>NC_134584.1:2525357-2853571 GCF_037038515.1 Microtus pennsylvanicus
CAGAAAAGGGTGCGGATATCATTTTGGAGCTGGCACAGAGCAGGCCCTCATCTTTTGAATTAGTCTTTTCTCTGGTTGCCTCACAGGGCAGACACTGTGCTCTGGCGCTTGGACCAGGGAATCTCCTGGTGGGGACAAGCAATCCTGGTCCAAGGGCCAGAGCAGCTGAGCCTAGGGACAGGTGGAACCCAGAGGGCTTACCTGGAAGCTCCATCTTGTGGGTCAGCGTTAGGTTAAACAGCTGCATGGTGACCTGGCAGTAAAGGGCAGGAGGGGGAGGGGTCTCCAGGGAGGGTAACAGCCAGCGCTGCGTCATTCGGAACAGCGGCATGCCCTCGGCCTCCTGTGTCTCCTCTTCTTGCTCTGGTTCCTGGGCCCGGACACCCTCCAGGGTCTGGTTTCCCAGTAGCAGGGCGAAGGAGAGTCTGTCTGGGCCTGAGATGTTGTGGGCCGTGCAGGTCACTTCCACTTCTCGGTCCTGTCCAGGTGCAAGGGTCTCTGGGGACACCACCAGCTGGTCTGGGAAGGCTGTGAATGGCAGGTGGGACCCAGGGTTGAGCTTAGAGGTCAGGGCTGGGCCAGGCAGCGTAGGTAGGTTTGGGGTGATGGTGCAACTATGTGCCTTAGGTATCCGGGACAGGAAGGGTGGATACTTCAGCCTGCAGGACTCCGGTGCGGGAACCCGGGGCTGATGGCATTGGTGTGGTGCAAGGTCCTGATACCCCTGGGTAGGTGGCACCCGGAAGGTCAGAGTGGGCCTCACCATACACAAGGATCATCGTGCGGTGCTGGAGGGTGCGGGTCCCACAGGAGCCCACACACGTACGGGTGCCCGTGTCTGTCAGCATGCCGTGTACAGAGAGGATGCTGCTGCCAGGGAGGGACTGCACATTGCCCAGGTCGGTGTCCAGTCCACGCCACTGCACCCGGGCTATGTCCTCGTCACAGGAGAGGCTGCAGGTGAGCTGGAGGGATGTGCCCCTGGCCACCGCTACCTCGAGCTCAGGGGGATCCACATGGAGGGACTGGCCTGAGGGAAAACAGTGTTAAAACCATGTTGGGACAGCTTGGGCTCAGATTCCAGTCCTGACCCTTGACCTTGGGTTGAGACCCCAGGAATCTAGCCCTCTGCCCCAGGTCTCCGGATAGAGAGCAACTAGAGCCCCACTTCCCCAGACCAACCTCTCAAAGCCCTGGGCTTTCCTCGCACCTCTAAAGCTCCTTCCCCTGTACTTCTACCCACTCATTTCTCAAAGTCCCCTCCCCATGTCCCCACTCACCACCGCCAGGCTGGAAGGGCACCGTGGCCAGGGCTAGCAGGAGGGCCAGGCTGGACTCCATGCTGTCCCCTCTGCCTTGTGACCGCCAGGGGAAGCGGTTTAAATAGCAGCGCGCTGGCGGCTTCCCGCTGTCTTGAGACCCTGCCTCTCCTCCCCCCTTCTCCCTATTCTGTGGGAGTTTCCCAGGGGGCTTTCCCAGCCCGACCCCCACACCGCAGGAGGCAGGGACCCGGGAACACAATCAGAACAGACGGGTAGGGAAGGCCTGGGAAGTTTCCAGACCCCGGTTTTATGGACGGGAAGGCTGAGGTTAGAGGCTGGGGTCACCACGGGGGGTCAAGTGCATTGCATGGAAATTAGCCAATCCTAGACTGCTCCGCCCCAGCCGACTCGAGCTCTGCCTTCATTTCCACAGGTGGCCACACGAGGGTGGCGGAGGCTCTGAGCCTGTTCTGAATGATGGGGGTCTCCTGCAGCCACGTGCAGCAGGGTGGGGGGTTTCTCCTGGGACCGAATTCTACCATCAGTCACCCCCAGGCTGTGTCCTTCCCAACAGAGCCTGGGGTCTGGGCCTGGCTTGCTTTGGATGTGTTTGGGGGCCTGGAGGTGGAGTTGGAGTTCTGAGAGTTCTCTGCCGCCTTCATCCAAGACTGGCACACTGTCCCTCCCATCATCCCCTCCTGGCCTAGGCCTTTATTGAGGACACCCCTCTGCGTATCAACACCCCCAGGGCTGTGCTGCAGGCAGAGGAAGAAAGCTAGAGTCCTGTGTCCTACCTGACCTTTGCACCTCTGCTCTGTACTCTCCCGTCTCCAAGGCACCCCCCCCCCATCCTCTGCCTTCCTTGGCCCCTGTGGAGGCCAACTCTTCAGACATATGGGGAATGTGTTTACCTAAGGCTTTCGTAACTTGACATAAGTAGCATTATTTGGAAAGAGAGAATTTCACTTGGAAAAAAAAATGTCCCACCAGATTGGTCTGTAGGCAACCCTTTGTGGGTATTTTTTGTTTGTTTTGTTTTTTGAAACAGGGTTTCTCTGTGTAGCCCTGGCTGTCCTGGAACTCGCTCTGTAGACCAGGCTGGCCTTAAGCTCACAGAGATCCTCCTGCCTCTGCTTCCAGAGTGCTGGGATTAAAGGTGACCGTCACATTCCAGTTGGGTTGTGGGGGTGTATTTTTGATTAATGATTGTTAGTGGAGTCATGAGTGGGCAGGTGGTCCTGGATACTATCAGGAAGCAAACTGAGCAAGCCATGGGGAGCAGTCCAGTAGGCGGCACCCCTCCATGGCCGATGCATCAACTCCGGCCTGTGAGGGCCTGCCTTGGCTTCCCTTCATGGTGGGCAGTGCCTGAATATGAGCTGAAGGAAACCCTTTCCTTCCTAGGCTGCTTTTGGTCATGGTATTTGCCACAGCGACAGAGACCCTAACTAGACAGGGTGAGACTTTGCTCCTGCCATAACCCCTGACCCCTACCCAGCGTGCAGACTGTCGGGATCTTCTCAGAAGTAGAAACTGAGGCACCAGTGGCAGGGTGCATGACAGGTGGAGGCTGGTATCACAACAGAGAAACTGAAGCACACACAGAGTAACGCACAGGCTCAGGTGTGTTGACTCAGGACTGTGGCTGCCTGGGTCCCTCCCCTCCTCCTTCCTTGCCCAGCGTGCGCCAGTGTCCGGAAGCTGTGCAGGAAGGTGACTCTAAGACATGGGCCCTTCCCGGGAAGCTGGGCCCTTAACCCGGGTGGGGGGCAGTGGGCCTGGTGAATGGGCTGCTTCCCAGACCCTGACCTGGCTTCCTGCTATACCAAGGCCAGGTGGGAAGGGGTCAGCAGGCGCCTGGCAGGCTGAGGTGCAGTGGGCTGCAGGCGTGGTCCCTGTTTCCTTGAAGATCTCAGGGGACCCTCTTCTCAGCTCTGACCCCACCTGCAGGGCAGTGGAGCATCCCTGTTCCTGGTGGGGAAGAGGGTAGGGGCCGGAGCCACAGGGTAGAGGGGACAAGCTTTGGGAGGACCAGAGGGGAAGGAGGAATGGTGAGACTTGGAGAAACAGAGGGCCCAGAGAGAGAGAGAGAGACAGAGAGACAGAGAGGGAGAGAGCCATGACACACAGAGAGAGACAGAGAGGGGGGACAGAGACAGAGAGACAGAAAGGGACAGAGACATCATACACAGAGAGAGACAGAGAGGGGGACAGAGACAGAGAGACAGAAAGGGACAGAGACATCATACACAGAGAGAGACAGAGAGGGGGACAGAGACAGAGACAGAAAGGGACAGAGACATCATACACAGAGAGAGACAGAGAGGGGGACAGAGACAGAGAGACAGAAAGGGACTGAGACATCACACACACACACAGAGACAGAAGACAGAAAGACACAGATGACAGGGTCAGAGACATGACATGACACCAGACAGACAGAGAATGACCAAGGACAGAGAAAGACAGACATAGATCAGACTAAGAAACAGAGACAGAGAGACAGAGATAGGTGCAGAGGCAGACGCCCAGACACATAGGGACAAACAGTAGAGACAGTGAGGGCACGGGAGCCTGGAGTGCTGGTGGCCCGGGGGGCTGTCCATCCCCAGCAGGGCCAAGGGCCAGCAGGACTCTGTTGTGCTCTGTGGCACTTGGGGCAGGCATCTCCTGTCCTCACCCTTTCCCTGCAAGTCCAGGGCCCGACCCCCCTTCCCGCCATTGTCCTATGAGGAGGAAGTCCTTCTAGTGCCACAGGAAGCCCTCCTCTCCACAGAGGTTCAACCTTCTCAGGAGACCTGACATCCTGGCTCCCTCACTGACAGCATCAGGAAAGTTCCAGAAGGTAGTCTTGCTCCAACAATGGTCCTCCTGCTCACTCCCACTACCTTGTCAATTTTGCATGCTCAACATTCCTGGCTTTTTCAGAGTATGGCTGCCAGAGACCAGGGTGGTAAGAGACTGGCTGGTATCCCTGGCCCTCTGGAGCTTGAGGAGGTGGGGGCCAGCTGGAGATTGGACTTTGAGGGGACAATGTGGGGGGCTGGGGAGATGGTTCAGGGGTTAAGAGCATTGACTGCTCTTCAGAGGACCCGAGTCCTAAACATGCAGGCCAGGTAGCTCTGTAAATCTAGTCCCAGGGAGATCCAAGTCTGGCTTCTGAGGTCACTCACATTCACAGGCATTCCTACCCCATACACACAGACACAGGGCTGGCAGGGCGGTGGTGGTGCATGCCTTTAATCCCAGCACTCAGGAGGCAGAGGCAGGTGGATCTTTGAGTTCGAGGCCAGCCTGGTGTAAATAGTAAGTTTCTGCAGACTATGTAGGGAGGGAGGCCCTAACTAAAAAAACAAAGTTAAATAAATATTAAGTAGGGGCTAGAGAGATGGCTTAGAGGTTAAGAGCATTGCCTGCTCTTCCAAAGGTCCCGAGTTCATTTCCCAGCAACCACATGGTGGCTCACAACCAGCTGTAATGGGGTCTGGTACCCTCTTCTGGCCTGCAGGCATATACACAGACAGAACATTGTATACATAATAAATTAATAAATAAATATTAAAAAATTAAGTAAATAGACAAACAAACGAAAAAGAAAACAAACCTAAAATAGGAGCCGGAGAGATAGGGACTAAGTAGTTAACTTCTTCCAGAGGACTGGGGTTCAATTCCCAGCACCAACATGGTGGTTCACAACAATCTCTGACACCCTCTTCTGGCCTCCATGGCCCTGCACGAGTGTGGCACACAAACTTAAATCCCGGTGAAATACTCACACATGAAAGAATAAAATAAGGGTCTGGGTAGGTGGATCTCTGTGAGTTCAAGGTCAACCTGGTCTACAGAGCAAGTTCCAGGACAGCCAAGTCTTCACAGAGAAACCCTGTTTCAAAAAAAAAAAGGGGGGGAGGGCAGGGGACATTGCTGTTTGGAGAGATGGCTCAGAGGTTAAGAACACTGATTTTACTCTTCCAGAGGCCCCTGGTTCTGTAACTCCAACTCCAGGGGATTTGACACCCTTATGCAGACATACATGCAAGCAAAACACCAATGCACATTAAAGTTAAAGAGAAAGCATAAAAAAAGAATAAAATAATTAAAAAGAATCTTTAACAACAACGAGCACATTCTAGTGCACTGCCGAGACACAGCATACACTGTCCTGTGCAGACCACCGCGGAGGGAGGGCTGGCCCTGGCTACCTACTGCCCTGGAATCACCTGTGTACACTGTGCTGGGCCTGGACGGGGAGCCGACAAATCACAAGCGATGAGGTTTGCTTTGTCAGCCAGAGGGGCTTCATGCTGCCTTTTCTCTGGAGGGGCTCTGCAGACGCCAGGCATCGCAGAGACCCGGGAAGCTGGATGCCTGCCGGGGTGGATCTGGGCCGCTGAGGTACCTGGTCAGGCTGATAGCGACACCTGCTGGCTTGGGGTGGGTGGGCTTTCTGCAGTGTCTTCACAGATCCCAAACGACCCACTCTTCACCCCACACTGGCGATCCCTCATCAGGGGTCTGTTCTGGGAGTGCATGAAGGGGTGTCTCAGGCAGTACTGGGCTGGGAAGCCCCACGACAGACAGCTTGATGTCCAAGACAAAAGACCTCCCTGTAAGACATGCCGCCCAGCCAGTGGCCTCTGTGGGCAAACCTGGGTGGAGAGGCTGGGAGCTCGGGGCCCTCTCTGGTGGCCCTCACACCTGCTAGAGGATCAGAGTGCCATGTTGCAGTGATAATTGTATGGTGGGTGCTGGCTTTGCCCAGGAGTGAGCCCAGGCAGGCGTGGGTAGGGGGTCCCAAGTGGACCTGACAGGGCTTGGCTTCCAGAACTGCCCTCCATTTGATTGAACAACCTGAAGCCTTGACCTCAGGTCTGTTATTGATTGTTGCATGCCAGGGGATGCCACGCTGACCCCTCACTTGAGGACACGCTCAACAGTAGCCCTGACTGACCTCTCAGAATTCATCCGGCTGATGGTTGGACACAGAAATGAGAAGGTTTTCCAGGATCTGGGAGCCATGAAGCATTTAGCCCTGATGCTGTCCCTAACCTTCTACTCCGCACTCTGGCTGCATCTCTACCAGTTCCTGACCCCTCACTTCCACATCCTACCCACAAACACTGGGCCGGTCCCTCAGCTTTTGACCTACCTACCTACCCAAGGCCACTACATCCTGCCCATGGGACAGGAGCTGTCTCTAGCCCCCTACTCACTGAGGACACGCCTATGGGCTCAGCAGCCCCTTCATTCATCTCTCCGTTGTTGGCTCCACCCTTCCCTGTGATCTCAGTCAAGTCCATGGTTCTCTGGAGTCCTTTACCACCACTGTGACTGAACTCCAATTCCCATCATGCTGTGGGCCAAGTATGTGGCCAACAAAACTGTGGAAGCCGGCACCTGAGCTCTCAATCTTCAGCACTCTCAACCAAGGGGGATTTGGAGCTGAGGGGACTTCGAGTCTCACTCAGTTTGTCAGTCACAGATCTCACTTGAGGGGCTTTGGTCAGCGCCAAGGATGTGCTCACCGCCTCCCTGTGCCAGGAATGTGTGTTACCACCTCAGGAGTTGGCACTGCTGGCTGGGACCATGGTGATAGGCTGGGATCATGTTGCTAGGCTGGGACCATGGTGATAGGCTGGGATCATGTTGCTAGGCTGGGATCATGTTGCTAGGCTGGGATCATGTTGCTAAGGTGGAGACCTGCTGCTAAGCTTGAGATCCTGTTGCTAGGGGCTGGTTGAATGTTGATAGGTCTCAGGTCCTGTTTCTAGGGAGATGGGTTCAATTTTCTTGTGTCTGGGTTCTGTTACCAAAGTAACCGTGCTATTACTAGGGGCTGAGATTATGCTGGCAAGTGACAAGATTGCTAAGCAGCAGGTCTTGTTGTCAGGATGGAGTCAAGTGCCTCACTTCCTTACCTGGGGTGAAGATGCTGGGGAAATCTGATGCTTTATTTATTTAATTTTAATAACCAGGCTGGGCAGGAACTCACTCTGTAGTTCAGGCTGTTCTCAAACTCAATTCTCCTGTCTCAGCTTCCTGACGCCTTGCATACATCAGACAGGATATTACTGGACACCAGGGTCCTGTTTGATACACTAGCCTTTGGCAGAGCCCTGAGGTCCTGGAGTGTGAGAGTAGCTGCTAGGACAAGACATGGTCAGATAACTCAGGATGGATTTATTGAACGATGCTCTATAGTAAGTGTTGTTCTAAGTACCACAGAGACTCCTGGCTCAAGGATCTTATGCTCTGTGCCTTACTTCACAGATGGTGCTGGGATAGGCTGAGGGCATCGTACGTGGTAGGGAAGCATGTTACCATCATTACACACCCGATTTGAATCAGGGGCTTCACTCCTGGCCACGCCCCTAGCTCCTCACTGGTGATTCTAGGTGGGGCTCCACCCTGACCACACCCCAGCCCCTCACTGGGGATTCTAGGTGGGGTCCATCCTGACCACGCCCCCAGCCCCTCACTGGGGATTATAGGTGGGCTTCAACCTGACCATGCCCCCAGCCCCTCACTGGGGATTATAGGTGGGCTTCAACCTGACCATGCCCCCAGCCCCTCACTGGGGATTCTAGGCTGGGCTCTACCCTGACTACACCCCAGCCCCTCACTGGGGATTCTAGGCGGGGCTCCATCCATGAGTCACACTTCCTGGAGCTTTGGTTCTAGGGGGAGGAGGAGTCTGAGTCCTGTGTAGTCTATTTTCTATTACTTTAACACCTGGGAAGTGGTTTGTTTTGACTCAGAGTTTTGGGAGTTTGATGAATTAGGGTGAGTGCAGAGATGCATTCTATTCAACCTACAGCCAAGAAACAAAAGAGAGAGCGAGAGCTGGGACCAGCAGCACATACCTGCCATCCCAGCACTCAGTGGGTTGAGGCAGGAGAATTGCCATGAAGTTGAGCCTAGCCCGGACTTCCTCACAAGACCCTGTCTCAAAAACAAAACTAGACAAAACCAGGGTCAGAGAGTGAGGGAGAGACTGGAGTCCCATAAACCCTTCTGAGGGCACTACGTCAGTGACCTTAGAGGGCCTCCACCTAGGCCCTGTTCTTTAAGTGACCCTCATCTCCCCATGCTGGAACTCAGGATCTTTTGGGGGTACCTCAGGCTTAAGCCACAGTTTGTTTCTAGCTTGGAAAACAGGCTCTGTGAAGTGGCAAGTGCTTGGTTAGTGTCTTGAGCTTGGCTGAATGGGCATGGGGTGAACTGTGGGGTAGATTGGGGTCAGTAAGGTCATAGGTCATTCCTATGGGGACAGACAAAGGCTTGGAGGAGGGGAGGAGAGGGCGCACCAGGCAGACAGCAGACAAGTGTGCTGGCTGGGTTTCAGGGTGCTCTGGAAGAGTAGGAAACAGGAGGGGCTGCTAGAGAGGGAAGGATTTTGTGGGGACAAATGAGTCTACCAGGTCCCCTCTGCAGACCCCCTGGTCTTTCGTTCCTGGAGAGGCTCATGTCCCCCTGATCTGAACCTGAGGCTGGAATTGGTTCTGACCTGCATGGGAGAGACAGGACAGGAGCCCAGCCGGAACAGGACAGGTTTTCTTTGTTAAGAGTCCCATGGAACAAGGCCAACAGGCAACTTCAGAGCTCTGTGAGTCCAAGTCAGCGGGCCTGGCTTTGGGACATGGACAAGGTGTGCAGGACTAGGAAGGTAGGGGACAGATCAAGGTGTCTGGGAGGGCAGTTTGTGAGCTGCCACCTGGGAAAGTCCAGCACAGGTCAGGGGCACAAACGACAGGAACGCAAGACACTCAGCCCCCTCGGGAGTGCCTGTCAGGCTGCACAATCCCCTGCCTTAGTCTCCCCAGTGCTTGGGTGATGGCCATGTACCACCCTGGCCACCATTCTCCATCTCCTGCCCACTGCCTTGGGATAGGAGTGGATCTAGACTCTGTCTTGTCTGAGCACCCACAGTCATCTGGTGTGGGAGGTCCTTCTATGTGCTGCTTTTATTGGTTAACGAATAAAGAACTGCTTTGAGCCGACAGCAGGAAAGAACAGAACTGGGTGGGAAAAACTAAGCTGAGAGAAGAAGCCATGTAACCCACCAGAGATAGACGCTGGAACATTTCCCAGTAAGCAACAGACTCATGGTGGCACACAGATTAATAGAAATGGATTAAATGAATCTAAGAGTTAGCCAATAAGAAGCTAGAGCTAATGGGCTAAGCAGTGATTTAATTAATACAGTTTCTATGTGATTATTTCAGGGCTAAGCAGCCAGGAACCAACAAGCAGCCCTCTCCCTTCAACAAATTGGTGACAATGTGGCTATCTAATTCAACATAAAACCTGAGAGGTCTTAGAAAGGAATTCTAGACACAAAAATGCAGAGTTTAACACAGCTTCTTGCTGTTTGCTGGCCCAGCTATGGAGCTCTTGAATAGGATTTGTGAGGAGCTCAGGTGCTTGTATGCCCGCTTGGGAAAGTAGCTGAGACCTTGCCCGCAGCTCACTGACATTAATGGTATCCCCACCACTTTGAAAGTGGAGAGAGGTGGACCAAGCATCCAGAGCCACTGCAAACAAGCTGTTTACCATTTTAAAAGCTCTTCAAGACAGTAAAGAATTACAGATACACAATTGTGGTAATAGGGGCGGCGGCGGGGTTGTGTCCCCCAACACCCCAGCCGCCGGCTCGGCTAGCTTATGCCCCGAAATAATTACACAGACACTGTATTCTTTTAAACACTGCTTTGGCCCCTTCCTATCTAGCCTCTTCTAGGCTAATTCTCACATATTAATTTAGCCCATTTCTAATCATCTGTGTAGCGCCCCTAGGTGCGCTTACCGGGAAGATTCTAGCCTAAGTCCATCCTGGGTCGGAGCTTCATCACGTGCGTCTGCCTGGGAGCTGGGCATGGCGTCTCTCCTGCGTCTGCTCTGGAGAGGAGAGCTGCGGAGTCTGACCTCACACAATAGGACAGATTCAGACATAAAAGACCTCTAAATGGGTCACAGTGTTGGATAAATGTACGGTAGGCTTGGGAGAGAGAGGAAAAAGAGTTCAGAGTTCTTTTTATAACAGAGAGTTATAAAAAGAAGTGAATGGTTTTTTTTTATAAAAAGGAAAGTCTTTAAAGAGGCAGAGTACAGACAGTCATAGATTAAAAGGAGTAAATAAAAATAAGTCACAAAAAATGAAAAATTCACAGAGTCTGGATTATGTATATTATTGTGTTATCTTTGAATTTTTTGACTATGAAGGAGCTAAATACAGAGAGAATTTCATTGTATGGGCTGCTAAGCTAAACCAACATAAATATCTTAAAGGTATCTTGATTTCAAAATATGAATCTAAGGATATGTTGCTTTGGAAAAGAGGTTCTGCTTTTGTTTCCACAAAGGATGAGAACCTGTGGATTCCTTCCAGACTAATGTGATTTGATGGACCAAGACCCCCTGAAAGGTTATCTTGAACACCCCTAAAAATACTTTACCTAATAAACAGCAGGAAGAAGTTTGGAGGAGAACTACTCCCATGTTTCCAAATATTGTCTATAAATGTTTGTTTACATTTAAAGGGGATATGCCATAGAGATTTGCGTTGGTATGGATCTTGGTTTAGTGATACAAATTTAAGGTCAACTTTGTTATATATATTTTTCTGCTCTTGATTAAAGTATTATGTTTTTCAGCTCATTTAAAATGTAATGTATAATTAAGAAATATAGGTTAATAGAGAATCATCTATAATAGTCAAGCGTAGCCATGTTAAGTTAGATTTTTCTAGATGTACAGAGATGTATTTCAGATAGGTATTCTTCAAACCTTTCAAAAACTACAGAATAGCTGGGCGGTGGTGGCGCATGCCTTTAATCCCAGCACTTGGGAGGCAGAGGCAGGCGGATCTCTGTGAGTTCGAGACCAGCCTGGTCTACAAGAACTAGGGGACAGGCTCCAAAACCACAGAGAAACCCTGCCTCGAAAAACCAAAAAAAAAAAAAAACCCAAAACTACAGAATATGGCATTTAAAGTGTTTTAAGAATTTAGGATTTGGGCTGGAGAGATGGCTCAGTGGTTAAGAGCATTGCCTGCTCTTCCAAAGGTCCTGAGTTCAATTCCCAGCAACCACATGGTGGCTCACAACCATCTGTAGTGAGGTCTGGTGCCCTCTTCTGGTCTTCAGGAATACACACAGACAGAACATTGTATACATAATAAATAAATAAAAAAAAAAGAATTTAGGATTTATCATGACAATGAGTCACATCTTCTGCTGGCAGTCAGTACCAAGCTACTTCAAGAGAAAGATGGGCATTGCCAGGTGGTGGTGGCTCACGCCTTTAATCCCAGCACTCGGGAGGCAGAGGCAGGCGGATCTCTGTGAGTTCGAGACCAGCCTGGTCTACAGAGCTAGTTCCAGGACAGGCTCCAAAAACCACAGAGAAACCCTGTCTCGAAAAAAACAACAAAAAACAAAACAAAACAAAACAAAAAAAGATGGGCATCAAAGAGACTCTTTATGAAGTTGGTTAGCCATTTGGGCAAGAAACTGCTCTTGCCTGGACTGTTTGATGAACCGGACATACAGGACCCACAGAGAAATGACTGCTGAACTTGCCTAAAGGGGAGACGATCTTTCGGGGTTCCTGCTTGATGAAATAGTCTGCTGCTGCTAATATAGATGGAACTGTCTTTGAAATTTCCTGATTCATGGAAAAGTTTGCTGGATATATGGGCCAGTAGGCAAAAGATGGATGCTCCAATGTTATAGAAGAACTTTTTAAAAATATTTATTTATTATGTATACAATATTCTGTCTGTGTGTATGCCTGCAGGCCAGAAGAGGGCACCAGACCCCATTACAGATGGTTGTGAGCCACCATGTGGTTGCTGGGAATTGAACTCAGGACCTTTGGAAGAGCCGGCAATGCTCTTAACCTCTGAGCCATCTCTCCAGCCCCCATAGAAGAACTTTGAGTGACTGTCCAGGCAGTGAGACATCTCTGTCAATTCTAGAGTTTTGGAACTTGCTTACAGTGCACTTCATGTTAACTTAGGTAATATTATATCCTTCTGGAGTCTTTGATGGAGTTGAAGAATAGATAAAGTTTTTCTTAGTTATGATAAAAGATAAAGTAGATATAAATATTGTAACTGTAATTCTTGCTTGATGCCTGTTTTGTTATATGTAATTTTACTATGTTAAGGCTTTCCTTTTTGTTTAAACAGAGAAGGGGAAATGGTGTGGGAGGTCCGACTGTCTGTGTGTTGCTTTTATTGGTTAGTGAATAAAGAACTGTTTTGAGTCTATGGCAGGGAAGAACAGACCAGGCAGGGAAAGCTAGGCTGAATGCTGGAAGAAAGAAGGGTGGAGTCAGGGAGAAGCCATGAAGCCCACTGGAGACAGACACTGGAACTCTACTTGGTAAGCCATAGCCTCGTGGCAATACACAGCTTAATAGAAATGGGTTAAATGAATATAAGTTAGCCAATAAGAAGCTAGAGTTAATGGGCCAAGTAGTGATTTACTTAATAGTTTCTGTGTGATTATTTTGGGTCTAAGCTAGTCAGGCAGCCGGGATGAACAAGCGACCCCCCCTCAACAGCCACGCACCAGCTGAGTCCTTGGAGCCCATCTCTGGCAATGCAGGTGTGTCCTTCTATATCTTCCTGAACTCAGGACATCTGTCAGACAATGAGAAGGGGTCTGCTTTGTTTTTCAATCTCCTACATCTTCTTTGGGTACAAGTTCATGTGTGGGTGCATATGTCTATGCACTTAAGTCAAAGGACAACCTCCGCCATTGTTGCGTGTGTACGAGGTGGAGTGGGAGGTGCTGTGGGAGCACGTTCCACTCCTTCAGCCAATAGTCTTTGAGATACCAGCCCACAGCTCACTTGGGCGTGGTCTCTGATCCTCTAAAAGCAGTTGTAAAGTGTGCACCTTCTGGCTCAGCTTCCGGCTGCTAGACTCTGTTCCTGTTTGTGCAGAGGACTATTATCTAGGACAGCGATCTGTAAGTTTTCCCTTAAATAAATAACCCTTTTATTATTCATATTTATAAACTGGTGTGGGATTATTTTATGACTTCCATCATCATCATGGGGGTGGGTTGGACAAGTGGCAGCAAAATTTGGGCATTGGAAGACAGGCTGGTGACAGTCCTTGCTTTTTTTTTGACAGGGTCTCATTTTTTCCTTCATATATCAAGGTGGCTGCCCTGAGAGTTTCCAGGGAGCTCTCCAACTCCACTTCCCATCCTGCCCTCAGAACACTGGACCTCCACCACAGAGATCTATGTAGGTTCTGGGGATTTGAGTACATGTCCTCACCATTGTTTAGTGTGCTTTATCCACTGAGCCGTCCCCTAAGCCCCAGGAGTCTTTCCCTCCTTCCTTTCTTTTTCAAGAGAGGGCTTCTCTGTGTAACCCCGACTGCCCTGGAGTTTAGAGATTTGCCTGCCTCTGCCTCTACAGTGTTGGGATTAAAGGTGTCAGTCACCACAACCTACTCTTATTTATTTATTTTTTAAGTTTTTTTTTTTTTTTTTAGCCAGGCAGTGATGGCACACACCTTTAATCTCAGCACCCTGGAGGCAGAGACAGGTGGATCTCTGTGAGTTAGAGGCCAGCCTGGTCTACAAAGTGAGTTCTAGGACAGCCAGGACTGTTACACGGAGAAACCCTGTCTCAAAAAACAAAAACAAAAAACAAAACCCAAACCAAACAAAATATTTGTTTTGATTTTATGTGCCTGTGTGTATGTACCTGCATGCACCATCTGTGTGCAGTGCCAATACACGCCAGAAGATGGCGTCATACCCCTAAAATTAGAGTTAGCAGAAGGTTGTGAGATACCATATGGGTGTTAGAAGTGAACCCAGGTCATCTACAAGAGCAGTAAATGCTCTTAACCACTGAGCCTCCTCTGCGGTCCACTCAGGGAGGGTTCTGTTAAGTTCTCAATGTACCCTTGTTCCTGTCAGCACTCCTGTGGACTCACTGTGACTCACAGGAAACCCAGACCTTTCCTGTCCACAGAATGTGGTCCCTTTGCCACTGCTCGGTCCCCGTTTGGATGCTCTGTGTCCTGCTAGTTGTTGTTGTCCTTCCTTCCTTCCTTCCTTCCTTCCTTCCTTCCTTCCTTCCTTCCTTCCTTCCTTCCTTCCTTCCTTCCTTCCTTTCTTCCTCCCTCCCTCCCTCCCTCCCTCCCTCCCTCCCTCCCTCCCTCCCTCCTTCCTTCCTTCCTTCCTTCCTTCCTTCCTTCCTTTCTGAGACAGGGCTTCTCTGTGTAGCCCTAACTGTCGTGTGTCACCACCTCCCAACATGTAGGGTATTTTCTTGACTGATGATTAATGCAGGAGGGTCTAGCTCACTGTGGGTGATACCATCCCCGTGCAGGTGGTCCAGAGTTACACGAGAAAGCAGGCTGAGCAAGCCATGGGGAGTAGGCCTGTAAGCAGCGCTCCTATACGCTGAGCAAGCCATGGGGAGTAGGCCTGTAAGCAGCACTCCTATACGCCGAGCAAGCCATGGGGAGTAGGCCTGTAAGCAGCGCTCCTCCATGTCGGCGGCTCTCAACCTTCCCGATGCTGGGAGCCTTTGATACAATTCCTCATGCTGTGGTCACCACTGACCATAAAAATATTTTTGCCACTTCTTCATAACTGTAATTTTGCTACTTTTATGAATCACAATGTAAATATCTGTTATACAGGATATTTGATATGCAACTCCCGTGAAAGGGGCATTTGACCCTGAAGGCACTACGACCCATATGAGAGCCCTGCTTCATGGCCTCTGCTTCAGTTCCTGTCTCCAGGGATGTCTCTTAATGAAGGACCGTGATCAGGACACATAATCGGAAATAAACCCTTTTCTTCTTGTCTTGGTCGCTTTTCTTTTCCTCTTTCTTTCTTTCTTTCTTTCTCTTTCTTTCTTCCCTTCCTTCCTTTCTTTTTTTATCTTTCTGTTTTGATTTTGGTTTTTTTCGAGACAAGGTTTTTTTTGTAGCTTTGGAGCCCGTCCTGGAACTAGCTCTTGTAGACCAGGCTGGCCTTGAACTCACAGAGATCCGCCTGCCTCTGCCTCCCAAGTGCTGGGATTAAAGGCTTGCTGGTTGCTTTTCTATTGCTCTGAAGAGACACCATGACCAAGGCAACTTATAAAAGAAAGCATTTAATGGAGGCTTGGTTACGGCGTCAGAGGGTGAGCCCATGACCACCATGATGGGGACACGGCAGCAAGGCAGGCAGGCAGGCTCTGGAGCAGTAGCTAAGAGCTTACACCTCACCTACAAATCAGAGGCAGAAAGAGAGGGAGCCTGGGCCTGGTGAGGGCATTTGAAACCTCTAAGGCCACACCTCCTCTAACATGGCCACACCTCCTAATCCTTCCTAAATAGCCCCACCAGCTGGGGACCAAGCATTCAAACATATAAGCTTATGGGGTTCATTCTCACTCAAACCATGACATTATACCCTTGGTCCCCACCACTGGGGGCTGAAGAGATAACTGCGTACTCTCCCACAGGACCAGCCCACACTTTCCGGGGGGTCTGATACCCTCACACTGGCACAGATTCAGGCAGACCACCAATGTACATAAAATAAAAAAAGTCCCCATAATCTTTTAGCCTCAACACTGTCTCAGAGATAAATCTTCTGAGACTCAAGTCAGTCTTTATTGTGACCTCTGTAAAATTACATACTTCCAACATACAATGGCATAGAACATACATTATCATTTCAAAAGGGAAGAAAGGGGACATAGCAAACACAAACAAACAAAAAATTGTAGGACCAATGCAAGACTCAGAACCGAGCAGGATAAACCTCAAATTCTATTCCTTTGATTTTGCTTGAGCCATTTCTCCAGTCCCCCCCCCCCCGGTTTTTATTTGTTTTATTTTATTTTTTAAGATTTATTTATTTATTATGTATATAACATTCCTTCTATGTATGCCTGCATGCCAGAAGAGGGCACCAGATCTCATTATAGATGGCCGTGAGCCACCATGTGGGTGCTGGGAATTGAACTCAGGACCTCTGGAAGAGTAGCCAGTGCTCTTAACCTCTGAGCCATCTCTCCAGCCCCTCCCCCCGGATTTTAAATTTTGATTTTATGTACAATGATGTTTTGTCTGCATGAGGGAGTTGGATCCCTTGGAACAGGGTTACAGACAGTTGTCAGCTGCCATTTAAGACTGAATCCAGGTCCTCTGTACCTGGTGCTTTTAACTGATGAGCCATCTCTCCACCTGTCCTGTACACTTTGTGACAAAGCCAGAATCACACAGCTGAAGCTGCCAAGTTCTCCTGTCTGTTGGGTCTAGAACCTGCTCCTCCCTCCTTAAATTACATTTGCATAACTTTTTCCTTTCACAGGCTGCAGGGTTAGCTGAGTGAGGTCTCATCCTGAGGGTACCACACTCTTCATTCCAGTTAGTCTTCCTTTAGACCTCTCATTTCTGCCTGGTGGTGGCACACGCCTTTAATCCCAGCATTCAAGAGGCAGAGGCAGGCGGATCTCCATGAGTTCCAGGCCTGCTTGGTTTACAAAGTGAGTTTCAGGAGAGCAAGGACAGTTACACAGAGAAACCCTGTCTTGAAAATATAAAAAATAAAATAAAATAGTGTGGTCAGTTGTCACCATCTTCCCACTCCTTCACACCTTCACCCACCAACTCAACCATCCTCCCAGCATGCTTCACTATATTCTGTAATCAACCATTACTGTTCACCATATCCAACCATCCTCCACCCTCCCCCACTTTCCCCCACCCTCCCCATCCTCTACCATCCTCCATCAACCTCCCCCATACCCCCTCATACCCCCCACCTTCCACCACTCTCCACCACCCTCTACCATCCCCCACCATCCCCCACCACCCTCCACCATCCCCCACCATCCCCCACCATCCCCCACCATCCCCCACCTTCCACCACTCTCCACCACCCTCTACCATCCCCCACCATCCCCCATCATCCCCCACCATCCCCCACCTTCCACCACTCTCCACCACCCTCTACCATCCCCCACCATCCTCCACCATCCCCCACCATCCCCCATCATCCCCCACCACCCTCCACCACCCTCCACCATCCCCCACCATCCTCCACCATCCCCCACCATCCTCCACCATCCCCCACCATCCCCCACCACCCTCCACCATCCCCCACCATCCCCCACCATCCCCCACCATCCCCCACATCCCCCACCACCCCCACCATCCCCCACCTTCCACCACTCTCCACCACCCTCTACCATCCCCCACCACCCTCCACCATCCCCCATCATCCCCATCATCCCCCATCATCCCCCACCATCCCCCATCATCCCCCACCATCCCCCACCACCCTCCACCATCCCCCACCATCCCCCACCACCCTCCATCATCCCCCATCATCCCCCATCATCCCCCACCATCCCCCATCATCCCCCACCATCCCCCACCACCCTCCACCATCCCCCACCATCCCCCACCACCCTCCACCATCCCCCATCATCCCCCATCATCCCCCACCATCCCCCACCATCCCCCACCATCCCCCACCACCCCCACAATCCCCCACCTTCCACCACTCTCCACCACCCTCTACCATCCCCCACCACCCTCCACCATCCCCCATCATCCCCATCATCCCCCATCATCCCCCACCACCCTCCACCATCCCCCACCATCCCCCACCACCCTCCATCATCCCCCATCATCCCCATCATCCCCATCATCCCCCATCATCCCCCACCACCCTCCACCACCCTCCATCATCCCCCATCATCCCCATCATCCCCCATCATCCCCCACCACCCTCCACCACCCTCCATCATCCCCCATCATCCCCATCATCCCCATCATCCCCCATCAACTCCCACCACCCTCCACCACCCTCCATCATCCCCCATCATCCCCATCATCCCCCACCATCCCCCATCATCCCCCATCATCCCCCATCATCCCCCACCACCCTCCACCACCCTACCTTCCTCCACCCTCCTCTACCATCCTCCACTTTCCCATCCCTTCTAACGCTTTTACTTGTCTTTTCCTCATGTCCCCATCTTTCTTTCCTTGTATTAATCTCCGCAGACCTACAGACATGCTAGGGCCTATTCACCAGCAATCCACCAGAGGGTACCCATGAGTTCCCTGTGCTGTGGGCTCCAGAATCCACCAGCCCTCAAGCCTTCCCCTGCCATGTGCCAGGCGAAGATTCCATCCTGCCCAGACCAGGCCTTTCATGCCTGTGCCCCTGTCTCTCTGCTTCCTTCTCCACCCTGTCTCTCTGTCCCCTTTCTCCCTCCATTCCTCTGCTTCCAAGACTTTCCTACCTAAACTTCTTTCCCTGGTCCCTATGGAGAAACAGACAAGCAGGTTGAGCCCTAGATTCTTGCATTCCGGGGCTTTCTGGCAGGCTGGGCCCAGGAAATAGCCTCAGGTGGGGATCAGAGAATTCTCTGCCTGGTCCTGTCTCTGCTTGGCTCTGGGTCTATGGCCAATGCCAGGGGAAGGATCTTGTCTTTCTGACTGGGCAGCTCTGGTTGTAGAGAGGCAGAATGAGGTTCTGTCCAGCAGGCTGTGCCTACCCTAAGTTACTCCATATTGGATAAAACAGTCATGTCCTCCCCCCACTGTACATTGCTCTAGGCAACTCCACCATCATTCATTTTACAAGCAGCCTCTGGCTTTGTCCTGAGGAGAAGAATGACTACAGCCCTCCCCGGGTGGACCCATAACTGTAGCCTGTGTGGCTAACACAAGGTCGACACATCATGTATTCCTGGTGGTCAGACAGGACTGCTCTGTGTTCATGGAGGTTAATCAAGGTTGTGGAGGACACACGGACATATTAAAGAAACATCAGGTAAACCAGGACCAACGATTTATCAGACTCATCCAAGCAAGGGAAGGTGCCAAATCCTTCACCTGAATCCTGTGAAGTGAAGGACACAGGTGGCCCCACACCTGGATCCCGTGAAGGACACTGGTGCTCCCACACCTGGATCCCATGAAGGACACAGGTGACCCCACACCTGGATCCCGTGAAGTGAAAGACACTGGTGGCCCCACACCTGGATCCCGTGAAGTGAAAGACACTGGTGGCCCCACACCAATTCATCCATTGTCTGCTACTGATGTGTGTGTATGTCAAGGACTCCCTAACTTTTCCTGGGTGCATATCCAGTTTTGTCCCCTGGTTGACACCGTCTGTTGGATTGCCTGCCAGCCACCTGTTTGTCCATCTGGGTCAGGATGCAAACCTGCTATTCCCTGATCAGTTTGGCCCTTTACCTTGTAACAGAACATGGCAGCTCACCTTCTAGCCCTGATCCCAGCAGCCCCCTCCCGTGCTTGGTCTGCTTTGTTATGATCCAGTATCGACTCTGTCTCAGCTCCTTAAACTTCATGAACTCTGTACAGCCACGTAACTATTTGTTTTTGAGACAGGCTTTCTCTGTGTAGTCCTGGCTGTCCCAGAACTCACTCTGTAGACCAGGCTGGCCTCTAACTCAGAGATCTGCCTGCTTCTGCCTCCTGAGTGCTGAGATGAAAGGTGTGCACCACCACCGGCCATAATTCGTATCCCCTCTGTAGCCCATCTATATACACAGAAATATAGGTGTGCTGGATGGTGGTGAAACGGAGAGAAATATAGAAATAATATAGGCACATCCTCCTCTGTTTCCTCCATCTGAGACCACAGATGGTGCTCTTGACCTCTTGACTGTGATCCTAGCAGCAGGGAAGCAGAGGAGTTCAAGGTCAGCCTGGGCTACGTTGTGAGTCCTTGTCTCCACCAAAACTCCAAGTCACTACATTTAAAAAAATGCCCAGCAGCTTAGAGACAAACGTTCGGGCAAAAGTGTGTCCTCGTTCATTAGGCCAGTGTTCCCAGAACTCCCTACCTGAAGCTGCTATAGCAGCCCTAAGCAAGGGTGAGAACACAGCACCGCCCTAGACCGCTGTCCTCAGCCCTGCCTCGGGACCTCTCCTCCTGACGCCTTCCTTCTCAGCGCACTCCACACCAGAACAATCCACTTCATTTATTGCCTAGCTTCTCTCCCCACGGTAAGAACATACCTGCCCTTTACCAGTTTATTCCTGTTTTGTTCACGCCACCCTAAAAGGAGTCAGGTATACAATACCAGGTACTCGGTGCATGCCTGCTGATGAGCACTTGGCCGAGTTGGGGATGTGCTGTACACAACCCTGGGCTCTGTGGAAATGGGGCGCTGCACTCTTTATCCATGTGGCTGGGGGTGTCCTGTTTGCAGTTCCGGCTCCCTGGGGCCTGCTCTGGCCTGGTGGCCCAGCTCAGTCAGCTCCTTGGGGACCTGTTCGGCTGACACTGGAGTCTTTCCTGGGCCATCCAGCCACCTGGCTGACACTTGATCTCAGCTCCTCTTCCAGGCCAGCGTCCGGCGACCAGCCTGGCTCGGGCCAGGCCCCAAGATCCTTGCGTAGGGACAAGGGGCTGTCTGTGTGGTGGTGGGAGGGTGTGGTGAGGCCAGGCCTCTGCCAACACACTGGCTGAGCTGTGAGGATCGGGGACAGTGCCTGGTTTGTGGCTCCAGAACAGCAGGGCACAGGAGCCCACACCAGGCCCTGCTCACCATGGGGACCCTCAGCTGCGACCCAGCGGCCAGGTTGGCCACAGTACCCCTGGCCCGGCGGGTGGCTGAGGGCCACATTCCAGAGACCGGGCTGAGGAAGTCCTGTGGAATGGTCACCCTGGAGAATGGTTTGTGCTGGCCTTGTGGGAGAGGGCTCAGCAGAGGCAGCATCTAAGGCAGGACTGTATGTCCATACGTCCCCTGTGGGATCTGCTGGTCCTGCACGCTTGCCCAGCAGGGACACAGGTTGGGAGCACAGTAGGGCAGGACTGGAGGGAAGGAGTCAGAGGGAGGGTCCCTGTGGGAACTGCAGAGTGTGTGAAGGGGCTGAGGCTGGGTTCAGTGGGGGGGGGGGCATTTGTGGAGGATTCAGGCTGTAGCCTGTGCCTCAGTTTCCCATCTTAGGGTGGACAGTGGGGTCAGATCTACACCAGGTTCCATCTCCCCCCCTCTGAGGTGGTGTTTCTCTGTGCTGGCTTCACCTTCCCCTCCAGAATGATCTCTTTGTCTTGAGCTCAGTTTCCCTCCCTCAATGATTTCTATGTCCCCAGCCTCAGTTTTCCTAGTCGTAGTGGTCTCTATATCCTGGCCTCGGTTTTCTCTCTTGTGAATCTCTTTGCTTTGGCCTGTTGGCCTGTTTTCCTGCTCATGAGAAGTATCTTTGCCCTTAGCGTCTGTTTCCTCACCTGTGACCTTTCAGCTTTGTAACCCCCTGTAACACAACTGTCCTGTTCCTAGCCTCAGTTTCCCCACCAGTGAGGGTCTTTGCTCCCAGCCTGTTTCCTGAATCTCCACAGTCCTGTGACTCATGACCAGCTCACAATGTGGGTGTCATCCAGTCCTCCAGGACCCCTTTCCTTACTCTGCCATGGAGGTGACTGGGGGACCAGGGTGGGATGCTTTGCCCAGCCTCTCAGGGTTGCAGACACCAGCTCTGATCTGGTCTTTGGGTCTCAGGCTCCGGACCTGGCTTGTACATTCTCCCGTCCACCGTTGGTTACGTCAACCACGACTGCACCAAGACAGCCAGTCCCGCCTACTCACTTGCTCAGCGGCCCAGTGAAGGTAAGGCCAGCTGAGGGCCCCAAAGTTCTGCTGAAGGAGACCTCAGGGTGAGCAAGGCCGGGTAGGCAGGTCTGGTCTCCCTCCCAGTGGCTGTGCCATGTCGGGTAGGTTGTTGCCTCTATCACCTGAATTCTGGGATCACAGATGTATATCATCATATCTGGCAAGACACCAAGGTTTTGATGGGTCAGCAAGGATTGGGTGGCCAGGGTTCAGGGTGTGGTTCAGTGGGTAGAGTCCTAGCCTACCACGCCTAAGACCTCAGGCTTGGTTAAAAAAAAAGCCACAGTTCTGCTTGGTGTCCAAAAAGCACTCTGTGTGTTGCGAGTAGATTTTCTGACCCAAGTGTAGGTTGGTTGTTAGTGGCTGGCATAGATGCAGTTACCAGGCATGGAGCTTCCCTGTCTCTGACATTCTGTAGCGTGTGGCATCTAAACCCCACGGCAAGCTTGGAGTTCTCAGTGATGTTGACTGAATGTACCAGCCCTTAGACCCAGCCCTTGGTCCTGCAGCTGCTCTGAGGCCCCAGGGGGCTGGACAGGGGCCACCTGGGTTGGGAGCTGCTGTGAATACTTAGAGACCACAAGACAGAAGGACGGAGGATCCAGTGAGCCTCTCTCCAGCTGGGACAGGCGAGGGTCCTGCGTGGGCAGTGCGGTTGTGCTGGGATGGGGCTGGAGACGGTGACGGTGGCTCACAACTTCCTGTAACTCCATCTCCAGCCGAATCCAATGCTGTCTGCCAGCCTCTGTGGGCCCTGCACCCACAGAGCACAAATCTTCCCCGACAAGTACACAGCGTTTAACTGAAAAATGAACTCTTTTTTTTTAAATTTATTTATTATGTATACAATATTCCTTCCATGTCTGCCTGCGGGCCAGAAGAGGGCACCAGATCCCATTATAAATGGCTGTGCACCACCATGTGGTTGCTGGGAATTGAACTCAGGACCTCTGGAAGAGCAGTCAGTGCTCTTAACCTCTGAGCCATCTCTCCAGCCCTGAAAAATGAACTCTTAATTGGGTGTGGTGGCACACGCAGGCGTATCTCTGTGAGCCTGAGGCCACCTAGTCTACAGAGCGAGTTCTAGGACACCCCCCCCCCCGAAAAAAGAGAAAGCTTGGTGAAGGGGGACCCAGGAGAAGAGCCCACCCGCTGCAGCCTGCAGGTCGGGAGGGACGTGTCCTGGCCGGCGAGTTGGGTTCTCTCATTACACAAACTGGATAGGAGATGGAAAGCAGGTTTGCCCGTGCTGAGCAGGGGCTGAGCACCAACAGTTCTGCTTGCCACAGGCTGGCTGAGGTGACGAGGGACAGGCATCTTCCTGTGTGTGGCCCAGCACATATCGGTGGCTGCAACCCCATTCCTCCTATCCTGGGAGTCATTTAGATTAGCTCTGAGCTAGGGAAGAGCTGTTAGGCGCACAGGCGTAGGTTGTTTCTGAGCCCATTCCTTAACATTAGTGACCACCATAGGGTTAGTAGGGAGACTGTGTGTGTGCAAACACTGCCGGTGTGGGCGTGCACAGAAGCCCACACCTGCGTGGTACCTACGCACATCCTGGGACTCACTGAGGCTTTGAGAAAGACTTGGTGAAGCTTAGCCCTCACCTGCGGGCCCGGCATGGAGTGTCTAAAGTCCAGCAACCAGTGACCAGGCCAAGCATGATGCTACAGAACTGTCGTTTTTGACAACTCAAAAACTGAGGCAGGAGGATCAAGAGTTTAAGGGAGGGGGCTGGAGAGATGGCTCAGTGGTTAAGAGCATCGCCTGCTCTTCCAAAGGTTCTGAGTTCAATTCCCAGCAACCACATGGTGGCTCACAACCATCTGTAATGAGGTCTGGTGCCCTCTTCTGGCCTGGAGACATACACGCAAACAGAATATTGTATACATAATAAATAAATATTTTTAAAAAAAAGAGTTTAAGGGAAAAAGGATGGAGCCCCTGCCTAGAATCTCCCAGTGAGGAGCTGGGGGCGTGGTCAGGGTGGAGCCCCGCCTAGAATTCCCCCAGTGAGGGGTTGGGGGCGTGGCCAGGGTGAAGCCACACCTAGAATCCCCAGTGAGGGACTGGGGGCGTGGTCAGGGTGGAGCCTGGCCTAGAATCCCCCAGTGAGGGACTGGGGGCGTGGCCAGGGTGGAGCCCGGCCTAGAATCCAATGGTGTGGCTGAGTGGGAAGTTCAAGACTACCATTTATGACGGCCTAGGTTCCATTCCCACATATACAACTGTGAAAATGCTAACCAACTGTAGCCTTTGTGATCTCTTCCTTCTACACTGATGTGAAAATGTGGGTCAGGCAAGCCGAGCCATCTCAAGGGTGACTCCAGGTGACTCGGCGTGAGCCAAGGCCCTGCTGGGATTGGCATGCCCCACACAGTCCCTCTGTTAGACCCCTTTCAGGAGAGTCAGTCCTTCCCAGGTCGGCTCTTGGGCTGCTCTGGGCCAGGTGTGGGGAGCCCTGAGCTCACGGCACCTTTACGCTTTCGGGGCCTTTCCTCAGCACCTCTTCAGGGTTCCAGCCCAGGACCCGTGTATTTCTTGGACCCCAGAGTTACTCGCTTTGGCCGTAGCTGTCCCCCTGCCTACTCCATGCAGGGCCGGGGCAAGATTCGAGGTGAGTACAAAGTGTGTGGTGGGAAGTGACCTTTTACATCTGGGAGGCTGTCCTCTGCCTGCACTTCAGTGTTCGCAGTGATACAATCTGAGTTTCAGGAAGGCTAACTACTCCAGTCCTGCAGCCTTGAGCTGGGGTGACAACACATAGTGACCCTGCTGCCTAGGGACCCTTTTTTTAAAGCCCCTTCATGGTCCCAGAGGAATGCTCAAACACTTGATTTTATTCTCTGCATGTTATCAGTCCATCCATGCATCTACCCAGTCATTCATATACCCACCTATGCATCCATCCAACCACCCTGCACCAACACACCCATCCACCCACCCACCCACCTACCCACCCACCTATCCACCCATCCATCCATCCACACATCCACCTATCTACCCATTCACCATCTATCTACCCAGCAATTCATATACCCACCCATCTATCCATTCTACATCCATGCATCCATCCATGCATCCATCCATGCATCCACCCACCCACCCACCCACCCATCCACCCCTCCACCCATCCATCCACCCACCCACTCTTCTGCCCATCCCATCTTCCTGCCTACCCACTCATCCATCTCCCTGTGCTCCATTGCTCTGCTCAGCCTTCACTCACGGCCCCGCCCCAGCTCTTTAGTCACACTAATGCTGAGACATCTTTAGTGAACTTCCTGGTAGACTCAGACCACCTAGAGCTCCATCTCAGGATGCCCAGATCTTCAAGGAGGACAATCCGGGTGATCATGGGGCCTTGGAGGGGTCGAAGGTACCAGCTGGTGGGCGTGGGAAGCAGGAGGCAGATGTCTGGGCTCTGGGGTGGAAGTTGGAGCCTCTGCTGGCTCTGACCAGGAGTATCAGGCACAGAATGCATGTGTGAAGAATTTGCTTGGGCTAGACCCTGGGTCTTCGTGATGTCTGATGCAGGTCCGGTGAGGCCTCCATCTTGTGCGAATGCTCCTTCACTCCCCAGGTCTGGAGGTGACACCAGGCCCTGGGGCCTACAGCCCAGAGAAGGCTCCCCCGGTTCGCCAGCGGAACCCCCCAGCTTTCACTCTGGGCTCCCGCCTCCGACAGAAGCTCCCAGACGCCTCTTTTCCTGCCCCCAATGCGTACAGCATGCCATCCCTCTGGGGATCGCAGATCTTTATTAAACCTAGTAGCCCCAGCTTCACAGTTGTGGGCCGCAGGCCCCCAGCACGCCCTGCTCAGGATCCCTCAGAGATTCCAGGCCCTGGGCAGTATGAGACTCCTGACCCCAACACCTACCGACAGCGTAGGCCGGCCTTCAGCATACTGGGGAGACCCCGAGCCCCTCGGCCCCTGGAGGAGACACCTGGTCCTGGTACTCACAACCCAGAGCAGGTCACCGTGAACCGGGCCCGGGCCCCAGCATACTCCATGGGAATCCGTCACTCAAAGCAGGTATCCACAGTGGCAGGGGACACCAGATGCTGATGGCTGCTGGGTACAGTTTCCCTGGGCAGAGGAGATGCCACCCTTCTGGCAGGCTGAGGTCCTTAGGGGCCACTTGATCTTTCTGTCCCTGGGGCCAGTGACCCAAGGCCCAATCCGGGGTCAGGGTGAGTCTTCTTCCAGGGGCCCAGTTTCTTTTCCTAGGTCAAGCCAGGCCAGGGAGAAGTATCCCTTCCCTTGGCAGAACAAGGGGCTGTGTGTCCTAGAATTCAGCATCTAGGCCACTTGGGTTTCTGCAGATGAGGCAGGAGAATTCTCCTGGAGGTGACTCTGATATCTCTGCCCTACCTATCCCACCCTCTAGAGTTGCTTGCCAATAAATTGTTCCTCCAACGGTTGTCAGCATTGTGCACATTGGTTTGTTTGTTTGTTTATTTATTTATTTATTTGAGACAGGGCTTCTCTGTAGCTTTGGAGCCTGTCCTGGACCTAGCTCTTCTGGACTAGACTGGGCTCAAACTCAGTCTGTCTCTGCTTCCCGAGTGCTGGGATTAAAGGCATGCTCCACCCGGCTTGCACTTTGGTTTACTTTTGACCACAAACGAACACAAACATTGCCCTCCAGATCCACAACTCTACAAACCTCTTCCGGTCCAGATGGGGCAAATGGGAGACCTTGGCACCAGGAGGCCAGAGTTAGAGCCTGGATTTGGATTGTGGGACCTACTAGGTTCTTGGGGAGGGGTTCTGTGAAGCTGGGCTTTGAAGGGTGTGTAGGAGTTTAAACTATTGCAGTATGATTTACTGTCGTACAGCAGGTTAAAGAGTAGAACCAACCCTCTTTACAATGGAGAGGACACAGGATAGATGGCACCCAGACCCGGAATGCCGAGATCTACACTCGACACAGCCAGATCCCACAGCCTCCTTTCGCAGACCTCAGCCCAGCCAGTCTTCCTCCAGCCGAGAGCACCAAGGGCTCAGTGGTGTGTCTTTGTTGATGTTGCTAAGCGTCTGGGCGGGCGCGAGCGTGCGCACGCCAGCCCCCTTCGCAAGCTCACGCAGTGATCTAGTTTCTCTCCTCATCGATCTGGCTGGCCTTGCCCCTCCTCCACACCCTGCCCCGCCCAGCCCTCTTCCCTTTGTTTCCCGGCAGGACTGTTCTGGGTGTGTGGGTGGGGTGGGGGAGACAGAGGTAGGGTGGTGATGCCAACCCCTTTCCCTCACAGAAGGAATCCTCTTGGGGTCTGAGGGAGGCATCTCAGAGGTCCCTTGAGCCTGGGGTGAGACTGGTGGCGGGCCTGAGAGTTCTGATATTCGGGTTCTAATAACCCCAAGAACCAACGGGAGTCCTTGGCTTACAGCCGTGGCAACAGGCCAGGAGTACGCAGAGGCGGCCTGTGTTTACTCTCAGACCCTTCCAGCCGTAGCCCCGCCTGCGGCTGCGCTGTCGGGGGCACTTGATTCTCTTCCAGCCGTCAGTTTCCCTTTAAACCTTGTCTCCGCCCCAGGCTTCAATTTATCCACTAAATAGCAAAGCAGGGAAAGGGGACACCTCTGAGTTGGAGGTTCTCGCGTTCTGGACCCCAGCCTCTGCTCTGGCCCAGGCCCTATTTTGAAGTAGTCAGGATATGGCTGGAAGTGTCGGCGGCTGAGACCCTCACATCCTGCCTCTGCTACCTTCTCCCTACCCTAGCCCTTAGTTTTCCCACTGCTCTGGCTTCAGTTTCCCTACTCAGGAAAGAAAGCACGGTCCGGCTGGAACAGTGGCTTAGGGGTCACTTAGGGAAGGGAGGAGGATGCCTCTACAAAGCCAGGCCTCAGTTTCCCAACTTAGAAGAAAAGCATAATGTTGTTGGAACGGTGGTGACGGGCACCTCGGGGTTGGAGGATGGATGACGCCCTGCACCCGCGACCCCAGGCCTCAGTTTCTCCTTTCAGACGAAGGGTAGAGTGGTGCTGGAGCGGGGGCGAAGGGGCACTTCGAGGTTGGAGGATCGCGCCCCACCTCCCATCTGCAGACACTAGTCTCAGTTTCCCCACCGGCCAGAGCGTGACTGGACAGCCCCTCCGGGAGCCCCGGCAGGCAGGTCGAATGGGTGCCGCCAGCGAAGGGCTGGGGTCCTAGGAGCGCAGCCCCCCGCGGCTGCGCGCTGCGCGAAGCGGTGACATCACCAGGCGGGGAGGAGCGCGCGGCTCCGTGCCAGGCTCAGCCGGGGCTCCTCGGCGGCCGCGGCCATGACGCAGGGTCCGGGTGGCCGCGCGGCCCCCGAGCCCGAGGCGCCCACCACCTTCTGCGCGCTGTTGCCGCGCATGCCGCAGTGGAAGTTCGCGGCACCCGGCGGCTTCCTGGGTCGCGGTCCGGCGGCGGCGGCGCGCGCGGCGGGAGCGCCCGAGGCGCAGCCTGAGCCAGGGGTCCCCACGCTGACCGCCGTGCTGGGCGCCTGCGAACCGCGCTGCGCCGCGCCCTGCCCGCTGCCCGCGCTCGGCCGCTGCCGCGGTTCGGGAACGCGGTGCACACGGGGGACCCCAGACGTCGCCGATGAGTGGGCGCGCAAGGGCGGCTTCATCCACAAGCCGGCTCACGGCTGGCTGCACCCCGACGCCAGGGTCCTGGGGCCCGGGGTCTCTTACATCGTGCGGGTGAGTGCGCCCAGCCTCCTTCCCGGCACGTCGGGTTCGGGGACCCCTCCAGTTTGGTCTTCTATCTCAAAGAGAGCCAAGTGAGCTCTTCCCCACTACCATGGAACCCCGTCTCCGGCGCGCGCTTCTTGGCCGCCCCCACCCGCAGGCTCTGGGGTCCGGGTTCCCACGGCATCACGTGGGGAGGGGCGGGGAGAGGGCGCAGGTGGGGAGGAAACACACGCATGCGCAGGCTATCCCCCCTTTGCTGTTGGGTGAGAGAGTCCTTAGGTGAGAGCAGTACCCTCTCGCTCTCAGAGTCTCAGGGAAAGCGACTTTGCAGCGATGTAGTGGGGACATGCAAAGACTTTGGATGGAGCGTGGAACCTAAGCTCGGTGCTCGGGGTTCTACTAATGAAGCTAATGGACCTGGCTGTTTATTCCTTTTATTTTGGCAGGGGTGGGAGGAAATAGGGATTTGAGGAGGGGATTTCGAGCTCCGACTGCCAGCTACCAGCCGGCCTCATCAGCTTCCTTAATATTGGGATGTTGCATGTGTGTCACCACTCCCGGAGCTTTAGTCTTTGTTTTGTTTTTGAAACAGGGTCTCTTGTAGCTCGGGCTGACCCGGAAGTCACTATGTAGCCCCTTGCTTCTACTTGGCAAATGTTGTGGTGACAGTCACGCACCCCCACGCCCCATCTGTATGGTGCTGGGGATGGAACTCAGAGTCTTCTTTATGCCAGGCGAGGTCGCCCCTCCACCAGGTTTTTATTGTGACCTTTGCAAGGGATGCGGTGTGGGGGATGGTCTCCCACGTGCCCACCTGTCACCACGGACATTTTTATCTTCACTCTAAGCCTCAACTCCTGTGTGTGCAGTTTTATCAACCACTTGAAAGTAAGCTGGTGTGTGACGCTCACTATAGGCACCCTAGTCCGGTGTCATGCCCACCACAGTTTATGAGATGACAAATGATCCCAGAATGCCGTTTGTTGGCTGTCCTGGACCAGGATGCTGAGCGGGTGTCCTGTTTTCCCCACCGTGGTCCACAGTGTCACTTCCTTCTGTGTGAACTGGGTTGAGTCCTCCAATATTTATGCCTTGGGGATCTGCAACTAGGACCTGTTTTAGAGGTGACTTCAGCTGTGACTGGTGGGGCACACCTGTAATCCCAGCATTCAGGAAGCTGCAGCAGGAGGATTGCTGATGGTTGTAGGCCAGCCTACACAGCCAAAGAAAAAGAAGGTGGGCATGGTGGTGTATACCTTTAATCCCTGCACTGGGGAAGCTGTGAGTCCAAGGCCAGCCTGGTCTACGTAGTGAGTTCCAGTTCTGTCTCAAAATGCTTAAGCACACAGAAAGGAAAGACTCAAAGAAGGAAGTATGTTTGTTGTAGGTGTTGTGGATCCTGGGGCGGTTTCCCCGGAGCAGGGTGGGTCCTCAGGCACTGACTGAGACACAAAGTCAAGCCAAGACACAAAGTGGCTCACACCTGTCATTCTAGTACTTGGAAAGTGGGGGCAATGGGAGCAGGAATTCAAGGTTATCCTTGCCTGGATGGTGAGTTTGAGGCTAGCCTAGGCTGTTCGAGACCCTGTTATAAGACAACTGAACAGCTTAGAGAGGAGTTTGAGGCTAGAACAAGAGCTAAGTCTCAACCTAAGGGCCAGTGGAGATTCCTGGACCCCCAGATGCCGTCTGCACAGACCAGCCTTCAGAATGGAATGCTAATGCCCTCCCCTTGTGTTCTGTCCCTCTCCAGCCGTACTAAGTGATAACCCTCCTGCCCTTTGGCCTTGACACCGAGTCCTCTGGGTGTGTGCCTGCTGCCGGCTGTGGCACTGGGTCCCTCCCCGCAGTCTCCTCTCTCCTGTGTCCACATGGTTTGATGTTCAACTATTCTGGTGTCAATGTGAGAAAGCGTCCCATCAATGCTGCCTTCAGCTGCCTCTCACCCAGTTCCTCCAGCCTGTCCTGTCTGGTGGATACATGTTGAGAGTTCACATACTGTCATTGTTGGGGCTCCAAATGTTGGGGTGAAAGCAGTGTGGTATTTAGATCAGCCCTTATGGAGTAGTGACATTGCAAAGGACAAGGGAAATCTCTGATCTCCATCTGCCAGGTCTTTGATTGCATAGGAGAAGTAGATAATAAATACACAAAAAGACTGCCCATGGGAAGACTGAAGGTCCTGATGGGGCAGGGGTGGTAAAACTGTGTGATGTCCATGGGAGTTGTAGCTTCTCTGGTCGCAGTGCTTTGGAACACATGTCTCAAGTGCTGAGACTTGAACTTGTGGAAACCTCCGGCAGAAAACAACACAGGAGACAGCCAGCGCAAAGGCTCTGTGCAGGGGGCAGATCTGGAATTTTCTAGGAACAATGGAATGATGTGTGTGTGTGTTGCCTTTATTGGTTGATAAATAAAGCTGTTTCGGCCAGTGGCTTAGCAGAATAGAGCCAGGCTGGAAGAGAGAGGAGATGGAGTCAGAGGAGACGGCAGGACAGAACTTTACCCTGTAAGCCACAGTCTTGTGGCGATACACAGATGAACAGAAATGGGTTAATTTAAGATGTAAGAGTTAGTAAATAAGAAGCCTGAGCTAATAGGTCAGAGAGTGTTGTAATATGTTTTTGTGTGATTGTTTGGGTGTGGGTGGCTGGAACAAAAGAGCAGTCTCCGATTGCAGTGGAAGACCTTGGTAAGATGGAGCCTGGGGTTTCCAAAGGATCATTTCAGGGTATTGTCAGAACAGTGTCATGGGGCACAGAGGGGTACAGGGATTGAAGGGGGACCTGGAAGGTGTGGGGTGAGCTGACAGTGATGTGGATCTAGGTGACTGCGGGTTATGCAGAATGGTGTCCATGTTAGAAATGGACAGGACAGAAAGGCGTGCGCCCCCCCTCCCCACATTGGGACCCTGTGACTATAACCTATGACTGAAGGGACCTGCAGATGAGTTCAGTTCAAACCCTGGCTATCTAGATTCATCTGGGGACCAGTGTCACCACACTGTGATGTTTTCTGAGCTGCAGAACCCAGTGAAGCAGAAAGCCATTTGAGTCTTTCCCAGGAGTGGAGATGCCAGTGTCCTGGCCACTGCCAGCCTGGTTCAGCGGCTCAAACCTGTCAGAAGAGAGAGACTCTGGGTGAACAGCTTGCATTGGATAGCCCAGCAGCTTCGTCATGCACCCAGGTTGTGAGCAGCTGGGTAAAGGTGCCCCTCCAGATTCATGCCCACCAGGTACCCCAGAATGCAGCTGTTTTGGGGTACAGCATCTCTGCAGATGGGAGATGCAGTGGGGATGGGCTTGGACTAGGAAGGCCAGGTCCTACATCTGGTCACTGCTGTCCTCAGAAAACCACGGGAAGACATGGGGAAGGAGGCTGTGACAGGTCAGGCAGAGTGAGCACTGTATCTGCCAATCAAAGGCTTCAGAGGACCGTGGTCACGCAGAAGCCTGGGAGAGGCAGGAAGGGCCCACTGTAGGCAGCTTGGCCCCAAGTAGGCCCTAGCAGCCCTGAGTCCTGGTCTTTGGCCTCTAGAACGTGGATAGAAGTATTGTAAGCACTATCCTTGTGGGAATCGTCAGTCTGTTTCTGGGGACCTATTCATCCTCAGGGTCTTGACTGTCCTTGGCTAGCTCCTCTCCTGGTGTCTGTGGGCCACGTTTGTGGTGCTTTTCCCGACTGACCCACCAGAACAGGGCCACATGACTTCAGAACCACACTAACTGGGACCCTTGTACATTTGTGTCCTGAGGCATGGCGGCTGATGGTTGCTTACTCCATCCTGTGTAGCACAGCCCTCCTCCCCTTAGTGTGTTTGTGCACGTGTGTGTGTGTGTGTGTGTGTTATGCACATATGCGTATGTACTCTCACTGGCCCATAGCTCACCAATTGGACGAGGTTGGCCAGCAAGCAAGTCCCAGAAATTCTGCATCTCTCTCTGTCTCCTACAGTGTAGTTATCAGTGTGTCAGTGTATACAGTGTATACAGTGGGGTTATCAGTGCGTCAGTGTATACAGTGGGGTTATCAGTGCGTCAGTGTATACAGTGTATACAGTGGGGTTATCAGTGTATACAGTGTATACAGTGGGGTTATCAGTGCGTCAGTGTATACGGTGGGGTTATTAGTGTATACAGTGTATACAGTGGGGTTATCAGTGTGTCAGTGTATACAGTGGGGTTATCAGTGTGTCAGTGTATACAGTGTATACAGTGGGGTTATCAGTGTATCAGTGTATACAGTGTATACAGTGGGGTTATCAGTGTATCAGTGTATAGTGGGGTTATCAGTGCGTCACTGTATACGGTGGGGTTATTAGTGTATACAGTGTATACAGTGGGGTTATCAGTGTGTCAGTGTATACAGTGGGGTTATCAGTGTGTCAGTGTATACAGTGGGGTTATCAGTGTGTCAGTGTATACAGTGGGGTTATCAGTGTGTCAGTGTATACAGTGTATACAGTGGGGTTATCAGTGTATCAGTGTATACAGTGGAATTATCAGTGTGTATCCTGATGCCCCATTTTTTATGTGGGTGCTGGGGTTGTGAACTCAGGTCCTCATGCTTGTGTGGCAAGTACTTTACTTATGAGCCATCAGCACCCCTGGCCCCCCTGGGGCAGTGACACTGGCAGAGATGGGTTAGGAATGAGGGATGTGGGAGCAACTGGGTCCTTCCAAAGCAGGGGGCCTGGGTGATGCTCTCTGATACACTCGTAGTGAGATACGCCTGATAGGGAGTCCACATTGTCTGTTTATCTGTTACTCTTCTCTATCCAGGAACTGACAAACTCACCATCGGCCATCTGCTCACCCACCCACTTACCCACCCAACAGTCATCCATTCATGACTTATCTAACCTCCCACTCCTCTGCCCCCCCCACCTACCTGTAGATGGAAGTTTTTGTCCCATTCAGTCCCACGACCATTGAGTCCCAGTTAAACACAGAGGCTTATATTGATTATAAACTGTTTGACCTATTGCTCAGGCTTGTTACTAACTAGCTCTTTGACTTAGATTCACCCATAATTCTTTTCTATGTTTAGCCATGTGGCTTGGTACCCTTTCTCATCTTGCTTTCTCTGCTTCTGAATAATGAATGCATCTCTTTCTTTCCCAGAATTTTCCTAGTCTGGTTTCCCTGCCTATACTTCCTGCCTGACTACTGGCCAATCAGCATTTTATTAAACCAAAACAAGTGACAAATTTTTAGAGTGTACAAGAGCGTACCTCACAACATTTACCTATAGATCCATCCATCTACCCATCCACCCACCCATCCACCCACCATCCACCCATCCATCCACCCACCCACCTACCCATCCACCCACCGACCATCCATCCATCCATCCACCCACCCATCCACCCACCCACCCATCCATCTATCCACCCATCCATCCATCCATCCACCCACCCACCCACCCATCCATCCATCCACCCACCCACCCACCCATCCATCCATCCATCCACCCACCCACCCACCCATCCATCCATCCATCCACCCATCCACTCCACCCATCTTCCCTCTCATCCCCCTTCTGACCATCCATTCATCTCATAGGTGAGGTCCTCAGCTCATTCCTGTTTGTAGCTCCCCTGTACCTCTTCACCTCAGAGTGCATGAACCCTGTAACATCATCACAGCAGGGTCCTGTGGCCTTGGCTTCCCGGCCTTCATCCTCTTGTCTCTTCCACTTGGTCTCTAACCCACTTTTGGCCTGGCAAAGCTGTTTATTTGCTGAGAGTGAATTCAGCCAGCACGGATCACCCTGCCCCCTATGTCTGCGGGACAGTCTTCTCCCTCTGCTGGGAGTACCTTCAGGGCTGGGACCCCGTAGAAGAAACTGAGGCAGTAGTTACGAATGGGAGGGATGGGATGGTGGGTGCCTCAGCTGTCTCTTCCCACCCATGGGAAATCTGCCACATGGCACAGTGCTGATGGGCTGTGGGGTAAAATTCTAGAATTGGAGTCATGAGGTGAAAGCGTGTATACATTGATCTATTTTATTTTATTTTATTTTATTTTATTTTATTTTAATCGAGAGGCTGGTTATGATGGCACGTGGCTGCAATCCCAGCAATTGGAAGGTGGAGGCTGGAGGTATAAGGTCATACTTTATATAGTGAATTTGAGGCTAGCCTGGGCTACAAGAGCCCCTGCCCCTCAAACAGCAAAATTACAAAATAAGTTGGGTGGGTGTGGTGGTGCATGGACATCGGTCCAGCACTTGGGGGCTGGGGAAGCTGCAGAACATCTCAGACCCAGAGGTTCGGGGCTAGCCTCTGCACCAAGCACGACTCCAGAATTAACTAACGAAGCCTAAATCACGACAGGCTGGGGACCTGCCTGGTTGAGTTAAGAGCCCTTCTTCCTAGTTCCCACAGCTGGGTGGCTCCCAGGAGCCCCAGCTTCAGCTCCAGAGCATCTGGTACCCTGAAACGTTACATGCACAAACCCACACACACAGCCTGTGGATGGGGCTGTGCTGCCAAGATGGGATTGGAAGGGAGTGGCAGTCACTTCTGGTCACTTCCAGAGGGGAAGCCAGGTGGTGGATGCACGGAAGGTGTCCCTTTCCACAGAGACGTTTGTCAAATAGAGGCCTACAAAGTTTCTTCTTTTGAGAACTGGTCTTTATATCCCAAGTTGGCCTCAGGCTTCCTGTGTAGCTGGGCTGTGGTGGTGCATGTCTTTAATCCCAACACTTAGGAGGCAGGGATAGGCGGATCTCTGAGTTTGAGGCCAGCCTGGTCTACAGAGTTTAGTTCTGTGACAGCCAGGGCCATGCAGAGAAACCCTGTCTTGAAAAACAAAACAAAGAACGAACTCCCTATCTAGCTGAAGATGGCTTTTAACTCCTGACCACTGCCTCGTGCATTGTGGTCGGGTGTGCACCACCACACCGCGTTCATGGGGTGCTTGGGCCAGCGCCCAGGGCCTAATTCATGCTGGGTGAGGGCTCTACCAACTGTGAACGGTGGTTGGCTGATGTTCGCATCTGTGCCCACCAGATGGTTCCTGTCTGGATCTTGTCTGTGGGTGGTAATTGGACTCCATAAACGCATGTGCCACCATCCCGCCTGAGATTGGGTTCAGAGCTGGGTGGGACTCAATGGTAGGTGAGGGAGGGTGGATCCAGGACATCAGGCACAGAGTCCTGGGACGGTGGCTGTAGATGTCAGGGAGGGAGGAGAGCTCTGGGAAGCTGGAGAGAAAATTAAGTTCTCCGCAGCGATCCAGTTCCTGGGCTGGCTCACCTGCTGACTGACCACTCTCTCTCCCCAGTACATGGGCTGTATTGAGGTGCTCCGGTCCATGCGCTCTCTGGATTTCAACACCCGAACGCAGGTGACGAGGTGAGGCCTTGGAGTGGGCTGGGGGCTCGGGTCACAGTTGGCCTCTCGAGGGTGGCATGGTGGGTTGGGGGTGACCCGCTGGGCACCCCTGACAGCAGGTAGACTGGGCCCAGCACCAGCCCTGCTTCAGCTTTGTGTCTCAGCTCCATCCCTGGTTGTTGTGCATGGCTGTCATGGACACTCCCCTGCTTCCATTTTCCCTCAGCCTGCCGTACCCTGGGGTGTGACTTCAGGAGGGTGACAGGAAGGCCTTTGCTTATTCCATTTGCTGTGAACTTAAACACCAAGACACAAAGCTAGGTGTGGGAGCTCACACCTGGAGTTCCAGCAGTCGGAAGACAGAGTCAGGAGGTTGGCCATCACCGGCCTAGCCTTGGCTATAGAGTGGGACTGTCTCAAGAAACAAACAAGAACAATAGATAGGATTTATTGCCCCAGCAACCTGCCCTGTCAACTGCAGTTCATTGCTTTAAAATATCTCTGCATAGTGTTTTATAGCCAGTTCCAGAACATTCCAACACCCTAAGAAGAAGCCCTGTTCTCCTGAGCATTTATCCCATCCTCTAACCCACCCAGCACCTACAAATCCCCTTCCTGTCTCTGGGCATTTCTGAGCATGGAGCCCACTGTGGCCTCATGTCTCTGTCTCCCTTGGTGTCACTGTGACAAAGTCCTGACAAGAACAGGGTCTATTCAGCTCGTTCAAGGGAGACAGGGTCTACTCAGCCTCTCCAGTGCAGCAGGGAGACAGGGTCTACTCAGGCCCTCCAGTGCAGCGGGGAGACAGGGTCTACTCAGCCCCTCCAGTGCAGCGGGGAGACAGGGTCTACTCAGCCCCTCCAGTGCAGCGGGGAGACAGGGTCTACTCAGGCCCTCCAGTGCATCGTCTGCTCATCATAATAAATATGTAATAAGACAATAAATAAAAAGCTAAATCTTCTTGAGGGATCATACTCATATAAGGAACAGAGAGAGATGAATTAATAAACTCATGTTTATGTGCACCTTGCTTTGTCCACTTGTACGCGGTCCAGGATCCCCTGGCTAGCGGATGGTGCCACCCACAGTGGACATTCTCCCCACCTCCACACAATCGAGATAGTCCTCTAGAGGCATTCGCTGAGGCTTACCCCTAGGGGATAGACCACCTGTCTCACTGATCCCTTCAACGCTGTGGTGTATGTCCTACCCTCACTTCTCTCCGTGGGTGGGTGGACCATGCTGTGTGTGCCTTCACCCATTCTGGAGACCGGGTACCTAGGACCCTTCACTTCCCATCAGCCTGGCGTCCTATTTCTGCCCCTGGTCTTTTGTACCACCCATTCTCATGAAGGCCAGCCTAGCCTCTAACTTGCAACACCTCTCAGGCGGGCCTTGAACTCATTGTCTTCCTGGCTCTGCCTCCTGAGCAAAGGGATCATCTCGCCTGGCTTTCCTTGGCTGCTCTCCTGGCCCTCATCCCTGCTGTTTCTAAGTTTGGTCTCATCCTACAGGGAAGCCATCAACCGGCTCCATGAGGCCGTGCCTGGTGTTCGTGGCTCCTGGAAGAAGAAGGTGGGTGTGGCCTGTGGCCCCGCAGAGCTGGTGTGTGTCTTGGGAGACTGAAGGAACACTGTGGCCACCCAGAGCCCCTCTGGTCCCAGGCATCCGACTCAGGTGGCTCACTGTACCCTCCTCCCAGGCCCCAAACAAGGCGCTGGCTTCCATCCTGGGGAAGAGCAACCTGCGTTTCGCTGGCATGAGCATCTCCATCAACATCTCTGTGGATGGCCTCAACCTGTCTGTTCCTGCTACCCGCCAGGTGGGAGCCACTGCCCTCTGCCCACAACCCCGCCTTTGCCCAGCCTACAACCCTGCCATCTCTACCCCGTCCATGTCCTGATATCTGCCCCCCTAACAACACCTCCACATCCTTCACCCCACAGCCCAGCACCCTTCTTCTCAGTCCTATACTTTCAGACAGGTTTCTCTGTGTAGCCCTGGCTGTCCTGAAACTCCCTTTGTAGACCAGGCTGGTCTTGAGCTCAAGAATTCTGCCTGCCTCTGCCTCCCGAGTGCTGGGATCAAAGGTGTGCACCACCACCTTTCAGTTCAGTCCTATAATTAAGTCCCGCATCTAGCTCTGTCCAAATCTCCACCCTTAGCCCTGCCCCTGAGTGCATCCTGCCTGCCCACCACTCCCACGGTGCCACGCCCACTTTCAACCCAGTCCACAGTGCCCCTTGCCCCACCACTGGTGAACCAACCCCTGGGCCTTGCCCTCTGCTTCACCCATCCACAAACCCTCCACCCAACTTCAAAGCCCTCAACCACACCTACCCAGCAGGCCTCTCCTATAATCTGCAAGACCTTTAAGATGTCCAGAAATATCTGCTGTCCACTGAGGTGGAGTCAGGAAGTGGGGGTTGCTGTGTGCACGAAGTCCCCAGTAGCCAGGACCCTTGGTGCAGGGCAGCTATGTCCACAGGTGTCTAGAAGGGTGCCTGGGCTGGAGTGCCCGGAGGGATGTGGGAGGAGAGGGATTCTAGGCTGGCCCCTGAGGAGAGGCTTCTCCTATGGTATAGGCAGCATGAACCTGGGGGAGGAGTCTGAGGTCTGTCCTGAGAGTGGTGACAATGGCATTGCAGACTCTGTCAGGAACTGAGGGGGGAGTGTAGGGCCAGCTGAGCAGTTGTCCTGGCAAGAGGGGCCATAGTTAGATCTCATGGGGGGGGTGCTGAAATTAGGAGACTCTGAGAGGCAGAATGGGCAGGCCCTGCCGAGGGACTCATGGTGGTGAACAGACAGGCTGTGGGAAGACCTTGACCCCAACTGTAACCATCTGAACCCCAAGCCCAACTCTTAATTCTGATTACCTTAACTCTAGCTTCAACCTCTACCCCAACCCCATTTCTTTGTTTTGAGGCAAAATCTCACCATATAGCCTTGCCTGGCCTCAAACTCAGAGATCCACTTGCCTGTGTTGGGATAAAGGCATGGGTCACCATGATTGGTTTCAACCGTACTTCTAACACTAGCCCCAATTGCAAGCTACCCCAACCCCTAACCTTAACTCTAACCCTAACCAGGTCATCAGGTCTGTGGCAGACCCAGCCCTCTTAGCTGTGGGCACAAATTCTCATTTTGCCCTGGTAGAGCTGAGATTCAAGGAAGTCTTGAGCTGGAATTTTATCTGCTAGCCAGGCACAGGTTGAGTCTTATCAACACTGGTTCCCGCTGTAGTCCCTCAGTGAGCATTCCTTCCATCTCTACCCCTCCTGGCTGGTGCTGGTGCGGGCACATGCTGCATGCAGGAGGGTGTCTCACATCAGATACGGGACAAGGCTGGCCTTCCATCAGACGCAGGTGGTACCAAAGAGACATGCCTGTGGGCTAGGGCCCAGTTGGGAGCGTGGTGGGTGTGGTGTCTTCCGAGGTTCCCCAGCTCCAGAGTCCACTGGTTATAGTGAGTGGGGGCTTCTCTGTCCCACACAAAGACTGGGAGCCCGCAGCACGGAGGCTCCCACAGATGCTGCTGATATGGTGGAGAAGGGAGACCACTCCTGACACAGGCCTAGGGATGGAGCGATGAAGGCAGCGGGCAGGGGACCAGAGCCTGGAGCAGAAGCCTCAGTCAGCTGGTGGGAGGGACATGGCGTGTTCCATCTCATCCTGAGCCCTGGTTCCTGGGGAAGATGTGGCTACTGAGACCCCAGTTTTGGCTTTCGAGTCTTAGGAGCCTCTCTTCTCCCTACTCCTCCCCCTTCTTCACTCCTCCTTCCTCTTCCCCTTCCTCCCTCCCTCATCTCCACTCCTCTCTCTTCCCCACTCCTCCCTTCCTCCTTCCTCCCCACTCCTTCCTCTCTCCCTCCTCCCTCCAGGAGGGAGTGCTTTAATTCTGAGGAAAGCAAATCTCTATACAACTTTAGGAACCCGAATGACAGGGAACAGATGGGGTGGGGTTGTGTAAATGAACGGGAATGAACATGTAACTGGTTCATCTTCAGAGACCAGAGCCTGGGATGGGCTGCTTGGGGCATGTGTGCGTGTGTGTGCGTGTGTGCGTGTGTGTGTGTGAGGGTGCTGCCATTTCTACACTCAGGGGGGCACACAATCGTGTGTCTCCAAGGCCTGGTCTTCCTGTACCCTCTTTAGGCCCTGCTCTAGTCCTCATGGGGGCTGGTGTCCAGGTGGGACTCTTTGGCCTCAGCAATGGTAGACATCAGTCAGAGGGACATCCCTCCATCCATCCCATGTCCCCTGTCCCCTGCCAGCTGGCTGTGTGCCCATGTCTGCTTTCCTGTCCTCACAGATCATTGCCAACCATCATATGCAATCCATTTCCTTCGCTTCGGGTGGAGACACGGTAAGAAGGGACAGGCGGACCTCTGTGTCCTTTCCTGGACCCTACCTCCAGGGAGCTGAACCTGCCAATCTCTCCCACTGTCTCTCCAGGACATGACTGATTACGTGGCCTATGTGGCCAAGGACCCCATCAATCAGAGAGGTGAGCTGAGCGGAGCTTGGGAGCCTGGGCCGGGGGCAGGGATGTGCTGGGGTCACAGGTGCACTGACAAGTGACCTCCACAGCCTGCCACATCTTGGAGTGCTGTGAGGGTCTAGCTCAGAGCATCATCAGCACTGTAGGCCAAGCCTTCGAGCTGCGCTTCAAGCAATACCTGCACAGTCCCCCCAAGGCCATAGTGCCCCCCGAAAGGTAAAAAGAGCCCAGGGGCTGGCTGCCTTTGCCTTCTCTTTGCCTGGAGTCCCTTGTGTGGCTGCTCCATCTTCAGCACCAGCCTCCTTGTCCTCGTGAGGGAGGAGCCTCATCCGATAGCAGATGGGGGTGGGGACGTTGTACATCTGTGTTCCCGCACAGGCTGTAGTACGACAGCTGCTGGCTCATGTGGCAGTCCTCCCGTCTCACCAGTGCTACGTGGGGAAGGTGTGGGTGTTAGGTGGCAGTGGGGGTTGGGAAGGGAGGACCAAGTGTCCTAGCCTTGCTCTGGGTCCCCAGGCTGACAGGGCTGGAGGAGTCGGCCTGGGGTGACGATGACGAGGCCATGGACCACAATTACTATAACAGCATTCCAGGGAAGGAACCACCCCTGGGTGGGCTGGTGGACTCCAGACTGGCTGTCACACAGCCGTGTGCCCTGGCGACACTTGGAGGCCTTGGACAGGTGAGTCTCCACTCCCCTATGGGGCAGAGGGGCCCGGAGCTATCCTTGGGGTGGGTGAGCGCGAAGAGGGCCTGGCACATGCCAGGGTCACCATGCTTCTCTTGCAGGGAATGTCACCTGCACGGAGAGATGCCCGGGGCTTGCCATGGGACATGGGTCCTTCCGGAACAGGTAGGTGGTGCTAACCTTACTGTGTCTGGTGTCCCCTGAAATGTCCCATCCCCAACAAACCTGTCTGTTATTGTGTAAATGTGCCCCCAGTTGTGTGCTCCCTGATCTACCCCATCTGCCATCTTTATTGCCTCACACAATGAGGCACACACATTTGGGGGTACACTCAGCTTCGTACACTTCTGAGCTTCAGGGGCGCTACTCTCCTGTGAGCCTGTGTCTGCTGCCTGTACCCTGACAAGGCAGGCATATGACATCATCGTATCGTATGATGGGTGGCTATGACTATGGAGGTTTCCAGAATCATCTGTGTACACTCAAGTGCTTCCTGTGTCTCCAGTGGGGGCTCACTCATAGGTGATACACTGGGCTCTTGTCCAAGTGTTTATCCTTGTGGGGTCTTTCCACCCCTGCACACCACAGACCTCTTGATCGTTTTCACAACTGTACAAGGCAGTGTGACTTCTCTCTGGTGTCTTGTTAATCTTCCCACCTGGGCTGTGGCTTTGGCTCGCTCTCCCTCAGCACCCACCTGAGCCGTCAGTAGTGTTCAGACAACTCCCAGGTCTCGCCAGCCCCTCTCACTCTCTGCCATATTATCATGATGATGATTTTTGGAGGCAGGATCTCACGTAGCCCAGGCTGGCCTTGAATTTACTCTATAGCTGAGGATGACCCTGAGCTCCTGCTCACGAAAACGAGGCTTTTCCTTGAGACAGAAACGAAGACAAAAGAGAACCATGTGAGACAGGGTCTCGTTCTGCACCTCAGCTGGCCTTGAACATACATCCTGCCAGCTTCTGATTTCATGATTAAGTTCTTACTCTTCCTGTGTTAGAGCCTAAGTGACAGCCGTATCTGGGTTCTTGGAGGGCAGAGCTTGTCTCATGCTGATGCAGGCAGAGTTCACACTCCTCGAGGAGGGCTTGGCCACAGCTGACACCATCCCACTTCCTACGCGGGGTTCTGAGAAGTGCCTGGAACCACCCTTGGACTCTGAGAAATTTGCTCAGCTGAGCTCAGATGGGAGAAATGAATGTCAGGCTGTTCATGAGGTTGGCACGACCCCCAGGGACCCTGAGGGGTGAGGCTGATAGGGTGTCCTGCTACCCCTGCGTGGGTGCAGGCAAGTTGAACAGCCTTCAGGAGACTGAGATCCATCTTACAGGTAAATACAAAGAAGATAAGACAAAAGACAGCACAAAAATTCAGATTTAATCCTTATCTCCCAGGTAAAAGCTGAGCGAGGTGGTCGCTGTCTGGAGTCCCAACACTGGGGACAGAGACTAGAGGATCCCAGGGGCTCATTGGCCTTCCACCATTTTAGTTTAGAGACCTTGTCTCAAACAAGAAGATGGGTGGTGGGTGAAAAGACGCCAACACTGACCTTCAACCTCCACACAAAAGAGGAGGAAGGATTTGCCAGCCTTAGAATAGGAGCAGCGAGTGGTAACAGCTGCACCATGTGGCAGGTCACGTAGTGGCAGGATCAGGAGAGCCACGGTCATTACTGTCTAAACAGGGTCAGTGTGAACATCTAGCTCTTTGGAGCTTGGAGTCCCTCCCCACCATCCCTTCGGCCAGAGAGCCGTTCTCTGGCTGTGGCATAACTGGGCGCTGCCTCAATCTTGCGCGTATGGCCAGCCTTTGTCCCCAGCTGGAACACTGTGTGGCTCTTTACTCGTGTGAGGAGCCTCCGTTTAGCCTCTGTGGGGTGACACAGGTGGCACCCCTGCCCGCTCCTGCCTCCCTCTCTAAGTCCTCAGGGTTTTCTCTCATCTGCCACTCTCCCTCCTTTCCAGCCCCACCTGGGGATGGCTACATGCAGGCAGATGCTCGAGGGCCACATGACTACGAGGAGCACCTGTACGTCAACACCCAGGGCCTGGACGCTATGGAGTCCGAGGACATGTTCGAGGCCCCTTTGCTGCCTGAGGACAGCCCCAAGAAGGACCTGTTTGACATGCGTGCGTGGCCTGTTTCCCATCTGATCTGGGATTGCATGGGGGCGGTCCTTGGGAATCCAGAGGGTAGAGGTCCCAGACTATGAGCCTCAGTCAGCTAGGGACAGACTTCTATGCCACGCCTAAGCTAGTCTGCTGGGTGAGGCTGAAGCCCCTTCTGTGGGCAGCCCAGCCTCTGCCCACAGACTCATAGTCTGAGGGGAGAGCCCCGACCTCCTGTCAGCGGGGACTGTCAGTTTCCACCTACTTGGCTAGGAGATCTCTCTCTCTGTCTCAGTCTCAACTCAGGGTCTCACGTGGGGGTGGGAGAGCTGGTCCAGCTCTCTCCTCGGAAACCCCAGGAAGATGACTCAGCCTGATGGCCCTGCTAATCTTTCCTCCCAGAAGGGTTTGTAGCACTCCATATTCTGATGTTCCCTGGGCACTATGGGGTTCTGACTCTCTCAGAGCCTCCCCCAGATCCTTGCAGGTGATCTCTCATTACTGCCATCTTTTCTTTGTGTCTGTGAGCATTTAGATGCCAGAAGACAACCTTGGCTAGCATTGCTCAGTGCTGACTAACCGCCTTGTTCTCTAGTGCCTGGGATTTACTAACTAGGCTAAACTGGATGCCCAGTGAGCCCCCGGGATCCTCCTGGCCCCATTTCCTCTGTGTTGGAGTTACCAGGACACACTGTTGTTCCCAGCTTTTTACATGGGTGCTGGGAATCGAACTTTGGTCCTCTGGTTGGCACTGCAAGGACTTACTTAGCCATTTCCCAAGACATCTCGGTTGTGACTGTGGCGTGAGGTCCCACATGATGCCTGCTGTGTGCATGGTACTGGTTTCAGAGCATGTCTCTTGGCTCCCCTCAGCAGGAAAACAGGTTGGGGTGAGCTCCCCGCAGAGGTGATAGCCGCTTACCTGACTTCCATGGGAAGGTGGGCTCCCAGTTAGCCCTTGGTAGGTTGGTCAGTGGGGCCTACTGAAGCTCCTGTATCAGGCATGTGGGTGCCAATCTGTGTCACCTTTTGTTGCCCCCTTTTTTCGGGAGGGTCCTGAGACTGGGAGAGGTCACTTGGCTCAGCAGTGACAGCTCCATAGAAGTAGGGATGTGTGGCCACTTGCTGTTACCAATCATTGGCATACCCATAATGTGGTCAGCAATGAGAGACGTCCATGGGGGTAGAGGGCTGGAGTGAAGGGAGTGCTGTGTGCCTCAGCTTCTTATGAAAACAGCTTTGGCAGTGAGTGGAACCAGTAAGCCTTGCTGACAAACCCCAGATGGGTTGTAGAGGCTGCACCTAGCACCAGGTTGGGTCAAGTTCTAGGTTTGGCCTTATAATTGAGCACCTGTCATTCCAGCTAAGTAAGAGAATGAGACGGAAAGACAGAATTTGAGGCTAGCCTTGACAACTTGGTGAGACTGTCAAGAAGTAAAACAAGGACTGGGGATTTGACTGAGGGGTAAAGTCCTTGCCTAGAATCCCCAGGGAGGGGCTGGGGACGTGGTTAGGGTGGAGCCCCGCCCAAAATCCCCAGTGAGGGGCTGAGGGCGTGGTTAGGGTGGAGCCCCGCCTAGAATCCCCAATGAGGAGCTGGGGCGTGGTCAGGGAGTGGAACCCCGCCTAGAATTCCCCAGTGAGGAGGGGCTGGGGTTGTGACCCTGGATTGCACCTACCTTGCAAGCCCGAGAGCTTGGGTTCTGTCCCAGCAATAGAAAAAAATGACCCGCAGGACCCTTTGAGGATGCCCTGAAGTTGCATGAGTGCACAGTCACAACAGGCATCACTGCAGCCCCGTTCCCTTTGGAGGACCAGTGGCCCAGTCCCCCTACCCGCAGGGCCCCTATTGCACCCACAGAGGAGCAATTGAGGCAGGAGCCCTGGTACCATGGACGCATGAGCCGTCGGGCTGCGGAGAAGCTGCTTCGTGCCGATGGGGACTTCCTTGTGAGAGACAGCATCACCAACCCGGGGCAGTATGTCCTCACAGGCATGAACGCAGGGCAGCCCAAACATCTGCTGCTGGTGGACCCCGAGGGTGTGGTAAGCTGGCACTTGGGGCAGGAGGGAGGGCAGGGGCCGACTTCAGGGTTGGTGCCGTTCTTTAGATAATGGATCCCTTACTGTGGCGAAGCTCATTGGCATCAGCTTCTAGAGATCTACAAAACATTTTCAGTTAATTTTTTTTTCTTCTGAGACTGATTTTCTGTGTAGCCCTGGCTGACCTGGAACTCATTCTGTAGACCAGGTTGGCCTCAAATTTACAGAGATTCACGTGCCTTTGCCTTCTGAGTGCTGGGATTGATCAAAAAGAATGTTGAATCCAGATGTGTGACTTATGCCTGACATCCCAGCACTGGGGGCAGAGGCAGGAGGATTGCTGTAAGTTTCAGGCCAGCCTGGAACTTCAGAGTGAGAACCTTGTCCCAACAAAGGGGTTTCTACTTTGAAAAGCACTTTGGGGTTCACAGAATCACCTCTGACCCCCAGCCTCTCCGAGCTCCCAGCCCGGGTGGCTGTTCCACATGCAGGATGGCAGTTACGGTTTCTCACTGCCGTGTTTACCAAGTCAGCCTTGCTGGAATCAGCTGCTCTGGCTCCTGCTTAGTCTGACTGATGCTCCCTCTGTAGACTTCAGCCTACTTTGGAACTCAGAGCTCTGCCCCGGAGTGCTGGGATTAAGGTGTGTGCCACCACACCTGGCTCTTGTTCCTTTTTCTTTTTTTTTCATATTTGTTATTATTTTATGTCTATGGGTGTTTTGCCTGCGTGTCTGTGTATATGGTGTGTGTGGTGTTATGTGTGTGTATGTGGTGTGTGTATGTGGTGTTATATGTGTGTAGTGTGTGTGTGTATGTGCTGTTATGTGTGTATGTGGTGTGTGTGTATATGTGGTGTGTTTGGTGGTGGTGGTGGTGTGTGTGTATATGTGGTGTGTTCGGTGGTGGTGGTGGTGTGTGTGTGTGTGTGGTGTGTGTGTGCATGTGTGGTGTGCAGTATGTGTGTGTGCAGTATCCTCCAAGGCCAGAAGAGTATCCCAGAGGACTGGAGTTATTAATGTTATGAGTGCCCACTTGGCTGCTGTGACTCAAATCCCAGTCCTCTGCTGGAGCAGCCGGTGCTCTCAAATGCGGAGCCACCTCTCCAGTCCGTCTATTTATTTATTTTTCTAAACCACAGGCTGCCTCTTGAACGGCAGCATGACTGACCTTGGGTTTCTTCCTCTCTGTTCCTCCGGCAAGGATATTGCTGGTGCCGTGAGAACCCATAAACGGCCATTTCTGAAGCCCTCCAGGCTGGGGAGTCCTTCTAACTTCGTGGGGACTTAGAGGCCTTTTCTAGGATCCTGCTGAGGAAAGATTGGGCTTGGAGCCTTCTCAGCCACGGAAGCCATAGTGATTTTCCTGTCTAGATTAGTAATTCCCAACCTTCCTCATGCTGTGTGACCCCAGCCATACAACTGTTTCATTGCGACTTCATAACTGTCAATTGTCCAGTGTTGTGATAGGCGGGACATCTGACATCTGACCCCTGTGAAAGGGTCGTTGCACCCCGAGAACTGCTAGTCTAGCTGGACCCTTGTGTGATTTTGGGGTGTCTTGGTTTCTTGGGGTTCTGAAGCACGTGACCACCAATGATACAGCCTAGAAAAGGGCGGGACTTGTCCTGAGGAGATCTCTGTGCCAGCCCTTAGCCGGAGCCTGGGGGTGGTTGGTAATCTCTGCCGTCTTTGGCTTGCAGACACATCGGCTCTGTCTCTTCTTCTTCCTTACTTGTGTGCATGCGCACGCATCTCCCTCTTGGGGCTTCCTCTCTTTCTTGAGGCAGGGTCTCACTGTGCAGCAGTGGTTGTCCTGGAGCTTGTAGACCAGGCTAGCCTTTGCCCTCTTGAATGCTGGATTAAGGGCATAAAGTTTTCCCCTTTATCTTGAGGCACGGTCTCTCACTGAAGCTGGAGCTCAGAGATTTAGGTTGGCTGGTGAGCGGGCTCCAAGGGGCCCACCTTGGGCTGGATCTTCTTTTAGCACTGGGGTAGCAGGTGCACACAGGTGCAGGTGCACACAGCTTTCATACAGACTTGGGGCTCCAGATTCAGGTCTCCATGCTGTGCAGCAGGCACGTTACTGACCAAACTCCTCAGCTTTTCAACTTTTTATTGTTAGTTTTGAGACAGAGTCTACGAGGCTGTCCTCAAACTCAAAATCCTCCTGCCTCAGTCTCTCTGAGCGCTAGGCTCATGGGTGTGCCTTATCACACTGGGCCTGTGGTTCTGGAGTCTTGGGGCTGGTTCTCAGGTGGAGCCCTATGCTCCACAAGTGCTTACCCAGCAGGTAAGCTGGTGGGAGCGTGGCCTATGGGATGCCATCAGGGATGGATGCTGAGGTTTCTGCCCACAGGTGCGGACGAAGGACGTGCTGTTTGAGAGCATCAGCCACCTCATAGACTACCACCTGAAGAACGGGTTGCCCATTGTGGCTGCCGAGAGTGAGTTGCACCTGCGGGGAGTGGTCTCCCGGGAGCCGTGAGCCAGGTGTGTAGTAGCCAGCTACAGCTGCTGTCTTCAATGTTCCGTTCACCACCGATGGCTTTGGTACACTCGCTGGGTTGTGCAGCCATTGCCGCAACTCACTGTGGAACATCTTATCATTCCAAAGCAAGCCCAGCCCCTAGAAGCAGTTGCCCATCCTTCAAGGTGGCCCTACTGTGTGCTGCTTACCCAGGTTTCCTGTCTGGTGAAGGGTGGGTTTGGTTTAGCTTTGGATTTTGGTGTAAAGGGGATGGAGGGCTGACTGGGAAGGAGGGAAAGATGTGATGCCCTCAGGATCTCTGTGCAGAACAGGAGGAGGGAGGTGGCTGTGGTAGGGGAGGGCAGGAGGTAGCAGCTGGATGTGGGGCTGGGTGGCGGGAAGAAGAGGGGCACTGTGGAATTTTCCCTGAAGCAGCTGGTCAGATCAAGCTGTTCTTCATCCCCATGGCAATGTCTCCTTCCTGTCCCCCTCAGGCCTCCTGCGTGGGGGTCAGGGCTGCAGGCAGAACTGCTCTGTGAGATGGAGGATGAGGCCCTGTGGGCCTCTCGGCTATCTACCATGCTGGGGCCCGTGATGTCACCCAGACAGGTTCTGTTCCAGCCTCAAAGCAGTGAACTGAGGTGCCAACAGTCAGAGCTGTCATTCTCTCAGCGCAGTTCTGAGACAGGCGGTGATGCTGGCAGCTCTGTCTACACAGAGAGTTTAAGATACTGCCCTGGGGTACACAGCATCAGCTTGGGGAACCCCAAGGCCCAGGTAGCTGGGTGCCCATGGCTACTGAGGCCTTTTCTGTTCAGCGAACACAGCAGTGGCTGTTGTCATGGACACCCTGCCATCACTTCTTTCTGTCCACAGGTGATGGTTCTCAACACAGCTTCTACCCCCAGAGGCCCTTGCAGTGGCTTTGAGGGCACAGCCCTTTTCTCGGACCCTGAAACCACCAGAAACAGAATGGCTGTCATTTCTTCTTCCGCATGAGCCTCAGGAAGCCGCCTTTCCCCAGCTGCGCTCGGCTGGCTGGGCCAATGAGATAGTTAGGGTTCAAACCCCTGGTCCTGCCTGAGCCCCCACTCTGAACGTGGGTGGGGTTGTATAAACCAAAGACTGACCGAGTCGCCTTTAACAGACACCCCAATGGCAGGCCCTGTGCCTTTGGTCCCTAGTGGGGCAGAGTTATCAGGCTGTGTCTATGAGTGACATGCATACCTCTGTGTGTGCCCTGACTGGCTCTGAGGACCTGGATGCATTGTTGCCTTTGGGGGGGATCAAGGTGCTTTTGAGTCTCAAACCCCTGGTGGGGGAGCAGCCTTGGGGCTCGCCTGGAATGGTAGGGCATCCAGGTGAGTTAGAGGCCGAGGAGCCTCACTGAGGTGTGGTATCCAGTCAGCTCTTCCAACTGTCACCTCCCCGGACCTTCAGCTGTAATTAAACAGTGTTGAACATGTGCCGCCGCGTCTGTGTGCACCTGCCAGGGCTCCCGGGGGGAAACTGAGGCCGAGCAGGAAGCTGTGCGGAGTCCTGGGGCGGGAGCACCCTACCCCACCCCATTCCCCAACTCTCAACAGGCCTCTGCTTTTATTCCAAGATAAAGCCAGCTTCTTTCTCAATGTTTCTTAGCCCCTTCTTGGAGTCACTGTGGCTTACCTGCTAGGGCCCCCCTGAAGGAACAGACCCTGGACACAGGCAAGGATTGGGCTTCTCTGTGGTGTTCTGGAGTACATGCTGGGGAGGGCGTGGGAGTAAAAACCTCCACCTGCCCCAAACACGAGACACAATAGAGGTCCCATCCCCACCCACCCACCCATCTCCTAACACCCATTCACACGCTCGTCTTTCCACCCACCCATTCATATGCCCATCTAGCCACATATCTACCCACCACTCATCAGCCCATCCATTCATCCAACCACCTACCTCCCTATCCAACCATCAGTTTGTCCGTCTACCAACCCATCTATCCACCCATCCAACCACCATCGATCTATCCACTCATCCATCCATCCACCCACCCATCTATCCATCCACCCACCCACCCATCCACCCACCCACCCATCCGCCCATCCATCCATCCACCCACCCACCCATCCATCCACCCACCCACCCATCCACCCATCCACCCACCCGCCCATCCACCCATCCATCCATCCATCCACCCACCCACCCATCCATCCATCCACCCACCCATCCACCCATCCACCCACCCACCCATCCATCCATCCACTCACCCACCCATCCATCCACCCACCCACCCATCCATCCACCCACCCATCCATCCACCCATCCACCCACCCACCCACCCATCCATCCATCCATCCATCCATCCACCCACCCACCCATCTATCCATCCACCCACCCATCCATCCATCCACCCACCCACCCATCCATCCATCCATCCACCCACCCACCCATCCATCCATCCATCCACCCACCCACCCATCTATCCATCCACCCACCCATCCACCCACCCACCCACCCACCCATCCACCCATCCATCCACCCACCCACCCATCTATCCATCCATCCACCCACCCATCCATCCACCCACCCACCCACCCATCCATCCATCCATCCATCCACCCATCCACCCACCCACCCACCCATCCATCCATCCATCCATCCACCCACCCATCTATCCATCCATCCATCCACCCACCCATCCATCCACCCACCCACCCACCCATCCATCCACCCACCCACCCACCCATCTATCCATCCATCCATCCACCCACCCATCCATCCACCCACCCACCCACCCATCCATCCATCCATCCACCCATCCACCCACCCACCCATCCATCCACCCACCCACCCACACATCCATCCATCTACCCATCCACCCACCCACCCATCCACCCATCCATCCATCCATCCATCCATCCATCCATCCATCCATCCATGTCATTACCCATCCAACCTTCAGCCCTGCCCACACCCACCAACCCTTTTATCCACTTACTCATCTACCCACATACCAGCTCATCCATTCTTCCCACCACAGTCTTCAGCAGGGATGAAAAACTATCTCAGACATTGATCAGCAAGTCTCACTAAGTGTACTTTAAAGATAATACCTAGGGAAAGGACTGTTTTAGAGTCCAGGAAATCTGAATGGCTTAGTTGCAGACCACTGCAGATCCCAACGTGGAGGGCATAGAGTTCTGGGCAGAGCGAGAACATGTAGAGAGGGCCTGTGTGTGTGGAGCTGGCATGCCCAGGGAACAGAATAGTGCCCAGGGTGGAGGACACAGGACTGAGGAGGCATGAGGTCCTAAACTTGATTTCCAGTGAGAAGAGCCACTCTGGCAGGGACAGGAATGTCTGAGGATTGGATTCTGGAACCTGGGTCAAAGAGGTCTCAACTAGCTTTATTCAGTCATTGGTGAATCCGTTCATACACTGTTTTTACAAGGTCCAGCCCCCCCCCCAAGTCCCGTGTCTCAGGACGTGTACAGGGACCTCAGGTCTCATGGTGCAGGCTAGGAGGTGGATGCTAGTGACCCACCAGAGACCCACGCGTGGTGAGGTGTAGTGATAGGAGCGGCGGGGCTGCGTCCCCGGCACCTGGCAGCCCACATAGCTAGCTTTACCTGAAATAATTACACAGACACTGTATTCTTTTAAACACTGCTTGGCCCTTTAGCTCTAGCCCTTACTGGCTAATTCTGATATCCCGATCAACCCATCTCTAATAATCTGTGAGCACCAGTCTTACCGGGAAGATTCTAGCCTACGTCCATCCTGGGTCGGAGCTTCATCGCGTGTCTGCCCAGGAGCGGGGCATCGCGTCTCTGCTCCAGAGAGCAGAGCTGTCCGTCCGAGCTCACTTCCTCTTCCTCCCAGCATTCTGTTCTGTTTACTCCTCCCACCTATGTTTTAACCTATGAGGGCCAGCCAAGCAGTTTCTTTATTATAATTAACCAATGACCTTCCTCCATCAGTGAGGGGTGACAACGATGGCCGAGCCGCCAGGCTCCATTATCTTCCTGTCACCGAGCTGAGCCGTGGGTGAAGGCAGCTGTGGCCAACCCTCCTGTTTAGGACTCAGGCTCAGTTCTCCAGGAAGCTCAGGTGCTTAGCTCTGAGGAATTCCACCCACATCCTACCCTTCACACCAACTACTCAGCAAATGCTTGCCCTGAGGGACCTCAGATGAGTGTGCCACAGTTCTGAGAATTCTGGGGGTTTCTTCCTCTGGCGTGCCCATAGGTCCCTTACTCTGAGACAGGAGGCCCAGCTTCCTGTGGGCCTGCCACGCACTGCTCATGTCTAAGTGAACAGGCTGTAGGTTAGGAGCCGTCAGGCCCCTGCGACCTGGAGCTGTGTGGGTACAAAGATTGGCATCAGGTCTTGAGCCCCACACCTTCGTTGTCTATAGCACTGCACTGTCTTATGTGTGTGTGTTGTCTATAGCACTGCACTGTCTTATGTGTGTTGTCTATAGCACTGCATTGTCTTATGTGTGTGTGTTGTCTATAGCACTGCACTGTCTTATGTGTGTGTGTTGTCTATAGCACTGCACTGTCTTATGTGTGTGTGTTGTCTATAGCACTGCACTGTCTTATGTGTGTGTGTTGTCTATAGCACTGCACTGTCTTATGTGTGTTGTCTATAGCACTGCATTGTCTTATGTGTGTGTGTTGTCTATAGCACTGCACTGTCCTATGTGTGTGTGTTGTCTATAGCACTGCATTGTCTTATGTGTGTTGTCTATAGCACTGCATTGTCTTATGTGTGTGTGTTGTCTATAGCACTGCATTGTCTTATGTGTGTGTGTTGTCTATAGCACTGCACTGTCTTATGTGTGTGTGTTGTCTATAGCACTGCACTGTCTTATGTGTGTGTGTTGTCTATAGCACTGCACTGTCTTATGTGTGTGTGTTGTCTATAGCACTGCATTGTCTTATGTGTGTGTGTTGTCTATAGCACTGCACTGTCTTATGTGTGTGTGTTGTCTATAGCACTGCACTGTCTTATGTGTGTGTGCTGTCTATAGCACTGCACTGTCCTATGTGTGTGTGTTGTCTATAGCACTGCACTGTCTTATGTGTGTGTGTTGTCTATAGCACTGCACTGTCTTATGTGTGTGTGTTGTCTATAGCACTGCACTGTCTTATGTGTGTGTGTTGTCTATAGCACTGCACTGTCCTATGTGTGTGTGTTGTCTATAGCACTGCACTGTCTTATGTGTGTGTGTTGTCTATAGCACTGCACTGTCTTATGTGTGTGTGTTGTCTATAGCACTGCACTGTCTTATGTGTGTGTGCTGTCTATAGCACTGCACTGTCTTATGTGTGTGTGTTGTCTATAGCACTGCACTGTCTTATGTGTGTGTGTTGTCTATAGCACTGCACTGTCTTATGTGTGTGTGCTGTCTATAGCACTGCACTGTCCTATGTGTGTGTGTTGTCTATAGCACTGCACTGTCTTATGTGTGTGTGTTGTCTATAGCACTGCACTGTCTTATGTGTGTGTGTTGTCTATAGCACTGCACTGTCTTATGTGTGTGTGCTGTCTATAGCACTGCACTGTCCTATGTGTGTGTGTTGTCTATAGCACTGCATTGTCTTATGTGTGTGTGTTGTCTATAGCACTGCACTGTCTTATGTGTGTGTGTTGTCTATAGCACTGCACTGTCTTATGTGTGTGTGTTGTCTATAGCACTGCACTGTCCTATGTGTGTGTGTTGTCTATAGCACTGCATTGTCTTATGTGTGTGTGTTGTCTATAGCACTGCACTGTCTTATGTGTGTGTGTTGTCTATAGCACTGCATTGTCTTATGTGTGTGTGTTGTCTATAGCACTGCACTGTCTTATGTGTGTTGTCTATAGCACTGCACTGTCTTATGTGTGTGTGTTGTCTATAGCACTGCACTGTCTTATGTGTGTGTGTTGTCTATAGCACTGCACTGTCTTATGTGTGTGTGTTGTCTATAGCACTGCACTGTCTTATGTGTGTGTGTTGTCTATAGCACTGCACTGTCTTATGTGTGTGTGTTGTCTATAGCACTGCACTGTCTTATGTGTGTGTGTTGTCTATAGCACTGCACTGTCCTATGTGTGTGTGTTGTCTATAGCACTGCACTGTCCTATGTGTGTGTGTTGTCTATAGCACTGCACTGTCTTACGTGTGTGTGTTGTCTATAGCACTGCACTGTCTTATGTGTGTTGTCTATAGCACTGCACTGTCTTATGTGTGTGTGTTGTCTATAGCACTGCACTGTCCTATGTGTGTGTGTTGTCTATAGCACTGCACTGTCCTATGTGTGTGTGTTGTCTATAGCACTGCACTGTCCTATGTGTGTGTGTTGTCTATAGCACTGCACTGTCTTATGTGTGTGTGTTGTCTATAGCACTGCACTGTCTTATGTGTGTTGTCTATAGCACTGCACTGTCCTATGTGTGTGTGTTGTCTATAGCACTGCACTGTCCTATGTGTGTGTGTTGTCTATAGCACTGCACTGTCTTATGTGTGTGTGTTGTCTATAGCACTGCACTGTCTTATGTGTGTGTTGTCTATAGCACTGCACTGTCTTATGTGTGTGTGTTGTCTATAGCACTGCACTGTCCTATGTGTGTGTGTTGTCTATAGCACTGCACTGTCTTATGTGTGTGTGTTGTCTATAGCACTGCACTGTCTTATGTGTGTTGTCTATAGCACTGCACTGTCTTATGTGTGTGTGTTGTCTATAGCACTGCACCGTCTTATGTGTGTGTGTTGTCTATAGCACTGCACTGTCTTATGTGTGTGTGTTGTCTATAGCACTGCACTGTCTTATGTGTGTGTGTTGTCTATAGCACTGCACTGTCTTATGTGTGTGTGTTGTCTATAGCACTGCATTGTCTTATGTGTGTGTTGTCTATAGCACTGCACTGTCTTATGTGTGTGTGTTGTCTATAGCACTGCACTGTCTTATGTGTGTGTGTTGTCTATAGCACTGCACTGTCTTATGTGTGTGTGTTGTCTATAGCACTGCACTGTCTTATGTGTGTGTGTTGTCTATAGCACTGCACTGTCTTATGTGTGTGTGTTGTCTATAGCACTGCACTGTCTTATGTGTGTGTGCTGTCTATAGCACTGCACTGTCTTATGTGTGTGTGTTGTCTATAGCACTGCACTGTCTTATGTGTGTGTGTTGTCTATAGCACTGCACTGTCTTATGTGTGTGTGTTGTCTATAGCACTGCACTGTCTTATGTGTGTGTGTTGTCTATAGCACTGCACTGTCTTATGTGTGTGTGTTGTCTATAGCACTGCACTGTCTTATGTGTGTGTGTTGTCTATAGCACTGCACTGTCTTATGTGTGTGTGTTGTCTATAGCACTGCACTGTCTTATGTGTGTGTGTTGTCTATAGCACTGCACTGTCTTATGTGTGTGTGCTGTCTATAGCACTGCACTGTCTTATGTGTGTGTGTTGTCTGTAGCACTGCACTGTCTTATGTGTGTTGTCTATAGCACTGCACTGTCTTATGTGTGTGTGTTGTCTATAGCACTGCACCGTGTTTTATGTGCATGAGCGCTTTGCCCATGTGTATGTCTGTGAGTCATGGGTACTAGGAACGGAACCTGGATCCTCGATGAGAGAATGTTCTTTTTAAGCACTGAGCCATCTCTTTAGCCCCAGACAGGAGCAAAATAGCACACAGACCTCTGAGAAAGACCCCTCCCACTGACCCTGGGGGCTAAGATTGTGCCCAGCAGGAGGTGGCACTACTCAGGACTGTAGGAAGAAGCTGGATCAATACCACCTGCTCTAGGAGCTCTCTCCAGCATGAACTGAGCCTGAGTCCTAGATAGGAGGGGGTTGGCCACATCTGCCTTGGCCAGTAGTTCTGCTCAGAAAGAGGCAGACGGCTTTGTTGACCAAGAGGCTCCTGGTCGCCATCTGCCAGCTGGAAGGGTTGGGCTCCCTCCCGGCAGGGTGGGGTTCACGGAGGCCAATAGGGTAGGGGTGGAGACCCACTTCCAGATAACTTTCCCCATGGCTTCCATTTCTAAGCTTCCAAACATACAGGGTGCAGAGGACAGCCGCTGGAGTCCTTTGCTGCGAGGGTTGTCAGTGCCCTTCGCTAAGATGCTTGATCACCTGCAGAACTTGAGAAAAAATTCCAGCCAACATCTCTTAGACTCTCCAGGACTCTCAGCTGTGGACAAATGTGGCCTGTGGAATCACTGGGGTGGCAGAGGGACAGGGAGTTTAGAGACACAGGGCAGCAAGTGCGTATGGCCACAAGATCCAAGCTCCAGCTGAGCAGACCAAGGCAGCCTGGCTCCTAGGCACTGTGACCCAGTAGGTGAGCGTAGTTTGAGCCCTGGCTTTACCTTGCCAGGCCTCTTTATCTGCCATGGCCAATGGCAGTTTCTTCCATTCCCCTGTAGATTTCCTGCCACAGGTTTTTGTTATTTTTGTTTTTGTTTTGTTGGTTTGAGACAGGGTTTCTCTGTATAGCCCTGTAACTCACTCTGTAGACCAGGCTGGCCTCACTCACAGATCCGCCTGCGGCTGCTTTCTGAGTGCTGGGATTAAAGGTGTGCGCCACCACGATCGGCTTGTTACGGTTGTGTCATGGAGAGCCACACACCCACACTGCCATTCACCTGCTGAGAGGCCATGAGAACCCAAGATGGAGAAAGTCATTTAGAAGCAGATTGGGACTCAGTTCCCAACTCCAATCATAACTACTACGCTCCTCAGAGGTGAGCCCCCCCCCCCCCGTGCCCAGACCGGAAGTGGTACAGCTTGCCTCAGCTGGGCTCGGTGCCACAAACCCCGCCCCTCAGCTCCCCATCCAGTCTGTATTCCACTCAGTCTAGAACCAGAGGCCCAGATCAGTGCTGTGGGGTCCTGCTCAGGACTACAGGCGGTATCAGGAGGTTCAGCCCAGAGCCCAAGACCCGTCCCACACAGCTGGATCCGCCCCTGGCTGTACGAGTGGGTTCCCCTAACCCTCTCAGCGTCCCCTCCTTGTGCCAGGCAAACTGATCCAATACTACCGCCCCCCCCCCCCAAGGCCCCGACCAACAAAGTCCTGCCTCTCCTGCCAGCCCCGCCCCTTCTTCAGGCTCCACCTTATTTTAACCAGGAGCCCCGCCCGTCATCCAACCCCGCTCCCAGTCCGGTCCTACGTGCAGACCCCGCCCTATTTATATTAGGAACCCCGCCCCCGATTCGCCACCCTTGGCCAGTTCCGGGAGGCCCCGCCCCTGCCGGACTGCGGGGACGCGGGCGCGCGGCCACATTCGGAGGAATACGGCTTGGTGGGCGGTTTCCCGCGCCGGGCGCAGAGCTGGCCCCTGCGCTGCCGCCTCGCTCGCAGCTGCGCCGGGCCCGCAGCCGAGCCCCGCGTTCCGGAGTCGCCGAAGCCCGCGGCAGGGGAGCCCCGCGCGCTCCGAGGTGCCCAGACCCCGCGCCCGGAAAGCCGGGGGCGCGGTCACCTCGCTGCGCGGGACCCAGGACCGCCTCCTCCCCCCCACCCAACGCAAGGCTCAGCAGCTGAGCGAAGCTACAGGTGGGTGGCAGCTGGGGGCGGGGCCGGGACAGCTCAGGCCTGTGGTTCCTGGGGGAGACCCCGGCCCTTCAGGTGGGTGGGTAGGTGTGCGGAATGCAGGCTGGGGCCAGCTGGCCTGGGAGGCTGACACCACTCAGGGCGCTCCAAGCGCTCAGCGTGTCCCTGCATTACGCTGGCCTCGACCCTGACAGGTGATGACCACTGAACCAGATGGAAACCCCATGGGGCCCTGGCAGATGACCCCCCCCGCCCCGTGTAAAGTGCCTGCCCCTGACAGTTCTGACAGTCATCTTACACCTGGGCACAAATACCAACCTCTTGGTAACCCCAACAGGTCCCACCCTCTGTCAGGTGGCTTTTGAGTACATCTGTCACCTCTGATCCCTATTTCTTTTCTCAGACTCCCTGGTCTCTTGCCTGTTGTCCTCATGAGAAAAACCAACATGTGGTTCTTGGAACGGCTTCGGGGCTCTGGGGACAATGGAGCCAGCCGCGGGGTGGGTGGCGAGGCTGGGGACAAGGCCTCCAAGGGCCCTCTATATAGCAACGTGCTGACGCCGGACAAGATCCCCGACTTCTTCATACCCCCCAAGCTGCCCTCAGGCCCTCCAGAGGCTGAGGGGCAGGCAGACCTGGGCCCATCCACTTCCGAGCAGAACCTGGCTTCACCTGGGCCCCGCCGAGCACCACGAAGCCCCCGGCTGCCTGTCAAGTTGGCCTCAGAGAGCAGGAGTCTGCTGAAGGCAGCCACACGACACGTGATTCAGATAGAGAGCGCAGAGGACTGGACAGCAGAGGAGGCCACCAACGCCGACCCCCAGGCACAGGGTGCCATGTCGTTGCCCTCTGTGCCCAAGGCTCAAACATCCTATGGCTTTGCCACACTGGCTGAGAGCCCCCATACCCGACGCAAGGAGTCCCTTTTCCACAGTGAGCACGGGGCCCTGGCCCAGGTGGGTTCCCCTGGTGCTGGCCGCCGGCGAGCAGGTGCCAAGGCCAATGGAGGTAATGGGGGACCCCGGGAGGCTGGGGGGGGCCTGATGAGCCCTAGTCGCTACTTCAGCGGCGGGGAAAGTGACACGGGGTCCTCTGCCGAGTCCTCTCCCTTCGGGTCCCCTCTGCTCTCTCGCTCTGTGTCGCTGCTCAAGGGCTTCGCCCAGGACAGCCAGGCTAAGGTGAGCCAGCTGAAACACTCGGTGGGCCGCCATGGTTCCCTGTCTGCCGATGACAGCACCCCAGACACTAGCCCAGGTGTCCGTCGCCGCTTGACCCGCAAGGCTACCCCGGAGCCAGGCCCCGAGTCTGGCCAGGCACCACGTGGCGAGCACACAGTGCGGATGGGCACCAGGGGCAGCGTGAGGCTGCTGGCGGAATATGAGGCGGCTCAGGCCCGCCTGCGGGTGCGCCTGTTGGCGGCTGAGGGTCTGTACGACCGGCCTTGTGATGCCCGGAGCATCAACTGCTGCGTGGGGCTGTGCCTGGTGCCCGGGAAGCTGCAGAAGCAGCGGAGCACCATCATCAAAAACAGTCGGCACCCCATCTTCAACGAGGACTTCTTCTTTGACGGCCTGGGTCCGGCCAGCGTGCGCAAGCTGGCCCTCAGAATCAAGGTGGTCAATAAGGGTAGCAGTCTCAAGCGGGACACAATCCTGGGGGAGGAGGAACTGCCACTGACCTCGCTGCTGCCCTTTCTGTGAGGTCACCGGCTCCTCCCCCACCACATTGAGCTCATCGGAGTGGGTGGGGGCGGGGCCTGCGGCCCTGTGTTTCCCTGGGTCTCTCTTAGTGGATTGCTCAAAACATAGGAGGAGAAGATGGGCTGTAGGCGCAAAGCATTGCTCTGCCGGCCGGCACCCCTCCCCCTTCCCACTCAGTGATACCTCTTGGCCCTTTCATCTTGAGTTGTGGGGTTCTTAGCGGTCCCAGGATCCTGGGTACCTAAGGCAACCGGTACCCAGAGATTAGGTCCCCGAGTGGGGGCTGGCCTTTCTTTCCCCCCTTCACTGTACAGGGGGTGTTTTCCGTCACAGCCTGGTGGAACCCCTCGTCTGTGGGAGGTCAGGTAGACCCAGCCTCTCAGGTTCCGGGGCTGGTGTTCCTTTCTGGCTAGAGCTGGGGAGATTAGAAGTGCGTTAGGAGCCGATGGTCTTAGTGTCTCTTCGCTGTTGGCTCTTTGGCGCAGGATTCTCTCCATTCCTGCCGACCAACCAGAAGCACCTGTAACCTGGAGCTTCTGCCTCTAGCCCACGACTCCCTCCCCATTCTACAGGCTACAAACTTCCTTCCTTCCCAGGGTGCCCTTTGTTCCAGAGTGTAAATAGGCTTTGGTGGTGGGAGGGAGGGACAGGTCTGGGTTCTGTGTGGTTTCCCCGCACAGGAAGCCCTCCTGGGGTAGGATCCTGGCTCCCTGAATGGCTGCTGTGTTCTGCACAAACTATGACTCTGATTAAATGGACTGCCTGTTGGGCCCTGGTGGATTAGGAAGGGCCCAGTGTCCTTCCTCTTTTGCTATCCTCAAACTCTAAAAGCCCAAGTCCCTCTAGAGAACATGGGAGCTGATTCTTTAGGGACCCTTTAGGCACAGCCTAGTGGCACCTTGGAGTTGACTCTTCCCTGTGCCTGGTGCCCACAGTCTGTGGAACTGGGGCACAACCAAGACCTGGGCTAGTCAGTTGGAGTGATGGACAGAAGGGCGCACGGATCACCTGATGTTTTCTGTTTCCCATCCCCTATGCTCCATGGGGTCCCGTTTTCTACACCCTGCACTGTTCGATATCTTTGTGTTTGCAGTTGACTGTGTGCGCCTCTTTAAGATGCCTCCCCCAATGTTTTGTTTATAATGCTGTTTTTAGTGCAGTAAAGGTGTTTGAAGATTGCGGGGGTGCAGGTCTGCTTGCTTTGTGTTTAATAACAACATAGTTTCACTGTGGATGGCCGGTGGGGAGTGGGGAGCCTTGGGTGAGGAAGGCCTTTCTCACACTCCTACTCTCTGTCGTTTGGGACTGCTGGATAGAGAGGGAGGGAGGCCCTAGCCTGTGTGATGAGGGACTCACAGATCCGAGTGCTGGGCCCTGTCCTCACCCTGCGTCCACATCAACAGATCCGAGTGCTGGGCCCTGTCCTCACCCTGCGTCCACATCAACAGATCCGAGTGCTGGGCCCTGTCCTCACCCTGCGGCCACATCAACAGATCTGAGTGCTGGGCCCTGTCCTCACCCTGCGTCCACATCAACAGATCCGAGTGCTGGGCCCTGTCCTCACCCTGCGTCCACATCAACAGATCCGAGTGCTGGGCCCTGTCCTCACCCTGCGTCCACATCAACAGATCCGAGTGCTGGGCCCTGTCCTCACCCTGCGTCCACATCAACAGATCCGAGTGCTGGGCCCTGTCCTCACCCTGCGTCCACATCAACAGATCCGAGTGCTGGGCCCTGTCCTCACCCTGTGTCCACATCAACCCGTCCTGTCCTCACCGTAGCCCAACTGTCTGGACAGGGTTGAGAGTGGAGCCTAGTCAAACTGCAGTCCTCAGAGAGCTGTCTCCATTTCCTCCATTTCCAGGTCCTGCCAGATGCCTAAACCAGGAACTGACCTGGCCCTATCTGGCCCAGTGAGACTCAGGTCTGGAGGCTGCTTCCCCGGGGTGGTAGGCACTTCCTACAGGAAGCCCTCTGGAAACAGGGTTTTCTCTGTACTAAGTCACCGTGTGGCTATGCGTCCTTGGGGGTCACCGTTCCCCATGCACACATGTATAGGACGTCCAGGGTGCTGGATGAGGATGCCTTAGATGGCAGCAGATTGAGGAGAGGAGGTTCCACTGCCCCTCATCATCACCTGGCTACTCTGGTCAACATGGGTTCCTGTGGGTGGGAGGGACATGCTAAGAGGGAGAGCTACCATACTGTGGCCTGTGGCCTTGTGCTAAACCTGGGCATGAGTTACAATATTAGAGGAAGGAAGATGGGAAGTTTGTGACCATGTGTAGAGGGCCGGGCTGGCTGGTCCTCGGCTACAGAAGAGAAGCGAGTAGAGCCCAGGCTGGGTGTCCTGATGACTGGAGGGTCAGAGTCCTGGATTTAAGGCCTCCTAGATTTTCAGGACAGGGCACAGTTCTTGGTGTCCACCTTAAGGCCCTGCGGCCTCTCTAATACCCACCAAGGACCTCATGTCCCTCTCTGCCCAGGACATGATCCCAGTGTCCCTCTCACCCTAGGACAGGGCCCCTGTGTCCCCCTGATCCCAGGACACGACCCTTGTGTCCCTCTAACCCCAGGACAGGATCCCTGTGTCCCTCTGACCCCAGGAAAGGATCCCCGTGTCCCTCTGACCCCAGGACAGGACCCCAGTGTCCCTCTGACCCTAGGACAGGGGCCTTATGTCTCTCTCTACCCAGGACAGGACCCCAGTGTCCCTCTGACCCCAGGACATGATCCCCGTGTCCCTCTCTGCTCAGGACAGGACCGCTGTGTCCCTCTGACCTCAGGACAGGATCCCAGTGTCCCTCTGACCCCAGGACATGATCCCCATGTCCCTCTGACCCCAGGACAGGACCCCAGTGTCCCTCTGACCCCAGGACAGGACCCCTGTGTCCCTCTCTGCTCAGGGCAGGACCCCAGTGTCCCTCTGACCCCAGGACAGGACCCCTGTGTCCCTCTCTGCACAGGACAGGACCCTAGTGCCCCTCTGACCCCAGGACAGGATCCTCGTGTCCCTCTGACCCCAGGACATGATCCCCGTGTCCCTCTCTGCACAGGACAGGACCCCTGTGTCCCTCTGACCCCAGGACAGGACCCCAGTGTCCCTCTGACCCCAGGACAGGACCCCTGTGTCCCTCTGACCCCAGGACAGGACCCCAGTGTCCCTCTGACCCCAGGACAGGACCCCTGTGTCCCTCTGAACCCCGGACAGGACCCCTGTGTCCCTCTGACCCCAGGACAGGACCCCAGTGTCCCTCTGACCCCAGGACAGGACCCCAGTGTCCCTCTGACCCCAGGACAGGACCCCTGTGTCCCTCTGAACCCCGGACAGGACCCCAGTGTCCCTCTGACCCCAGGACAGGACCCCAGTGTCCCTCTGACCCCAGGACAGGACCCCTGTGTCCCTCTGAACCCCGGACAGGACCCCAGTGTCCCTCTGACCCCAGGACATGATCCCCGTGTCCCTCTCTGCTCAGGACAGGACCCCTGTGTCCCTCTGACCCCAGGACAGGATCCCTGTGTCCCTCTCTGCTCAGGACATGATCCCCGTGTCCCTCTGACCCCAGGACAGGATCCCTGTGTCCCTCTCTGCTCAGGACATGATCCCCGTGTCCCTCTGACCCCAGGACAGGACCCCCGTGTCCCTCTCTGCTCAGGACACGAACCCTGTGTCCCTCTGACCCCAGGACAGGACGCCATGTCCCTCTCTGCCCAGGTTAGGACTCCGTGTCCCTCTTTGCCCATTAGCCAGTTTGGCTCACTGCCCAGGGCACACAAGTCCTTCTGCTGCCTTGGAATCCGCAGCAGCTGCTGCTGCCAGTGACCAGAAGACCAGTACCGCCAAGGCTGAGGTCCTGGGATGTGTTACTGGGGCCACTGGGCGTCTTCTGGGCCACTGTGTGCCATTCCAGAGCTAATTTCATCTCTCAGAAGACACCCTGTGTGACTCTAAATAGATCCCTGTCTCGGTGCACACTTGTGTGTTTGCGTGTGTATACCTGTGCCCTTATGTAATGTGAATGTCCCCCTGGATGGCTGTCTCACCCTGCATCTGTGTCTGGCCGGGGCTTCCCCACACCAAAGCACGTGAATGGTGTAGCATGAATTCTAGTTGCTTTTCATAGAAACCTGGAGCCAGATATTAGGGAGTAAAAGTGAGAGATCAGAGAAGCAATGTGGTCAGCCATTGGAGAGACCTTTTACCTCAACCAAATCCTCAGACCGAAGGGGCGATCCCGTGCTCAGATTGCATCCTCTGACTGACTGCTTCAGACTGCATCTCCAGACTGCAATTGTCTCCACCAAACGTCTGAGCAGCTCTCTCCTCCAGCCCTACATTCCTCCCTCTGCCCAGCCATGTCCTTCATGTCTCTACCTCCTTCGTCTGGGATTAAAGGTGTGAAGTGCCACTGAGCCACCACTGTTTGTCCTCTAGTGTCTTAGCTCTGCACTGTGGTCTCAGGTACGCTTTATTTGTTAAAACACAAACAAGAGCCGGGCAGTGGTGGCGCACGCCTTTAATCCCAGCACTCGGGAGGCAGAGGCAGGCGGATCTCTGTGAGTTCGAGACCAGCCTGGTCTACAGAGCTAGTTCCAGGACAGGCTCCAAAGCCACAGAGAAACCCTGTCTCGAAAAACAAAAACAAAAAAAAAACAAAACAAAAAAAAAAACACAAACAAGATATCCCTACACACAGGTCCTGCATGTCCATCCCGTCTCTCTCCTAAAGATGAGAGCCCGTTTGAGCCTGGTTGCCTCTCTGCTACCTAGGAGGACATGAGGGAGCACGGACAGTCCAGGGTTGCCTGGGAGAACTTTTTTCTGCCTTGTCCCCAGGGCACTCAGGCCCCTCCGGTCTGTGGTGATGACACAGGTAGGTGAGTGAGCACACAGCCCTGCCAGCACAGCTTCCGTTTGAGCTGCCCTGCCTTGAAGATGCAGTGACCATCCAGGTCTTCATAGGTGAAATCTGAAGCCTCTTAGTGGACTCCACGCACAGCGGACGTGCCTTCTTCAGAGGAGACCAGCGTAGGGGGAAGAGGAACTGAGGGTGAGGGTTGTCCATGCTGGCTCCCTGGGTCCAGCTATGCTTGAAGTCTGTGACTGGGCATCCTTGCAGCTGGGAAAGGCACTGCGTCTCTCTTGTGCTCCTGCCTGTTTTGCCAAGAATAGTGGCGCAGTGGCCTCATGACTGAGGGGTGAGGTCCCTGTCCTGGGGAGCCCCAGGAAGAAGCAGACAATGGATACAGCTCCAGAAGCCTGGGCTGTGGATGCTTGGAAAGCTCGGGAGGAAATGAAGAGGGCATGAGCCTCCTGCCCGAGATTTGTGTAAGGCACTGAACCAAGGAAGGGTGTGAGGAAGGGCCACAGGGATGTCTCTTGATGCCCTGCTGGCCCTGCTCCACAGCTTTCCAGGATCTCTGGAACCCCACCTGCCGCCTCCTCAAGTCCACTCGCTGGAAAGGCGTGCTGCGGCTGCTTGAGGGGCCTCCCTTGGTCTCCATGCTCCAGCTTAAGCCTCTGTTTTTCCATTTGACTGTGTGGGGTTCCAGCTGAGCCTGTGATTGGTTTGGAAAGCCTGTGTGTGGTCTAGAGTAACCTTGGGCTCCCAGCTCAGTGTGCTACACTGCAGTGGTAATGAACACAATCATATTAGGTGGTAATTGCAGGTTGTCTGAGACAGTGGCTCCCTGGATGGTGATCCCCCACTTCCCTCCATGCTCTGGGTAGGAGGGGCTTCAGCCATCTCAGCTGACTTTGGGTTTCAAGCTGCTGGAGTTGTGGGGTGGTGATGCCGCATAGCGATGATTGCAGTGTTTACAGGGTGGTCTGTGAGCTGCCACCTGGCATCCACTTTACAATGGGCTGCTATAAGCACCCGCCCTCAGGGCTGCAGATTGTAGGACTCAAGTTCAGGGCTGCTCTGTGTGCAGACTTGGCCTGCATCCTGATGGTGGTGTGGGAGGGATAGAGACTGATACACATGGTACTGGCTCTGCTTACCAGAGGGCCCCGGTGGGAGTCAGTCATTCCCGTTGTCGGGAAGGAGAGAGGGCTAGGCTGGAGATCTCACATGCCATGCTATGCCACGTCAAGCCACACCACGAAACCCTTGGTCTAGGGTGTAACAAGAAGGCAGCAGGGATGTTTGTGTCCCTTTTCAGGCTCCGGGTTTTCTTAGAAAGGACCTGTGATCCGTCGGCCACATGATACAGCCAGCTGCGGCAGTCAGTGCTCAGTGCATGCCGGCTGCACATAGCAAACCATGCCTTCTGTGCAGACAGAAGGTGCTCCGTCCACATTCCTTAGCTGGTATTCAAGTCTGGCTCTGGAGTCTCTGATAGAAGGTAGGACCCTATGGGGACTCATGTTCCTGGAATAGTGTCCCAGATGACATCCCCCACCCTCTCTCAGTTTGGGCAGATATGTCATGATCCCCATGGCCAAGTAACAGCAGGATGCTTTGTTTTTTTCTCGTCTGCTCTCAGTTAGGTCCCAGAGAAACCCAGGAAAGTGGCTGACTGTGGTGTCTGTTAACACACAATGTGCGTGCTGGTCACCAGGCTCCTTCTGCACCCTGGCTCCTCTCTGCTCTTCTCACCCCAGCTTCCTAAGAAAACCTGTCATCTTGGCCACATGCTGTCTTGGTTCTTCTCTTGATTCCTCTTGATCTCCTGCTCTTGGCTCCTGGTCCCATCTCTTGCTTCTCTCTCGTCTCTTCCCCACCTCTCCTCTATTCTGCTGGCCATGTTCAATCTGCTGCTTTGACTGAACTCTCCTTAATATCTACAGTAGGAACCATCTCTCGACCATGCCTCCCAGTGACCATGTCCTCGTTCTCATTCACTCTTCGCTTACTCTGGGAACCTGCCACCTGCCGAGGGGAGGTCCAGGCAGCCGAGGGCCAGCTGGCAGCACACAAGAGCCTAGCCTCAGTGGGACAAGGGATAAGGGCCCCTGTGTGCCTGAGTTCCCTTCAGTCCAGTGCTGTGTCACCAGAGAGGGTGAGACTAGGGGCTTCCTGGAGTGGGAGGGGACAGGAGGGGGAGATGTGTGAGTAGCAGCAAGGAGTGAAAGGTTGGGTCCTGAGCAGGGACAAACCTCTGGGCATAAGGTTTTTAAAAATTTATTATTGTTATTATTATTATATCATTCTTGTTAGGTTTCCTGGGTTTGGCAGCAGATGAAGAAAAAGGAAAGGGCTTGGCACCTCCGAGGTGTGGTGGGGGAGAAGGTTACTGTAGATACAAAGGAAACACAGGCAGAGGCAAAAGCATGACCCTGAGTCGGGGAGAAGTGGGGGAGGAGAAGAGAGAGGGAATCATGTGCAGCAGCCACGAGGTTCAATCTTCCTGAATGCTGGGATTAAAGGCGTGCACCCCTGCCTGGCCAGGACCTTATTCTTAGCTGTCTTAACTATAAACAGAATTCCATCTGGCGTCTGACTCCTGCATCTGTCTCCTGCAGAGGCTCCATGACTTCTGTCAGACTCTGCCTTCTTTCTCCCAGCATTCAGTTTAGTTTTCCCACCTAGCTCTATTCTGCCCTATCACAGGCCAAAGCAGCTTCTTTATTCATTAACCAATAAAAGCAACAGATATATGGAAAGGCTTTTCACATCAGTATGGTGATGTGGGATTCCCCTCTGTATGCTGTGAATACCACTGGTTAATAAAGAAACTGCCTTGGCCTGTGATAGGGTAGAGTAGAGCTAGGCGGGGTAAACTAAACTGAATTCTGGGAAAAAGAAGACGGAATTGGGAGACTTCATGTAGCTGCCGCAGGGAACAGACATGCCAGAACCTTGCCAGTAAGCCACAGCCACGTGGTGATACGCAGATTAATAGAAATGGGTTAAATTAAGATGTAAGACTTAGCCAATAAGAAGCTAGAGCTAATAGCCCAAGCAGTGGTTTAATTAATACAGTTTCTGTGTGGCTATTTTGAGTCTGGGCAGGTGGGAATGAAAAACCAGCCTCCTACAACAGTATGGGACTCTGGAGATGTGAGATCATAGATGCCAAGGGCTGGGAGGACTTGGGGTGACTGGTCATGGGGACAGGAGTAGTTCTCGATATGACAGAAGGACATATGGTAAGAGTAAGGACAATGATTGCATAATGCTGCAAAAGTGTCATGGACCTGGAACTGAGGTGTACGATAGAATTAGTTTGATATCTGAATTCCACTGCAGTTACACAGCAGCTCATGAGTCTGTGCTGTTGGCTATTAAAAAGTTGTAGGCAAAAGACGTGTGGAGCCTCAGCACACGTGTCTGCACAGCTCTTGGTGGCGTTAGAATCCCCTATGAGCCAAGCCCCTCACTAGGAGTGTCTTCACCAGGGTCACCGTTGCTGTGGTGAAACACTGTAGTAATAAGGAGCGCGGCGGGGCTGCGTCCCCAACACCCCAGCCGCCCGCTCGGCTAGCTTATGCCCCGAAATGACAACACACAAACTGTATTCATTTAAACACTGCTCTGGCCCATTCCTATCTAGCCTCTTCTAGGCTAATTCTCACATCCCGATCAACCCATCTCTAATAATCTGTGAGCACCGGTCTTACCGGGAAGATTCTAGCCTAAGTCCATCCTGGGTCGGAGCTGGGGCATGGCGTCTCTCTGAAGCGTCTGCTCCGGAGAGGAGAGCTGCGGAGTCTGACCTCACTTCCTCTTCCTCCCAGCGTTCTGTTCTGTTTACTCCACCTACCTATGTCCTAACCAATAAGATGGGCCAAGGCAGTTCCTTTATTAGCCAATGACCTTCCTCCATCAAAACACCACGATCCGAGCGAGTTGTGGAGGAGAGGGTTCATGAGGCTCACACTTCCACATTACTTCATCACTGAAGAAGTCAGGACAGGAACTCAAGCAGGTCAGGTTTCTGGCGGCAGGAGCTGATACAGAGACCATGGAGGGAGCTGCTTACTGACTTGTTCCCCCATGGCTCACTCAGCCGGCTTTCTTGTAGAACCCAGGACCAGCAGCCCAGTGATGGCACCACCCACAATGGGCTGGGCCCTCCCCCGTTTGTTGTGTTATGGAGCGGCGGGGCTGGGCTGTGTCCCGCCACCCAGCTAGCTTATGCCCAGAATAATTACACGGAAACTGTATTCTTTTAAACACTGCCTGACCCATTAGTTTCAGTTTCTTATTGGCTAGCTTTTACATATTGATCTAACCCATTTCTATTAATCTGTGTAGCCCACAAGCTGGCTTACCAGAAATGATCTTAACCTGCGTCTGTCTGGAGTGGGAGAACCATGGCGACTCCTTGACTCAGCTTCTTTCTCCCAGCATTCCATTCTGTTTACTCCACCTACCTAAGGGTTGGCCTATCAAATGGGTCTAGGCAGTTTCTTTATTAATAAGAAATCACTCCCACATCATTTCCCCTTTTTCTGTTTAAACAAAAAAGAAAGGCTTTAACTTTAACATAATAAAATTACATATAGCAAAACAGTTATTAAGCAAGAATCACAGTTATAATATTTATATCTATTTTATCTTTTATCATAACTAAGGAAAACTATAACTATCTATTCATTCTTCAACTCCATCAAAGACTCCAGAAGGATATAATACTACCTAAGTAAACAAGAAATAAGAAAACTCTAGAAATGACAGAGACATCTCGCTGCCTGGACAGTACCCAAAGTTCTTTTATACCGTCGGGGCATCCATCTTCAGTCTTCAGGCCCAAAGTATCCAGCAGACATTTTCATCAAGCAAGAAATTCCAAAGACAGTTCAGTCACTTTCTGCTGTGACCTGCAGAATGTCTTGCAGACTCTTTCATGAGTCAGGAACCCCGAAAGACCGTCTCACCTTTAGGCAAGTTCAGCAGTCCTCTCTCTACGGGTTCTCTTTGTCCAGTTTATGCAACAGTCCAGGCAAGAGCAGTTTCTTGCCCAAATGGCTATCAAACTCCATAACGATCCTCTTCGATGCCCATCTTCCTCTCGAAGTAGAATGGTGCCGCCAGGAGCAGACATGTCTCATTGTCATGAAAAGTCCTAAGTTATTAAAATATTTTAAATGCCATATTCTGCAGTCTTTGAAAGATAAGAAGAATGTCTATCTAACTGAAATACATCTCTATATATCTAGAAAATCTAACTAACATGACTACAAGCTTTACTATTATTGATGATTATCCATTAACAACCTATATTTTCTAATTATACGTTACATTTTAAAAATGAACTACACAATCACAACACCTTATTCAAGATCAGAAATACATATAACAAAATTGACCTTAAAATCCATACCAATGCAAATTATTCATATCTATATCATATCCCCCTTTAAATGTAAAAGAACATTTATAAACAATATTTTGGGAACATGGGCGTAGTTTTTTCTCTCCAAACTGCTTCCTGCTGAATGGGGGCGTCGTTAATTAGGTCTTTTATGATATAACCTGTGTGCTAGTTTCATCTCAGTTGGCAGTTGAGCGAAGCAATTTTCTGAAGATGTTCACAACAACCTTTCAGGAGGGCGTGGTCTATCATACCAAATTGTAATATAAGAAATCCACAGGGTCTGGTCCTCTGTGAAAACAAAAGAAGACCCTCTCCAAAGCATCATATTCTTAGACCCAAATTTTGAAATCGTAATACCCTTATATCCATTCTGGTTTAGCTTGGCAGCCCATGTAATGAAATGTCTCTCTGTACTTAGCTCCTTTAGAGTCAAAAATTTTAAAGAGAGCATAATGTACATAATCCAGACTCTCTGTGAATTTTCCATTTTTACGTGGCTTATTTTTATTTATATCTATAACTATCTGTACTCTGTCTCTTTAAAGACTTTACCTTTTTTTTAAACCATTAACTTTATTCTCTATATTCTTTTTCTTCTCTCTCTCAAGCCTACGTACATTCATCCAACAGTATGGTCTTTTATGTCTGAATCTGTTTTATTGTGAATCTGTAACATTTTTTTTTATTATCCAGGAGCATTTCTTAAAATGTTAAGCAGTTCTTAAAAACTTAAGTTGCACCATGTACAGGTAATACGGTAATAAGGTACAGCCTGTTTCCTGCCCAGTATAAACCTTAACTGCGCTGTTTTTATGGTAATTACGGTAGTTCCTACCTGAGACCAGCACAGTTTAGCATGGCAGAACTGAGCCGCTCCTGCCTCAGAGCCATTTGGTGCCCCTGAGCCACACACAGTTCCAGGCACACAGCAGTCCACATTGCCATCAACCAAGCCATAGAGCTTTACTCCAAATGCTCCATTTAAAAGCTCTGTCTCCCACAGCAGCCAGACAGAGATCGCAATGGCGGCACAGTCCAGAAAGCGGCGGTTTAAAACTGCAGCTTTTTTCCTGTTGCGGATGCTGAGTCAGGAAATTCTCTCTGCAGCACACCACCCACAAGCCACAAAAGAACTGTGTTAAACTCTCTCTCACCTTTTTAAAGCCCTCTCAGGTTTTTAAGTGAATTTAGGCCATCACGTCTGGGCGCCACTCTGTTGTGTTATGGAGCGGCGGGGCTGGGCTGTGTCCCGCCACCCAGCTAGCTTATGCCCAGAATAATTACACGGAAACTGTATTCTTTTAAACACTGCCTGACCCATTAGTTTCAGTTTCTTATTGGCTAGCTTTTACATATTGATCTAACCCATTTCTATTAATCTGTGTAGCCCACAAGCTGGCTTACCAGAAATGATCTTAACCTGCGTCTGATGTGGGAGTGTCATATATCAATCTGTTGATTTCATTGGCTAAGCAATAAAGGAACTGCCTCGGCCCATTTCATTGGTTAGAAGATAGGTGGGAGGAGTAGACAGAACAGAATGCCGGGAGGAAGAGGAAGTGAGGTCAGACTCGACAGCTCTCCTCTCCGGAGCAGATGCAAGAGAGACGCCATGCCCAGCTCCCAGGCAGACGCACGTGATGAAGCTCTGACCCAGGATGGACTTAGGCTAGAATCTACCCGGTAAGACTGGTGCTACACAGATGATAAGAAATGGGCTAGTCCAGGTGGGAGAGTTAACCTAGAAGATGCTAGGTAGAAATGGGCCAAAGCAGTGTTTAAATGAATACAGTGTCTGTGTAATTATTTCGGGGCATAAGCTAGCCGGGCAGGCGGCTGGGGTTTTGGGGACGTAGCCCCGCCGCGCCCCCTATTACTACATGCGTCTGTCTGGAGTGGGAGAACCATGGCGACTCCTTGACTCAGCTTCTTTCTCCCAGCATTCCATTCTGTTTACTCCACCTACCTAAGGGTTGGCCTATCAAATGGGTCTAGGCAGTTTCTTTATTAATAAGAAATCACTCCCACATCACCCGTTGATCACTAATTGAGGAAAATGCCTTGAGTCTTGCCTACAGCCCATTATTATGGAGGCCTTTTCTCAACTGAAGCTCCCTCTGGCTGTGTCAAAATGATCTAAAACCAGCCAGTGCAGCGAAACACCCGCCTTTCCGTGTTTGGGGCGAGTCGACACCAGTGCTTCTCTCTCTGCTTCCTAACTGCACACATGGTGCAGCCGATGCAGCATGCGCCGACCAGCATGCTCCCCCATCATGGACTGCACCCTCCGAGTGTGAGCCAGAGCAAACCTCTCCCTCTCCCCTTAGACTGCTTCTGCCCATGTGTGTAGTCACAGTGGCAGGAACAGGGAGAGGACCGGAATGGTCAGGAGAGTCATTGCTTTGATAGACCTGACCATGGAATTCTTGGAGCTTCAGAGCAGTTTGTGGGAGGAACGTGGTTAGAACACTGGCTGCTCTTGCAGAGGACCCAGGCTAAGTCCCCACACAGTGGCTCACAATCATCTGTAATTCGCTGGGGGAGGCTTCTGTCCCTCCCAGTCCTGCATTAAACAGACAGAAACTATATTATTTAAATCACTGCTTGGCCAATAGCTCCAGCATGTTTCTGGCTAGCTCATCTTAAATTAACCCATTTCTATTCATCTGTGTATCGCCACATGGTTCTGGTGGCTCCAGCCGAGGCGTCTGTTTCCTGCATAGGCTACCTGGCTTTCCATTGACTCTGCCTTCTTCCTTCCAGTATTCAGTTTAGTTTTCCCACCTAGCTCTATTCTACCAAGCCACTGGCCGAAACAGCTTTATTCATTAACCAATAAAAGCAACACATATACAGAAATACAGAAGGACTTCCTACATGAGAACTCCAGCTGCAGGTGATTCTATGCCTTTCTCTGGCCTCTGTCGGCATTAGGCACATGATGCAAGACACATATGCAGAGAAAACAACTATACACATAAAATAATAATTAAACAAATATACAAGTTAATATATTCATTTATATGACAGAGGAGGTTTCAAGACGAGAGACTCAGCCTGTGGTCCATTTATAACACACATAAATGCTGGCACAATGCAGATGTACAGGGAGAGAAAACACGGTTGGGAAGAACGATATTCCAAGTGTGCGGCTTGGTAAGGGGATGGGATGCTCAGTTGTCTACTTGACTACATCTAGATTAATTAAAACCCTAAGGGCCGGAAACCCTTGTATCAGGCTGGGTTTTGTTTTTGCAGGGGGTGGTAGTGGTAATTACCAAGTAGCACTTAAATCAACCTGTTTCTCTTTATCTTCCTCTGGCCTCGGGGCTCATCACCTTTCTTCCTTCTGTAGATCTGTTTCTCTTTATCTTCCTCTGGCCTCTGGCCTCATCACCTTTCCTCCTTCTGTAGATCTGTTTCTCTTTATCTTCCTCTGGCCTCGGGGCTCATCACCTTTCCTCCTTCTGTAGATCTGACTTTCACTGCTTCTCTGACTGGCTGCTGTCTGCCTGAATTCTTGTTTCAGGCATGTCCCTCGTTCCCTCCTCTTTCTTCTCCAGTTTTTTCCTTTTTCTTTCTTTTGAGCCCAGATTTCTTCTATTCTTTCTGCCTCCCAGTCCCTTCTATCCTTTTCCTGCCTTCCTATTGGCCAGTGAGGTCTTTATTAGACCAGTCAGGTGCCTCAAGCTTGTGAAACAGATGCAACACATCTTTACATAACAAAACACACATCCTCACATCATTAAACAAATACAGCATAAACAAAAGCAACACAGCTTTGTACAATTAAAGTAATATTCAACCACAAATGCCTGTGAAGGACTGACCTTCCTTCCTTCCTTCCTTCCTTCCTTCCTTCCTTCCTTCCTTCCTTCCGTCCTTCCCTTTCTTTCTTTTTTGTTTTGTTTTTCAAGACAGGCTTTGCTTTCTGTAGCTCTCTAGCTGGCCTGGAACTCGCTCTGTAGACCAGGCTGGCCTCGAACTCACAGAGATTTCCCTGCGTCTGACTCCTGAGTGCTGGGTCTCCACTGTCCAGAGGGATTTTTCTTAATTAGATCATTCGAGTGGGAAGAACCACCTCTAATCCAGATCTTTGAGGTGGGAAGATCTGCCTTTAATCCAGGCCACACCTCTATAAAGGACATGGAAGAAGGAAGCGCTTGCTCGCATTCTCTCTAGCGAGTTCATTTTCCCCACTGGCACTGGAGTTGACTTCTTCAGGATTCCTGACTATCCTGAAGGCCAGCAGAGACGTCCTGCCTCGTGGACTGAACAGCTCCTAGATTCTTGAACCTCCTGTTGGTAGACAGTAGTTGTTGGACTAGGTGAACCACAGTCCACAAGCCATTCAGATAAATCTCACCCCCATGTGTGCCATATTCATCCTGTGAGTTCTGTTCCTCCAGAGGACCTGACTAACATATTGAGGGAAAGAACACACATAGCTTTAAAGTTTCCGTCAAGGCACACACTGCACTATGGGTTGATAGGCAGTGTGCCCTCAGGGCAAAAATCCATCAAAGGTTCCGATATATAAATGCAAACTTCTCTGAGAGCAGACAGCCTGAATCAAGAATGCGTCTGAAGGAGTTCCCTGCTGGACAAACCTGCTCAGGGAAACTTTTCTTAAGACACATCACATCAAGGCTGCTACAATGCAATGTGTGTCAGAGCTGGAGGCAGAACTTGGCAGCATCTCCCATGAAGTGCGGGTTTTCCAGGTAGAAAAGGGGTCAAGGAGTCTTATACCATGATTCCAGAGAGTCACTGAGCCAGGCAATGGGAGGTAGGGGTGGAGTCTCTGCAAGAAGGCTTTGAGAGGCCACTGTGGTGAAAGCAAAGTCTATGTAAGTTTCAGTAGAGACCCAGGAGGAAGTAGATAGCACCAGCATAGGGGAGCTGTAGGCATGGAGTGGGGTGAGCCCAAGAGAAACGTCACATGTGTTTCAAGCGGCAGAGCTGGAGGGGTGGGGCTCCAGGTCCTCTGGAGCCCAGATGATTCTGTTATAAACCACAGATGCTGGACACGGGGCTGGCACCCTGAATTTTATTCTTATTTTGGTCTGGTAGATACAGATACTCACCATATCCTGTCCTCTCCTGTCTGGGATGGAAATGTTTACTGTGCACTGTTGTGTCTTGGCAGGATGCAACTGTGTTTGATTGTATAGGCATTCACAACTAGGAATATCTTGGACTCTCCAAAGTGTTGGAGCTGTTAAAGACTATGGGTAACCTTTGAAATTGGATGGGATGCATTCTGCATTTCGAGATGGCCACGAACCTCTGGGGGCAAGGGGAGAAAGATTAGGATGTAAAAGTGGTATAAGTTTACGTCAAATAGACAAGAGGTATGTGAGCACATGTGGAGCAGGTAGCCTCGAGCCCTGCTTGCAAGGGGTTGTGTAGATTAGGTAAAGAAGACCCACCCTAAGTGCTAATGGCACCTTTCCTGGCCTGGGGTCCTATGAGCCCGGCTAGTGCTACAGCCTTTGATCCCAGCACTCAGGAGGCAGAGGCAGGCGGATCTCTATGAGTTTAAGGGCAACCTGGTCTACAGAGTGAGTTCCTGGACAGCGGAGGGAGAAAGTGAGCTGAGCCTCAGAATTCATTATTCTGTTTCCTGCCGGGATACAATGTAGCCAGTGAGTGCTCCGGTTGCCATGGTTTCCCTCCATGATGGCTTGTGCTACACAAAATATGAAGAAAAACAAAGCCTTTCTCTTTTAATTTGTTTTTGTTTGGGTATTTAATATTTTTTTCATTTTTTATTTGATGTGTATAGGTATTTTGCTTGCAGGTAGGTCTATGTTCTGTGTATTTATAGTGCCAACAAAGGCCAGAAGAGGGCATTGGATCCTCTGGAACCAGAGTTAAAGGTGATTGTGAGCACCTGTAGGTGCTGAGAACCTAACCTGGGTCCTCTGCAGAGTAGCCTGTGCCCTAATGCTGAGCTGTCTCTCCAGCCCCGCAGCGATGGTAAACTGATACAGCCCCAAGTGGAAGGTGTCCAATGACTGATCAGTCACGAACTTCAAAATCCATCCCATAATCTTTCCTTCATCCTACCACTATCTTCCCATCTTTCCGCTACACTCTTTGGATCCTCCCACCATCCTCCAACCGCTGTCTTCCAACCATCCTCCCACTACCACCCTCCAACCCCCCCACCATTCCCCACCATCCCCCACCATCCTCTACCACCCTCCAACCCCCCCACCATCCCCCACCATCCCCCACCATCCTCCACCATCCCCCACCATCCCCCACCATCCTCCACCATCCCCCACCACCCTCCACCACCCTCCACCACCCTCCACCATCCCCCACCATCCCCCACCATCCTCCACCATCCCCCACCATCCCCCATCATCCCCCACCATCCTCCACCATCTCCCACCATCCTCCACTATCCCCCACCACCCTCCATCATTCCCCACCACCCTCCATCATCCCCCACCATCCTCCATCATCCCCCACCATCCTCCACTATCCCCCACCACCCTCCATCATCCCCGACCACCCTCCATCATCCCCCACCATCCTCCATCATCCCCCACCATCCTCCACCATTCCCCACCATCCTCCACTCCACCATCTTCCCCATCCTCCTCTTCTCACTCCCTGTTCTAATTTTCTTTCTTTCTTTCTTTCTTTCTTTCTTTCTTTCTTTCTTTCTTTCTTTCTTTCTTTCTTTCTTTCTTTCTTTCTTTCTTTCTTTTTTCTGAGACAAGTTTCTCTTTGTAGCCCTGGCTGTCTTAGAACTTATTCTGTAGACTGGGCTGGCCTCAAACTCACAGAGATCTGCCTACTTCTGCCTCATGAGTTCTGGGATTAAAAGTTTGTGCCACCACTGCCTGGTTAGCTTGGCCTGAGGTATTCAGGGGTTAGCAGAGGATGGGTTATCTTGGCTTGGGACTGAGGCAGTCAGGGACTAGCAGGAGATAGGTTAGCTTGGCCTGAGGTAGTTAGGAGTTTAGTTCTCACTGATGGTAGGCAAGGGGTTAAATATTCCTTCTGTTCTTTGCCCTTGCAGGCCTCTCTTCTCCCTTTTACCAGAAACCAGGCCTGCTCCCAGCAGCTGGGCCCCATGAGTAACAAGTAAGTTTCAATCTAAATGAGCCATTGGTTTTCCTGAAGCCTAAGCCCCCCACAGCTCCAGCACCACCCCAGAGCAGATGATAGTCAGATATGCCATCTAAGCCCCAGTGGCCAATATGAGGCTGTACCCCACAGCTCCAGCGTCACCCCCAGAGCAGATGATGCCAGATATGCCATCTAAGCCCTGGGCTGGGAGTATTCCTCTCTCCACCAGCTATCCTGGGCCAGGTGGGCTCTCAAGGACATCCACGTCTGGTTGGGAGGGATAATGATGGCAGGTGTTGTGCGCAGTCTGTGGTCTCCATAGCGACTACTGCTCATCGCCTTACCCGCTGTTTAGTCATCTGCACTCAGGACGATTCTGCTCTAGGGGATCCTGGGCCCTGTTTGGGTCACGTGTGTCTCTCTGAACCAGGGGAGCTCCCAGCACGGAGTGGGATGGTCACTTCCCCGAGTGACAGAAAGCCTAATGCCTATTAATAAACTTCTCTCAGATGGAGCTGCTCTGCAGCTACCCTCGCTGAATGAGACCTTGGTGGGCTGGCTGTGTCCCCCTCAGGCCCCGGGTGCTGACTCACCCCGGCTCATTTTAGATTCTCTCTTTCCACCTCCCCCACTGGGACGACTTAATTTAGTCTGAGGCGAGAGCCTGGCGCATGGTGGGAAGCCCAGCTCAGCCTGGTTCCTCTCTGGGCGTCTCCATGGGAACCAGACTGGGCTGGGAAGTGCCAGGATAGAGGACCACACTGGAGATGGGTTCTGCCTCTGCCTTCCTGAAGCCTGGGCTTGTGGGTGCTTATGACAGCCATTGAGGGAGCCTCGGCACATCCAGGTCCCCTCTGACTCCTAAATGCTGACCTGGAAAGAGGTGGAAGCCCAAGTGTTGTGACAGGGTTGTTAGCTCACTCCTTCTTTAGAGCAAGTTCTGGGATGTTCTATCTGCTGGAAAGAATTGTAAAGTCCCAGGACAAAAAAATAGCCCCCTCCCCCTGTGATGGCGGAAGATACAAAATAATCCCACACTAGTTCAAAATTGCATATAATAAAGGGTTATTTATTTAGGGGAGACTCACAGATCACTGACTCAGATCACAGTCCTCTGTATGAGTAGGGAACAGGAACAGAGTCTAGCAGCCGGAAGTGAGAGCCAGAAGCAAGATAGCAAGCCCAGGCTTCACAGCTGCATTTAGAGTGTAAAAGACTATGCCCAAGTGGGCTGGTATCTTAAAGGCTATTGGCTGAAGGAGCAGAAGGAGCTCCCACAGTACCTTCCCTTTTTGTTTAAATAAGAGAGTTCCAAACCCAATACAAAACTACATACACTAAGCTGGGCGGTGGTGGCACACGCCTTTAATCCCAGCACTTGGGAGGCAGAGGCAGGCGGATCTCTGTGAGTTCGAGACCAGCCTGGTCTACAAGAGCTAGTTCCAGGACAGGCTCCAAAACCACAGAGAAACCCTGTCTCGAAAAACCAAAAAACAAACAAACAAACAAAAACAAACAAACAGCAACAACAAAAACTACATACACTAGAAACAAATATCAAGTATAAGATTATAATTACAACCAGCAAAAACAACATTAAGCAAGGAATATATGCTAAATGTTTTAACAAACATTCTATCCTAAAGAGTCTAAGTCTTGTATTGGAAATTGCTTGACTTGATCATGAGAGGACGGTAACTATGACTATCTAATCTTCAACCCATCTAAGGCCTGAGAAGGGAGATAATATTACTTGAGCAGGCAGGAAGTGCAGTCAAGCAGCTTCCAAAATGCACAGAGACAACTGGCTGTCTGAGCAATCACCCAAAGTCTCATTTGCAATGTTGAAGCAACCAACTTTACCTAAGGCCTAGAGTAACTGACAGACCATTTTCAGAGGCAGGGACATTTTCTGAACAGTCTTACTCTGTCTTGGCAAGTGTGGCTGTCTTTTTCCTTGTACCATGTTTGTCTGGACTGACACCACGCACATTGTCAGTGGTCGAGGCATGGACAGTTCCCTGCCCACAGGCCAGTTGTGCCAAGCAGAAAACAAGCTCCAAGTGGAGTATCTTTGGTGCTGAACATTCTCTCAGAATAGATCAGTGCTGCCAGGAGCAATCGTGTCTCATGTCAACAGAACCCTAAGTTATTTAAATGCCATATTCTACAGATCTTTGAAGTAGTTGAATATTACCTAGCTAAGCAGAATAAAATTTTTATGTGTCTAAAGAACCTAATTAGTCTGACTAAAAGTATAACAAACATAAATGACTATTGACCTATAATACGTAAGGATTAAGACTTCATATCAGAATATTAAACAATCTTTAAACAACTGTGCAGTAAAGAAGGACAATGACATAAAATGTAAACAATGTATAAATAACTTGATCAGAGGTAGAAATATATAATGCAATATGATAAATATATCCTAAAATTATATTAATATACAAAATGTCTTAAGCAGAGGTAGAAACATGCTTGCATACAATCTGACAAAATAACTTTGTATAGGTGTATAAATATTGGAAACAGAAACAGGAGCATATTCAATGTAACAAATGTAATTTGAATTTGTATCAATATATAAAAATCTATACCAATGTAAATTGTCCATAAAGAATAGCTCACAAGTATTCACTCTATTACTCACTATTATTATTATTAGTGTAAGTTCACACTAATCTACCTATTATCCCATACAATTTTTCCTCTTTTTTTTTGAGATCTTTGGGCCTACATAATTTCCATTCCAACCCCAAACTCTACACGAGTAATAATCCACCCCTAAGTGGTGTCCCTAATCGTGAGAACAAACTTTGTTGGGAGAGAAGACATCATCTTCTAGAATTGCTTCCTGTTGTCATGGGGGCGATGTTCTTTCTATGGGATCCTGTGAAGTAAAATGATGGTTAAGTTTCAGGATTGATGTTTTGTATAATTGCAAATGGACTCTGAGTAGGCGATAGGTTTTTTTTTGTTTGTTTGTTTTTTTGATTTTCGAGACAGGGTTTCTCTGTAGCTTTTTGGTTCCTGTCCTGGAACTAGCTCTGTTTGTTTGTTTTTTTAATTCTTATTTGGAGTTCTGGCCAGAATGTTGTAGGAAGGTGCACCATTTCCACAGCTGGTACAAAAAACCAGTCTCATGGTAGCACTCTCAGTATCATGACGTCATATCAACCAGGTGGAGTCGTTGTTGTGGGGCCCCATCTTCTTCCTGGAAGCTTCAAAGATTACTGCAGGAATCTACTGTTCACACTTGAAAACTTAGACACCATTCCTATAGACATATATTTAATGAAAGATACAATATAAACAAAATAGACATGGAGAAAAGTAAAATATTTCCTTAAAATCTTTTTTTCTGTTCCATACCAGATGGCTCCTGACATGAGACAGAAATTCTGAATTTTTCTTTTAAAAGCTTGCTTGGATTTAGAGAAGGATAGCCATTGTCCAATTGTAAAGCCAGCTCTGATTTTTAAGTAGAGATGTATATGTGTCCAGATAATCAAATTTTTCCATGCAGATAATACAGCATCATAAGTCAGGTTTCTCTTTGCTTGGTGATCTTTTCTGGATGGTTATCTTCTCATCTTTAGGCATCTAGATGTCCGAGGTCTCTCGAATCTATGAAGACGAGTATTTTCCTGCAAAGACAAGAACAGAGCCCTGCCCCAACCCTTATGAGGTTTCCTTACCACCTGTGGGTGAGCCGTCATTTCTTTCTCAAGAGGTTTCTCTTTTTCAAACAAAATCTTTATCAATTTTGATAGTATCCAGAGCTTTTCTTTTCTTGTGGAAACAAGAGTGAAATCCTTCCCCAGTGTAGCACATCTCCTGGCTTCCATTGTGAGGTCAGCACATCCTTAAAATACATCGGCTGCTTTAATTCAGAAGTTTTTTTCTATTATCCGATGTCTTTCTGCTGTTGTTGTTCCTTTCTCATTAGTGTTAAGAAAATTCAAAGTTAATAAAGCATTATGCAATTTATTTCTGGGCTATTTTCCATCCATTTCTGTTTGTTTAACATATCCTTTATAGTTCGATTTGATCTTTCTAAAACTGACCTGTAGGATTATTTGGTATCCCTGTAATATGCTTTATATTATAATAAGCAAAAAACTCTTTCATTTTCTTAGACACATATGCTGGACCATTGTCTGTCTTTATTTGTGCAGGTATACCCATGATGGCCATAACTTCCAATAAATGTGTTGTAGTAATGAGAGCGGCGGGGCTGTGTCCCCAGCACCCCGGCTGCCTGGCTAGCTTATGCCCGAAATAACAACACACAAACTGTATTCATTTAATCACTGCTTGGCCCATTTCTATCTAGCCTCTTCTAGGCTAATTCTCATATATTAATTTAGCCCATTTCTAATCATCTGTGTAGCGCCCTTAGGTGCGCTTACCGGGAGGATTCTAGCCAATGTCCATCCTGAGTCGGAGCTTCATTGCTTGCTTTTGCCTGGGAGCTGGGAGCATGGAGTCTCTCTGAGGCGTCTGCTCCCGAGAGGAGAGCTGTGGAGTCTGAGCTCACTTCCTCTTCCTCCCAGCGTTTTGTTCTGTTTATTCCTCCTCCCACCTATCTTCTAACCAATGAAATGGGCCAAGGCAGTTCCTTTATTAGCCAATGACCTTCCTCCATCATTTCCCCTTTTTCTGTTTTAAAAAAAAGGCTTTAACTTTAACATAGCAAAATTACATATAACGAAACAGTTATCAAGTAAAAGTTACAATCTTTATCATAACTAAGGAAAACTATAACTATAACTAACTATTCTTTAACTCCATCAAAGACTCCAGAAAGATACAATATTACCTAAGCAAACAAGAAATAAGAAGCTTACAAAACTCTAGAAATGACAGAGACATCTTGCTGCCTATACAGTCACCCAAAGTTCCTCCGTACCGTTGGGGCATCCATCTTCAGCCTTCAGGCCCATGGTATCCAGCAGACATTTCCATAAAGCAGGAAAATTCAAAGTCAGTTCAGTCACTATCTGTTGTGTCCTGCAGAATGTCTTGCAGACTCTTTCATGAATCAGGAACCCTGAAAGATCATCTCACCTTAGGCAAGTTCAGTAGTCCTCTCTCTGTGGGTTCTCTGTGTCCAGTTTATGCAATAGTCCAGGCAAGAGCAGTTTCTTGCCCAAATGGCTATCAAACTCTATAAGGAGCCTCTTCGATGCCCATCTTCCTCTTGAAGTAGATTGGTGCTGCCAGGAGCAGAGTGTCTCATTGTCATGAAAAACCCTAAGTTATTAAAACTTTTAAAATGCCATAGTCTATAATCTTTGAAAATATGAAAAATGCCTATCTAAAATATATCTATGCACATCTAGAAAATCTTAACTAACATGACTACAAACTTGACTATTATGATTATCTATTAACTACCTATATACATTACATTTTTAAATGAACTACACAATCATAATACCTTAATCAATATCAGAAATATGCATATACATAAAACAAAATTGACCTTAAATCTCTATCAATAAAGCAAAATCTATACTAATGCAAATTATTCATATCTATATCATATCCCCCTTTAAATGTTAAAGAACGTTTATAAACCATATTTGGGAACATGGGCGCAGTTTTTTCTCTCCAAACTGCTTCCTGCTGAATGAGGGCGTCGTTAATTAGGTCTTTCATGGTATAACCTGTGTGCTAGTTTCATCTCAGTTGGCAGTTGAGCGAAGTAATTTTCTGAAGATGTTCACAGCAACTCTTCAGGAGGGCATGGTCCATCATACCAAATCGGAATAGAAGAAATGAACAGGGTCTCATCCTCTGTGAAAACAAAATAAGAAACTCCTTTCCAAAGCATCATGTCCTTAGATCCAAATTTCAAAGTCAAGGCATCAAAATATCTATGTTGGATTAGTTCAGCAGCATTTATAAATAAATATCTTTTAGCAGCTGTTGCTCCTTCCTCAGCATTCAAACAATTCAAAGAGAGCATAATAGCATACAGTATCAAAATTCTCTGTCTATTTTCCATCTTTGTACAGCTTTGTTTTAACCTCTATTTAGTTTATTTTTACTTGTATTTTATATTCTCTGTATATCTTTGACCTGGAATAACTCTGTGGACCAGGCTGTCTTTGAACTCTCAGAGATCCGCCTGTCTCTGCCTCCCCGGCATTGGGATTAAAGGTGTACGCTACTACACCTTGAACTCACAGAGATCTGTTTGTCTCTGCCTTCTAGGCACTGGGATTAAAGGCGTGTGCTACCACACCTTGAAGTCACAGAGGTCAATCTCCCTCTGCCTCCCAAGTGTTGGGATTAAAGGTGTGTACTACCACACACAACTCTCTTCCCTTTTTTTTTGTTTTTTACTTTAAGAATTTTAACTTTTAGTCTGCATATATTTTTAACACACTGTAAATCATTTAAAAATTTTCTTTGTCTTTGATGCTCTCTTTACTGTATCTCTCTCTGTTTTTCTGACCACATGAGTCTTTAATTTACCAAGCAATATGGGTAGGATTAAAGGCGTGGCTTTGCCAGCTAGATCCAGTCCATTCCTTAACTTTCCAGCCTCATGGCTGAGGTACTGGCTGTAGACATGCTTACTGTCACAACTCTATGGCATTTCAAGGTCCCTGCCAGCAAGCGATGGCCCAGAAAGCCGGCATTTTAAAATGGCGCAGCTTTTTTCCTGCTACGGCTGAAAACCGAAAAGCACGCGTTCAGCTTTTTGTCAACACCATTTAAGTGTTACGTGGCAGGACCTCTTAATGAGCTGCAGGGTTTTGCAGCTAAAGCTGAGTCAGGAAGCTTCTCTTAGATGAGAGCGCTCGCTTGCCTCTAGCAAGCAGAGTGCCACAAATGCTTTAAAGTCAGAGTTCATGCTGGCAGCACAGCCCCAAGGAGCTGTGCTTTAAAATGACACAGTGTTTTTTCTGCTGCTGTTGCCGAATCAGGAAATCTCTCTACAGCACGCCACCAACAAACAGCAAAAATCTGTGTTAAACTCTCTCTCCCTTATTTTTAAGCCTTTTCAGGATTTTTAAGTGGGTTTAGTCCATCACGTCGGGCGCCATTTGTTGAAATAAGAGCGGCGGGGCTGCGTCCCCAACACCCCAGCCGCCTGGCTAGCTTATGCCCGAAATAACAACACACAAACTGTATTCATTTAATCACTGCTTGGCCCATTTCTATCTAGCCTCTTCTAGGCTAATTCTCACATATTAATTTAGCCCATTTCTAATCATCTGTGTAGCGCCCCTAGGTGCGCTTACCGGGAAGATTCTAGCCTATGTCCATCCTGGGTCGGAGCTTCATTGCTTGCTTTTGCCTGGGAGCTGGGAGCATGGAGTCTCTCTGAGGCGTCTGCTCCCGAGAGGAGAGCTGTGGAGTCTGAGCTCACTTCCTCTTCCTCCCAGCGTTTTGTTCTGTTTACTCCTCCCACCTATCTTCTAACCAATGAAATGGGCCAAGGCAGTTCCTTTATTAGCCAATGACCTTCCTCCCTCAATGTGTGATTACTGAATCAGCCTTTTCTCAGCTCAGGGCAGTTGCCCATTGGAAACCTGAAAATTGTCAATGGTGTCGTGTACAAATTCTGCAAAGTGGAACACATCCATCTGCCAGATTTCATTCCTTTGAGTACCTCTTTCTTTAAACCTTTGCAACTGACATGTTCCTTGTGAAACTCTGAGGCCTTCAGCATACTTTGCGTAAACAAGGAGCCCATTTCTGGTTACCTTGAGCTAGAGGACCTGGCAGACCCGCATGGGATCAGATGTGTGTTATGTACATAGGACAAAGCTTGTTCCTGAATATGTCTTGCACCTGGATAAATAATGAAGTCAATTCTGTGTCATCTGGTATAAATTCAGTGGTTTCAGTATGCAATACAACTCTGCATATTGTGAAACTGTAACTATAGTAAGAGGGTCTCTAAAACCCTTAGCACCACGAGAATAGCATATAATTCTGCCTTCTGGACAGAATTATAAGGGCTTTGTTCCACCTTACGTAATTCTTCTGACTTGTAACCTGCCTTCCCTGAATTATTTGCATCTGATAAAATGTACGGGCTCCAGTTATTGGAGCATCAAGTACAATTTGGGGAATAATCCAAATAGTTCTCTTCATAAGGTTAATTCTATCACTTTTAGGATAATTGCTATTAATTTCTCCCAAGAAATTAGCATAAGCTCTTCACTAGTCCATGTCTGCCTTTTCCTCCCTGCCTTTCAGGTGCAGGAGTTTGAACCTACAACCTTATGAGTGCTAGGAAAGTGCTCCTCACTGAGCTACAGCCCAGCCTGAATCTGCATCAGCTGACTGTACATGCTTGAGATATATCAGGGTAGCCAGCAGGGCTCACACGGAAGCCAGAGGGGTCCAAATGCAAGGCCTCCCGTAGAGTTCCTCCAGGACACCCCTGGAGACCAGTCAGGTGGTGGAGGACGGTGACATGCCTGCACAGATGCACCAGTCCTGCCTGGTCACCAGAGAAAAACCTGGAGGCACCATCCCATGCGCGGCGTTTCCTAGTTCTGATCACTCTGTGGTACCTCGGAAGAGGTCCCTGTTCTCAAAAGAGCACGTGGGTACCGCTGGGGCAGCAGGACCTCCAGCGGAGTTTCAGGGGCGTAGGGAAGCCACGCAGCCCCACCCTTGTGCTAATTGCCTTCCGGGAAAGCTTAAGACTGTTCCAGAAGAGAATAAATAGCAGAGCCCAGGAGATGAGGACAGAGCCCACTTGCTTTTGGTTAAAGAAATTCTGGGAACCTCGGGCTTTTGTTAGAACCAAACAGTCCCTTGGGGACCGGAAGGATTGGAATTTTCGCCGTTGTATTGATGGTTTCAACCCTGCTCTTCTACGGGGCACCAGTCTGTGTCCATCTCCTGGAAAACAGATATCCTTGATCTGTGGGACACCCGCGACTCTTTAGAGAGTCGACAGTCCCAGGAACGATGCTTTGGTCCTAAGCTCTGTTCACTGGTGGTTTTCATCCACGCAGGTCGTTGGGCACCCCTTATTGTTTGTAAACGCTGCCCAGCTGCAGGGAGACCTCGGCTCTAAGCAGGGAGCCTTTTCCTTGTAGTAGGGCACCGGTGGCCGTGAGTAGACCGCCACCTAGTGGTCATTATGAGCATCGCCACAATCTCGACTTGAAGCATCGCTGATCTGGAGCTGTTCAGGGGAGACCCTCCATCCTCAGGACCTTTCCCCAGACTCACGTAACAGGAAACGTGGTATCTGCTTTGAAATGGAGAGCCGGAGAAGTGCCAAGAACCAAAGCTAACGGGTAAGAAGAGCCAGGAAGCCCAAAACAGTTCCACAAACTGGAAACCAAGCATCCAAATACAACAGATATTCTCATTCTGTTTTGGGGTGACTAGGAGGTGTGGCCATGTTAGAGGAGGTGTGTCATTGGGTGTGACTTGGAGGTTTCAAACGCCCTCACCAGGCCCAGGCTCCCTCTCTTTCTGCCTCTGATTTGTAGGTGAGGTGTAAGCTCTTAGCTACTGCTCCAGAGCCTGCCTGCCTGCCTGCCTTGCTGCCGTGTCCCCATCATGGTGGTCATGGGCTCACCCTCTGACGCCGTAACCAAGCCTCCATTAAATGCTTTCTTTAGCTGGGCGGTGGTGGCACACGCCTTTAATCCCAGCACTCGGGAGGCAGAGGCAGGCAGATCTCTGTGAGTTCGAGGCCAGCCTGGTCTACAGAGCTAGTTCCAGGACAGGCTCCAAAGCTACAGAGAAACCCTGTCTCGAAAAAAATAAATTATTTCTTTTATAAGCTTCCTTGGTCATGGTGTCTCTTCATAGCAATAGGACACTGCCAAGGCCAGAAGATGGTTTAGATGCCCTGGAGTGGAGTTGCAGGCACATGAGTGCTGGGAACCAAGGAGGAGCAGCAAGTGCTCTTAACTGCTGAGTCACCCTCCTCCCCTGCCCAGTTAATCTATTCTATATAGCTACACCTGAAGTTACATGAACAATTCTCAGAGAAAAGGGTTTGAGGAGACAGTTAAGCAGCAGTGCTCCCTCTGGCTGAGCCTGTGGTGCCTCTCATCATGACGACAGCAACACACTTTGTTCCCCCTCTGGTAACCCTAAGATGAGACTGCACCTCCATTCACCACCAGAGTGTCCAGGGCCTGCAAGGACCTGTGTTAGCCAGGGCTCTCCTGGTACCTGAGGGACAGAATGAACATCTGTAGCAAAGGGCATTTATTAGATGGGCTTACAGAATACGGCCTATGTTGCAGTGGCTGCTGCGCTCTGCAGAGGCTGAGTCCCAGTCTGGCACTGAGGGCCTTGAGGGGTCCTGGGGAACCACCGGTCTTCGTCTACCCTGCAAAGCTGAAGGAACAGGGTCTGACGTCAGTGAAGGAAGGTGGTGGCAGAGGCCACGACAGAGTGGACACACTTGCCACAAGAAGCAAGGGCAGCAGGCAGCATCACTGCACGGACTGGAAAGGACTTCACCTCTGGGGGAGTGTTCCCCCTCACCAGTTAATCTCCCCTGGAGAGGCTCTTATAGATCAGCTAGGCCATCCCTTCGATGGCCCAAGATCCAATCATATTGACAGTCAAGGTTGGCTAGCACACCTGTCAGAAGTTGGGGTATCACCCTGGGTCTGGCATTTGTTGTGATCTTTGGACTGGCATTGTCTCCTAAAACCCTGTCTTAGTCAGGGTTTCTATTGCTGTGAAGAGACATCATGACCGCAACAACTCTTTTTTCTTTTTTAAAATTTTATTGATTTTTATTGAGCTCTACATTTTTTTCTAATCCCCTCCCTGCCTTTCCCCTGCCCGCTTCAACCCTCTCCCAAGGTCCCCATGTTCCCAATTTATGCAGAAGATCTTGTCTCTTTTCTACTTTCTACTTCCCATGTATTAGATCTACGTAAGTCTCTCTTAGAGTCCTCATTGTTGTTTAAGTTCTCTGGGATTGTGGTTTGTAGGCTGGCTCTCTTTGCTTCATGTTTAAAGACCACCTATGAGTGAGTACATGTGACAATTATCTTTCTGGGTCTGGGCTACCTCACTCAAAATGATGTTTTCTAGCTCCATCCATTTGCCTGAAAAATTCAAGATGTCATCATTTATTTCTGCTGTGTAGTACTCCATTGTGTAAATGTACCACATTTTCCTTATCCATTCTTTTGTCGAGGGGGATTTAGGTTGTTTCCAGGTTCTGGATATGACAAACAAAGCTGCTATGAACATAGTTGAGCATATGTCCTTGTGGCACGATTAAGCATCCTTTGGATATATACTCAAAAGTGGTATTACTGGGTCTTGACGAAGGTTGTTTCTGATTTTCTGAGAAATCGCCACACTGACATCCAAAGAGGTTGTACCAGCTTGCATTCCCACCAGCGATGCAGGAGAGTTCCCTTTTCCCCACAACCTCTCCAGCATAAGTTGTCATCAGTGTTTGTGATCTTGGCCATTCCTACAGGTGTAAGATGGAATCTCAGAGTTGTTTTGATTTGCATTTCTCTGATGACTAAGGATGTTGAACATTTCCTTAAGTGTCTTTCAGCCATTTTAGATTCCTCTGTTGAGAGTTCTCTGTTTAGGTCTGTACTCCATTTCTTTTTATTGGATTATGTGATCTTTTGGTGTCCAATTTCTTGAGTTCTTTGTATATTTTGGAGATCAGACCTCTGTCTGATGTGGGGTTAGTGAAGATCTTTTCCCATTCTGTAGGCTGTCATTTTGTCTTGTTGACTGTGTCCTTTGCTTTACAGAAGCTTTTCAGTTTCAGGAGGTCACATTTATTAATTGTTTCTCTTAGTGTCTGTGTTGCTGGGGTTATATTTAGGAAGTGGTCTCCAGTGCCAATGCGTTCAAGTGTATTTCCCACTTTCTCTTCTATAAGGTTCAGTGTGGCTGGCTTTATGTTGAGGTCTTTGATCCATTTGGACTTGAGTTTTGTGCATGGCAATAGATATGGATCTATTTTCATTCTTCTACATGTTGAAACCCAGTTATGCCAGCACCATTTGTTAAGTATGCTTTCTTTTTTCCATTTGATATTTTTGCTTCTTTATCAAAGATCAGGTGTTCGAAGGTGTATGGATTAATATCCAGGTCTCAGATTCAGTTCCATTGGTTCTCCTGTCTGCTCTTATGGCAATACCAGGCTGTTTTCAGTACTGTAGCTCTGTAGTAGAGTTTGAAGTCAGGGATTGTGATGCCTCCAGAAGTTCTTTTATTGTACAGGATTGTTTTGGCTATTCTGAGATTTCTGCTTTTCCATATGAAGTTGAGTACCATTTTTTTCTAGATCTGCAAAGAATTTTGCTGGTATTTTGATGGACATTGCATTGAATCTGCAGAATGCTTTTGGTAAGACTGCCATTTTTACTATGTTAATTCTGCCTACTCCAAGAGCATGGGAGATCTTTCCACTTTCTGTTTTTTTTTTTTTATTCAATTTTTAAAGTTCTTCGAAGATTTAAAGTTCTTGTCATACAAGTCTTCCACTTGTTTGGTTAGAGTTATTCCTTGATATTTTATGCTATTTGTGGCTTTTGTGAAGGGTGATGTTTCTCTGATTTCTTTCTCAGCTCATTTATCATCTGTGTACAAGAGGGATACTGATTTTTTTTAGTTAATCTTTTATTCTGCTACATTACTGAAGGTGTTTATGAGTTGTAGACGTTCCTTTGTAGAATTTTTGGGATCACTTATGTAAACTCTCATATCATCAGCTATAGTGAGAGTTTGACTTCTTTTCTATTTGTATCCCCTTGATCTCCTTTTGTTGTCTTATTGCTCTAGCTAGGACCTCAAGAACTGTATTGAATAGATATGGAGAGAGTGGACAACTGTGTCTTGTTCCTGATTTCAGTGGAATCGCTGGGAGTTTCTCTCCATTTAGTTTGATGCTGGCTGTTGGCTTGCTGTATATTGCCTTTATCGTGTTTAGGTATGTTCCTTGTATCCCTGCTCTCTCTAAGATCTTTATCGTGAAAGGATGTTGCATTTTTTTCTAAAGCTTTTTTGGCATTTAATGAGATGATCATGTGGTTTTTATTTTTCAGTTTGTTTATATGGTAAATTACGTTGACAGATTTTCATATGTTGAACCATCCCTGCATCTATGGGATGAGGCTGACTTGATCATGGTGGGTGATGGTTCTGATGTGTTCTTGAACTTGATTTGCCAGTATTTTATTTTATTTTATTTTTTTTGTTTTTCGAGACAGGGTTTCTCTATAGCTTTGAACCTTGTCCCGGAGCTAGCTCTTGTAGACCAGGCTGGCCTCGAACTCACAGAGATCTGCCTACCTCTGCCTCCCGAGTGTGTGCGCCACCACTGCCCGGTGATTTCCCAGTATTTTATTTAGTATTTTTGCATCAATGTTCATGAGTGAGATTGTTCTGGAATTCTCTTTCTTAGTAATGTCTTTATGTGGTTTGGGTATCAGGGCAATTGTAGCCTCATAAAAAGAGTTTGGCAATGTTCCTTCTATTTGAGGAGTAATTTGAGGAGTATTAGTATTAGTTCTTCTTTGAAAGTCTTGTATAATTCTGAGCTGAAACCATCTGGTCCTGGATTTTTTGGTTGGGAGACTTTTGATGACTGTTTCTATTTCTTCAGCAGTTATAGGTCTGTTTAATTTGCTTATCTGGTCTTGATTTAATTTTGGTAACTGATATTTATCCAGAAAGTTGTACATTTCCTTTAAGTTTTCCAATTTTGTGGAGTCCGGTTTTCGAAATATGACCTGATGATTCTCTATATTTCCTCCGTGTCTGTTGTTATGTCTCCATTTCATTTCTGACTTTGTTAATTTGGATGTTCTCTCTCTGCCTTTTGGATAATTTGGATAAGGCTTTGTCTATTTTGTTGATTTTCTCAAAGAGCCAACTCTTTGTCTCATTGATTCTTTGTATTGTTTCCTTTGTTTCTATTTTGTTGATTTCAGTTCTTAATTTGATTATTTCCTGCCATTTAGTTCTCTTAGGTGATTTGGTTTCTTTTTGTTCTAAAGTTTTCAAATGTTCTGTTAATTCACTAGTGTGGGATTTTTCCAGTTTTTTTTATGTAAAGCATTTAGTTCTATGAACTTTCCTCTTAACACTGCTTCATTGTGTCCCATAAATTTGGGTATGTTGTGTGGTCATTTTCATTGAATTTTAGGAAGTTTTTAATTTTTCCTTTTATTGCTTTTTTGAGCCATTGATGATTCAGGTGAGCATTGTTTAATTTCCATGTGTTTGTGGATTTTCTGGAATTAGTATTGCTGTTGACTTCTAGTTTTAAGTCATGGTGATCTGATAAGATATGTGGGGTTATTCCAATTTTTTTGTATTTGTTGGTTTTTTTTTAACCAAGTATGTGGTCAATTTTTGAGAAGGCTCATGAGGTGCTAAGAAGAAGGTATAGTCTTTTCTGTTGAGATAAATTATTCTATAGATGTCTGTTAAGTCCATTGGAGTCATAACATCTGTTAGTTCCTTTTTTCCTCTGTCAATTTTTTGTCTGACTGACCTGTCCAGTGGTGAGAGGGAGTGTTGAAGTCTCCTACTATTAGTGTGCAGGGTTTCATGTATGATTTAAGCTTTAGAAGTGTTTCTTTGACATATGAGGGTGCCCTTGTGTTTGGGGCATAGATGTTCAGTATTGAAATTTCCTCTTGATGGATTTTTCCTGTGACTATTATGAAATGACCTTTTTGTCTCTTTCGATTGATTTTACTTTGAAGTCTATTTTGTTTCTTAGGTTCATTTGATTGAAAGTTTTTTTCCCAACCCTTTACTCTGAGATGATGTCTGTCTTTGAGGTTGAGAGGCATTTCTTGTATGCAGAGGAAGGATGGATTCTGTTTTCGTATCCAATCTGTTAGTCTGTGTCTTTTTATAGGTGAGTTGAATCCATTTACATTAAGGGATATTAATGACCAGTGGTTGCTATCTCTTGTTAATTTAGTTTTCATTGTTGGTGGTGTGTTTTCCCCTTCTTTGGGATTGGCTGCTAAGACCCATCAATTGTCTATGTTTTTGTTGATGTAACCAACTTCCTTGGGTTGGAGTTTTCCTTCTAGTATTTGGTGTAGGGCTGTGTTTCTGCTTAGGTATTGGTTAAATCTAGTTTTGTCATGGAATGTCTTGTTTTGTACTTCTACGGTGATTGACAGTTTTGCTGGGTGTAGTAGTCTGGGCTGGCATCTGTGGTCTCTTAATGTCTGCATAAAGCTTGACCATGACCTTCTGGCTTTCATTGTCTCCATTGAGAAGTCAGGTGTAATTCTGATAGGTCTGCTTTATATGTTACTTGGCCTTTTTCCTTTGCTCTTAATATTCTTTCTTTACTCTGTATGTTTAGTGTTTTGATTATTATGTGGCAAGGGGATTTTTTTTTGATCCAGTCTGTTTGGTGTTCTGTAAGCTTCTTGTGTCTTCATAGGCATATCTTTCTTTAAGTTGGGAAAGTTTTCTTCTATGATTTTGTTAAATATGTTTTCTGTGCTTTTGAGTTGAACTTCTTCTATACCTATTATTCTTAGATTTGGCCTTTTCATGGTGTCCCATATTTCCTGGATATTTTGGGTTAAGCTCTTGTTAGATTTAATGTTTTCTTTGACTGATGGGTCTATTTCCTTCATTGTATCTTCAGCACTTGAGATTCTGTCTTTCATCTCTTGTATTTTGCTGTTTATGCTTGTGTTTGTGGTTCCTGATTGTTTTCTCATAATTTCTGTTTCTATAATTCCCTTGGCTGGTGTTTTCTTTATTTTCTCTGTTTCAGTTTTCGAGTCCTGAATAGTTTCTTTCATATGTTTGATTTCTTTTACTTGATTTTCTTTAAGGGATTTGATGATGTTTTCCAATTTTTTGTTTATCTTTTCCTCCATTTCTTTGAAGGAATTTCTCATTTCCTCTTTAAGAGTTTTAAACATTCTCTTGAAGTTATTTTTTAGGTCATTTTCTTCTGCTTCTTCTATATTTGGTTGTTCAAGTCTTGCTGTTGCAGGCAGTGATAACGCATGCCTTTACTTGAGAGGCAGAAGCAGGTGGATCTCTGTGAGTTTGTGAACAGCCTGGTCCACAAGAGCTGGTTCCATGACAGGCTCTAAAACTACAGTGAAATCCTTTCTCGAAAAAAGAAAAAAAGAATTGCATGCCGGGTGGTGGTGGCGCATGCCTTTAATCCCAGCACTCGGGTGTCAGAGGCAGACGTATCTCTGCAAGTTCGAGGTCAACCTGGTCTACAAGAGCTAGTTCTAGGACAGGCACCAAAGCTACAAAGAAACCCTGTCTCAAAAAAACCACCAACAACAAAAGTCTTGGTGTTATAGGGTCTCTAGATTTTACTGGTGTCGTGTTGCTCTTTGTGATGTTGCCTGTGTTTGTTGTAATAGGGAGCGTCGGGGCTGCGTCCCCGGCACCCGGCCACCCACATGGCTAGCTTATGCCCTGAAATAATTACACGGAAACTGTATTCTTTTAAACACTGCCTGGCCCATTAGTTCCAGCTTCTTATTGGCTAGCTCTTACATATCGATCTAACCCATTTCTAATATCCCTGTAGCACCACGAGGTGTCTTACCAGGGAAGATCTTAACCTGCGTCTGTGTCCGGTAGGAGTATCATGGCGACTCCTTGACTCAGTTTCTTTCTCCCAGCATTCTGTTCTGTTTACTCCACCTACCTAATTTTATGTCCTATTAAAGGGCCAAGGCAGTTTCTTTATTTAACCAATGAAACAACAGATAGAAAGATGACCCTCATCCATCATTTCCCTTTTTTCTGTTTAAACAAAGAGGAAGGCTTTAACTTTAGTATAGTAAGATTACATATAACAAAACAGTTATCAAGCAAGAATTACAGTTACAGTATTTATATCTATTTTATCCTTTATCATAACTAAGGAAAACTATAACTATAACTAACCATTCTTCAACTCCATCAAAGACTCCAGAAGGATATAATATTACCTAAGCAAACAAGAAATCCAAAGCTCTAGAAATGACAGAGACATCTTGCTGCCTGTACAGTCACCCAAAGTTCCTCTGTACCATTGGGGCATCCATCTTCAGCCTTCAGGCCCATAGTATCCAGCAGACATTTCCATGAAGCAGGAAATTTCAAAGACAGTTCAGTCACTATCTGCTGTGTCCTGCAGAATGTCTTGCAGACTCTTTCATGAGTCATGAACCCCAAAAGACCATCTCACCTTTAGGCAAGTTCAGCAGTCCTCTCTCTGTGGGTTCTCTGTGTCCATTTTATGCAACAGTCCAGGCAAGAGCAGTTTCTTGCCCAAATGGCTATCAAACTCCATAAGGATACTCTTCGATGCCCATCTTCCTCTCGAAGTAGATTGGTGCTGCCAGGAGCAGAGTGTCTCATTGTCATGAAAAAGTCCTAAGTTATTAAAATATTTTAAATGCCATATTCTGCAGCCTTTGAGAGATATGAAGAATGCGTATCTGAAATATATCTCTATATATCTAGAAAATCTAACTAACATGACTACAAGCTTTACTATTATCGATGATTATCCATTAACAACCTATATTTCTTAATTATACAGTACATTTTTAAATGAACTACACAATCACAATACCTTAATCAAGATCAAGAAATACATATACATATAACAAAATTGACCTTAAAATCCATACCAATGCAAATTATTCATATCTATATCATATCCCCCTTTAAATGTAAAAGAACATTTATAAACAATATTTTGGGAACATGGGCGCAGTTTTTTCTCTCCAAACTGCTTCCTGGTGAATGGGGGCACTGTTAATCAGATCATTTAGGGTGTAACCTGTGTGCCAGGTTTATCTCAGTTGGCAGTTGAGCGAAATAATTTTTTTGAGAGTGTTCACAGCAACTTTTCGGGAGGTCGTGGTCTATCATACCATATCGGGATAGAATCAATCCACAGGGTCTGGTCCTCTGTGAAAACAAAAGAAGACCCTCTCCAAAGCATCATATCCTTAGACCCAAATTTTGAAATCATAATACCCTTATATCCATTCTGGTTTAGCTTGGCAGCCCATGTAATGAAATGTCTCTCTGTACTTAGCTCCTTCACAGTCAAAAATTTTAAAGAAAACACAATGTACATAATCCAGACTGTCTGTGAATTTTCCATTTTTACGTGGCTTATTTTTCTTTATTTCTTTTAATCTCTTAACTATCTGTACTCTGTCTCTTTAAAGACTTTACCCTTTTTTTAAAGACATTAACTTTATTCTTTATATTCTTTTTCTTCTCTCTCCCAAGCCTACGTACATTCATCCAACAGTGTCTGAATCTGTTTTATTGTGAATCTGTAAATTTTCTTTTTACTATCCAGGAGCACTTTGTTTTGCGCCTTTAAATCACTAAGCGCTTAAGAATCTAAGCTGTGACAATTCCTAGGTCAAAAACAGGTACTACCTGCTCGTCCCACCCAGTCCAACATGGTGGAGCCACTTGTGACTGAATCAGTTGTGTCTCTGAGCTGCAGAGAGGAGGGCTGCTCTGAATGGTAGCTCCACCTCTCTCCAATATCAAAATGGAGGATGTACCATTTTCTACTAGCTCTGGGGCTGCCAGGTAGGAGCCGCACTCAGCACTTTAACTCTGAGACTGAGCATGTGGCACAGAAACTCTTTTCATCGAAGTTACATCCAAATCTGACACGCAGAGCACTGCACAGTCTGAAAACATCTCTCTATATGGCGGCAGGAATCCACCATGCTCTTCTGCCTGCCTAAGCCTGATTCAGCCGTCTGCCCAGGTGCAGGCGGGGAGCGCTGAGCCATCGGCATGGTCTCCGAGCACTCTCCTTCCAATCCAAGCGGGAACAGAAACATCCAGTCCCATAAAAGCCCTTGAAATGCTTTAAAGCCAGAGTTTGCACTGGTGGCACAGCCCCAGGAAGCCGCGCTTTAAAATGACACAGCGTTTTTTTTTCTGCTGCTGTTGCTGAATCAGGAAATCTCTCTACACCACACCACCAACAAACAGCAAAATTCTGTGTTAAACTCTCTCTCCCTTATTTTTAAGCCTTCTCAGGTTTTTAAGTGGATTTAGGCCATCACCTCTGGGCACCACTCTGTTGAAATAGGAGCGGCGGGGCTGCGTCCCTGGCACCCGGCCGCCCACATGGCTAGCTTATGCCCTGAAATAATTACACGGAAACTGTATTCTTTTAAACACTGCCTGGCCCATTAGTTCCAGCCTCTTATTGGCTGGCTCTTACATATCGATCTAACCCATTTCTAATATCCCTGTAACACCATGAGGTGTCTTACCAGGGAAGATCTTAACCTGCGTCTGTGTCCAGTAGGAGAATCATGATGACTCCTTGACTCAGCTTCTTTCTCCCAGCATTCTGTTCTGTTTACTCCACCTACCTAATTTTATGTCCTATTAAAGGGCCAAGGCAGTTTCTTTATTTAACCAATGAAACAACAGATAGAAAGATGACCCTCCTCCATCATGTGTTCTTGTCTGCTCATTTATCCTCTAATTGGTGTGGTTGGGGCTGTCTGTGATCCTGGTGATTAATCTTCCAGGTGCCATGGTTCTAGTTTCCCCGTTGGTCACTCCATGTTCCTGGAGGTCGCTCAACGCTCCCGGGCTTTGCTCGGCTCCTGTGGAGTTTCCTGTCTCAGGCCTGCTCTAGCCTAGGTTTTGGCTCGGACCTGTTTCTATAAATGTCCATGGTCTGGATCCATTCCTGCAGAGGTCCCTGGCTTGGGGTTGGTCCTGTAAAGGTCTCTAGCTCTGAACTCCTTCCTCAGAGTTCCCAGACTCAGATGTACCCAGAAGGGCAGAGGACTTGGCTCAGGCCTACTCACTCAGAGGTCCCAGACTCACGCCTGGACCTGCAGAGGTCTCTCATTCCTGCCTACTCCCTCTGATGTCTCAGATCGAAGCCCAGACCCACAGAGGTCCTGGCTCAGGCTTACTCCCTCAGAGTTCCCAGACTCAGAGGTACCCAGACGGGCAGAGGACTTGGCTCGGGCCTACTCCCTCAGAGGTCCCGGACCCTCATGACTGCAACAACTCTTATAAAAGAAAACGTTTAATCAGAATGACTCGTTTGCAGTTTCTGGGGTTCAGTCCATTGTTGTCATGGCAGGGAGCATAGTGGTGTGCAGGCAGACATACGCTGACTACATCTGGATCAGAAAGCTGTGTCAGGGAGCGAGCAAAGTCTGTCCCCATAGCGGCACACTGCCTTCAACAAGGCCACTCCTTGTGAGCTTATTGGGGTCAATTACATACAAACTACCACAGCTCCCTTAGTGCGGCCTCTCCCACACGCCCCTTGACCTCCTCTCAGTCCCACCCCAGGTGGAGGCTCTCGAGCCATGGGATGAGGGCCAAGGTCCTCAGTGCCCTTAGCTCCTTCCATTTCCAGGCTGGAGATGGGGGATGTGCTGGCCATACCCTGTGTCATAGCCATATTTTTATTATGAGGATGTAAGCTGGCGTATTTGGAAGGTGCTTCTTACATAGCTTGGTGGCGGAGTCTTCTCATGTCATGGTGCTTTGAGCTGTGAGGACCTAAGAGTCGGCTACCAGGAGGACACAGCTGTGAGGACCTAAGAGTCGGCTACCAGGAGGACACAGCTGTGAGGACCTGAGAGTCGGCTACCAGGAGGACGTAGAGCTCTAGCACCATCTCTGAGGGCGTACAGTTTGGAAGCCCCAGAAACGGAAGCCTCATCTTGGTCACTTGCTATCCGATTAGCTGGCTCCGTGGTCACAGAGTGGCTGCTTGAGCATCAGACATTAAAAACAGACCCAATTCTAACCAGGAAGAAGAGATGCGCTCTCTTTGAGGGAAAAATAAATAAAGAAAGAAAGAAAGAACCTGTCCCTAGAAATCTCCGTGGAACCCACAAGCCCATCGATGGGAGAGGTGCAGCCTCTGGTGAGATCCGAGTCTTGGCTTGACTCTGGAGTCCAGTGCAGATGGATCATCTTAGCACTCTGGAGGCTGAGGCAGGAGGAGCTTGGGTTCGAGGCCAGCCTGAGCTATATAGCGAGACCCTGTCACCCCTTGTCCCCCACTCCAAAAGAAAGACATGTATAGTTGGACCCTGAACCACGCACCTCAGGCTTAACTCCCAGGCTGGATGGAATGGGGCCTCAGAATCAATGGGTGGGCATTCTGTTACTGTGGCAACCACATATCCATTTGGGTGTTGAAGGAGTGGGGTTAAAGGGTTAGGAGGACCAAGCACATGGGGGAACTCGGTGAACGCAGAGCCAGTTTGCTCAGCAACCCTGTCCCGGAGGCCAAGACTTCAGGGGGGTCAGAGCATGGGCAGAACAATGGCGGTCTGGGGAATGGCAGTGTGGGCCCCCAGAGCACGTCATTTGACAGCCACTGGCTCCAGGGCTCCCAGGCCACCTCAGGGCTAGCCTCAGAAGACCCGGAGGAAGACATTCCCCAGGAAGAGGTGGCCGGGGAAGAGCTAGCTGAGGCTCCCAATCCAGATGGTGGTCGAGAGCTGGAGGTGGAAGTAGTTGAAATGAGGTAGGTGTTGGGGAGCAGGAGGCTCGCGCTGACACACCAGTCCACCCTGGCCATCTCATTGTCCTTCCCCTCAGAGTCCCCAGCTCCCCTTGAGGCCGGGGATGCTGTTGGGGTCCAGTGATCGCTGCTGAGAGAAGGGAGCGTGACAGCTCCCACATCATGACACAGAGACTTCATATTCGTTACGAATGCTCAGCCTTAATTTAGGCTTACCCCACTAGCTCTTATAACTCAGAATTAACCTGTTTCTCTTCATCTGTCGCCTCTTTCTGTGTGTCCTGCTTTCCTGAGATGGCAGCTGCCTGCCTGGCAGGCCCCAGGCGTCTCCCTGTCTTTCCCTCTTCTCTCCTCTATCCCTTTCCTGCCAGCCCCGCCTATCCCTCTCCTGCCTTGCTGTTTCCTGTTCAACTTTGTATTAGACCAACCAGGGGCCTTGGGCAGGCAAAGCAACACATCTTTCCATGGTTAAACAAACGCAATACAAACAAATGTTAACACCTTTACATACTTAAAGTAATATTCCACAATAAGTGAGCATTGTATTCTTCATTCTCTCACCGGCCCCAGGAGGTGGGAGCTGCTTTCTTCCAATTCCATGGGCTCAGGGCTCAGTTTCCAGACGTTGTGGAGCCTGGGTGACAAAGAGACCAGAGCCAACCAAAGATCCCTGATTGTGGGGGACTGTTCTCCGACACGTCAAGGTGGACCAGTAGACCCCTGACACCAAACTCTGTTGCAGCCAGCTGTCCATCACTGAGCGGACTCCCAGCATCTCCACAGCCAAGAGCAGGAGGAAAAAGAAGGGCCGGAGACTGCTGGAGCTGGCAAAACCCAAGACCAACTGGCAATGCCTGAGAGACAGGTGAGGGTTGGGGCCCATGAGGTGCTGAGGCAGTGGGAGCTCCAGGCCTGCTATGCTCTTCTGAACCTTGTCTCCAACCCGGTTCCCCTTCCCCGCATCACCATGGGCAGGGCACCTAGAGAATAAATGGGCCACTGGGGAGGCATCAGGCAGGACACCAAAGGTGGGGTCCTTGGGTGGTAGCAGAGGAGATTGAGGAATCTGGGAGCCAGTGGGGACCCAGAGGCAAAGGCAGGGCCTGGGACCCTGTCTCATCGCAGGAAGGGGTGCTGTTGTAAGGGCTATGCCTGGATTTCCCCACGTAAGAACAACTTGCAGTTCTGCCTGTATTGGTGAGTTGGGGTGTCCCCTCCCTGTGTCACCTGTCCATGTCAGGGACATGCCAGGCTCCAGGGTTACACCCGAGCTGCCTTTTCTCCAGGGATCAGGTTCTGGGGGTGAAGGGCTCTTGGCTGGGGGCTCCCGCGTGCTAGGATTGTCCTGCTTGCGCTCCCCTGCTGTGGACTGAGCCTGCTGGCAGTGTCTGTGTCGCTGGGGGTCCTAGGTCTCCAAAGGGCACTCGGCCTTCCCACCTGCCCCGTCTTGGTTGGACCTTGGGCATCGCTCTACACAATCTGTATTCCCTGGTACTCGCTGCCCTCGGTCGGCCCGACTTATGTCTCCTCCGGGCCCTCCCTCCAGTTTCCTTGGGCTGCCCTTCCTGGTTCCCCAGCTTCCGGTTCATTGTTCCAGGACCCCGGGCTTCCTTTCCCCAGCAGGGCGCAGGGCACAAGGCCTCTGCCCTGAGCTGCTCGGCTGTATTCCAGGCCTTCTGTATACTGGACCGAGCGGTTTATCGAGGACACCACCTTGAGCATCACAGTCCCCGGTAGGTCCCGTCTCTTCAGGGCAGCCTGGGTGTCCTCTGCCTGGCCTGGGACCACCTGATTCATCTTCCCAGTCTTCCCCCACCTCCCTGAGTGGCTCGAATCCTGCAGACACATCACAGGGCATGGGGCTCCGGGCAGTTTCCTGGGCAAACCTGGGCAGGGCTAGTATTTGTTTCACAGAGAGTCCCACCTTCCCCCCGAAATGGGATCCATCTTCTTTGAAAGCACAGACTTTTAACAAGAGCTCCTGTGTGGATGAGCGTAGCAAGCAGGGTCTCTCTTGGGGCTCCAGATTCAGTCACAACCCACAAGCACTAGAAATCCTAGGCCAACACTAACTTCCAACAAAAACCCAGTTTCTGAGCCTCTTGTGCTCAGCCCTGGACAGGGAGGAGCTGTAGTCCTGGTGCCTGATGTCCATTATGTATGCTGTCCTCCCTATGAGAAGGTGTCTGCGGACACCCATGTCTATGGCCTGGACCGGTGGAGGGTTGATAGGACCCCTGGGGTAGAGGGTGCTTCCCACTGAGGCCCAGTGTAACCATGGTGACTGGACCATTTCTGTTCAGAGGTATCCCGCCGAGTGGAGGAGCTGTCGCGGCCCAAGAGGTTCTACCTGGAATATTACAACAACAACAGGTGAGAGAGGGCAGGCAGACGCCACAGCTTGGAGGCCCTCCTCTTCCTCTCCCAGATGGGTTTTGCATGTTCCACTTCTGGGTCTTGATCTCAAGAGCTCCTAGCCAACATCCGACGGTGGACTGACCTCAGGGGTCACGGGGACCTGGCCTCGTGTCATTGCTGCTCTTGACTGAAGGCTATAGAGGCGGGACCTAGAGGACAGCCATGCTTTCTGAAGCCTGTCCTCAGAGCCACTCAGACAAAGCACAGAGACGATAAATCCCCACTGATGGCTGACGCAAGCCCCGTGCCACCACTGTGGAGTCCTGGGTTTCCATACCTGTGTTTATGCCGTGTTGTCACCTGAGGGGGCAATGCCCTGGCACTAGAGTGGATTTCAGGGTGAGCCTCTGGCAGCCAATGGGAGAGGTGGCTTAGCAGTCACAGAAGCCCAGGTCGCAGCAGGTTCTTGTAACAGTGTTTACTCCTGGACAGGGAAAACAGGGACCCGGTTTTACCCTTTGAGCTCAGCCTTTCGGGGTAGCCACAGGACATGTTATGTCTGTGTCTTCATCCCCATCAGGATCCTGATAGGGATGGAGCTGGCCACTCTACTCTCCGGGCGGGACATCTGGGAGAGGCCTGTTTTGACTCTCGTTGGATGTCCCAGTGTCCCCTGGCTCCCACATCCAGGAGCATTCTGAGAATTCTAGGAAGACCACACACACTGTTAGTCCCTCACGGGGGCCCAGAGGTGTGGGGTGACGGCGGAACTCGGGGTGCCTTTTAGGACCACGCCCATCTGGCCCATCCCTCGATCCACTTTGGAGTACCAGCCTTCTAACCGGGTGAAGCAACTGGCTATTCCTAAGGTTCGCAACAACATCTGGAGCATCGACATGTCTGAGGTAGGTAGCGCTGGCCACACTCCGAGTGGGGGGGACAGCGGGGACAGCTGCATTTGGGTGTAGGTGAGGGGGACAGGGATGCAGCCTTACGGAGTGGGTGGGTTCCCCCTCCCCCACCCCGGAGTCCAAGGACCACCCCCAGTCAAGCCAGCATCTGGCCTCTGGCTAGGGTGGGGTTCCACTGAGAAGTGACACCACCCAAAGGGATGTGACCAGTCACTCTGTGTGGTCATTTGAACCTTCTTTTTAAATAATTTTAAAGCCCAGGTGGGGTTCCCTGGCCAGACAGTCTAGCTGAGTCACTGAGCCCCAGCTTTAGTGAGAGACCCTGTCTCCAAAACCAAAAACATGTCAGGCATGGTGGTGGTGCGAGCCTTTAATCCCAGTCCTGCAGAGGTAGGAGGAGGCAGGAAGAAGCAGGTGGATTTCTGTGAGTTCAAATCTAGCCTGGACTACATAGTGAATTCTAGGACAGTCAGGGCTATGTAGAAACCCCGTCTCAAAAACAAAAACAACACACCCCCCCCCCAACGAAAAAGCAAATTAAATTCCCTGCTTATCTCAGAGGTGAATTTTGAATTTGGTTTTCCTTTGGATCCAAATGAGAAGACGGTTCTTCTGACCCACTGCCTCCTGTCCCTGCCCTCACACTCGGTGTGACACACCCAACCTCCTTCCTGCTGGGTCCTGCATTCAGGTCACTTCCAGTGCCTCAGGGTTGCAATCCCCTCAGGCCTCTGTGGTCGCCAGGACCCTCTGAAGAGTCCAGGTTCCCTGGCCTGGAGTTGAGGCACCACGGGGGACTTTCTGTCCTTCTCAAGCGCTCCCTCTGAAACAGGTGAGGGTCTAGCCTCAGCCAAGCCCTTCTGTCCTTCTCAAGTGGCTCCCTCTGAAACAGGTGAGGGGCTAGCCTCAGCCAAGCCTTTCTACCCTTCTCAAGCTCTCCCTCTGAAACAGGTGAGGGGCTAGCCTCAGCCAAGCCTTTCTACCCTTCTCAAGTGGCTCCCTCTGAAACAGGTGAGGGTCTAGCCTCAGCCAAGTCCTTCTACCCTTCTCAGTGGCTCCCTCTGAATCAGGTGAAGGTCTAGCCTCAGCCAAGCCCAGGCTTTGCCTAGTCACACTGGTCCTACACAAGGCCCAACTTGTGTGTGTCTCGTTCCTGTGCTCCCTGGCCTGGTCTCTCGGGTCACAATCCATCCGTTGTCCAGAAACCAGCTCGCCAGGGCTAGCACTGTGTCTTCCTGCATGCGTCGGCTCTTGTGGAGCTCAGCAAGTCCCGCTAGTATCATGTCTGTGCTAGTATATCCAGTCCGTGTATCAGCATATACACGCAGGCTTCTCTCTGGGCCCCTGAGAGTGTCAGTGGGGAAGACTCAGGCTGGGGAATGCAGCAGCTTTTCAAAGGTGGATGTTGAGCCACAGCCACGGATCTAAAGCTGAGGCCGTGGACAGTGGGCTCAGTTGTTATTAGCCCTGGCTGTTCTTCTGGAGGACCTGGGCTCCACCCACAGCACACCCCTGTGCTGACTCCAGTTCCAGAGGATTTGGCGCCCTCTTCTGGCTACTGAAGGCAGTGCACACATGTGATGCACAGACTCAAATACACATACAAATTATAAAAATATTTTTTAAAAAAGAACGTACCGTAGGAGAATATGTCTTTTGGCTTGCTTCCCTTTCCTTCCTCAGCAGCCCCTCCACGTCCTCCCACCTCTGCCTCAGCAGCCCCTGCGTAGCCTCCCCCTTCCAGGTGAACTCAGCATTGCTACCCGCTGGCTTTGCATGTGTGTTACGCATTGATGCCAGAGCTGCGAGGTTCACTCTGAGTCACAGGAAGCTGTGTAGAGTTTGCTCTCCTGCTCTGGTATCTGTAGCCTCTGCGACCACACTGTCACCAGCGATAGCCTCTTTTCTCTCTGTTTATTATTTATTTGTTTATTTTATTCATTTTGAGACAGGGTTTCATTCTGTAGGCCAGCCTGGCCTCGGACTCACAGAGATCTGTCTGTCTCTGCCTCCCCAATGCCAGACTAAAGACATGTTCTGCTATGCTGGGCTATTATTATAGTATTTCTGGTATTTCGCTTGATGATTTCCTTCTCCAAGTCAACTGAGAGCACTGTCATTTTGTTCCTGGATGGGTTCTTTGTGTACTAAGGTCATTAATCCTTGTTGACCACATTGCGAACCTCACTTCTCCCCAGGAGAAGGGCACTCTTGCTCCACAGACTTGAGGAATCGTGTCTGCTTCACTCTTCCTCCTGGTCCTGTTTTCAGGTTTCCCAGGTGTCCAGAGCAGCCCAGATGGCAGTCCCCACCCCACGGACCCTTAGCCTGGCAAAGCCTAGGCCCCCAGCCATCCTCATGGAAGAGTGGGACCCTATGCCGAAACCCAAGCCTTATGTGTCTGACTATAACCGTCTCCTCCAGCTGGCAAGTGAGTGGCTGCCCTCCTGCTGTGGGGTGGCTGAGGAGCCGGGTGGAGGCCTGCACTTGCCAGGGCTGTGCCTTCCTTGGGCTGCATCCCCCGCAGCTGTAGACTGGTTGTCTGAAACCTGGAACTATCAGAGGGTACAGCAGGCAAAGTGGGCGCAGGGCATGAGGTTGAGGGCAGGCACCTGGCAGCCAGGCTGAGCTGGTAGGGCTGGTTTGAAACAATTATTTGTTTAATTCCCTTCTGTGTGAAAGTCGAATAGCCATTCACCAGTGGCAAAAGTAATGCGTACTGTTCACAGGAAAAATGAAAGAGGCTAAAGAAGAAAGTGAAAATAACATTTAGCGTCACGGCTTAGAGGCCACACACACTGCAGTCCCCGTGTGGGCTGGTTCATACACCTCTTCCAGGCTATCCCCCACTCTCATACTGACCAGTGGGCTGAGCCGTTGGCATGCTGGAGCCCCGTGACTTCCAGGGCACAGCAGTCAGTGGGCTTTGGTGACCGTCACTGGATACCTTGCGTGCTGTTGGCCTCGGGACTCCCCTTCCTGTGTCTTTCCTGCACCCTGTCCACCTCAGACACAGAACCCTGGCACAGTTTACGTGCTTTCTGCACATGGCGTGACCTGTACGCCATTTTTCTGGTCACTGTGTGCTGGCCCCGAGAGTCCACCAGCTCGTAGAGCCGCTGGTCTGTGCTGCCCTGGGCCTGTGCCTGCACAGCTGGGGGCTTCCCCAGCTTCTCCTCAGCTGCCTCTGTCCCAGGTTCTGGTTACAGTTTGGAGGTCTCTTTATGGAGGATGGTGGCCCCCTGAGGTGATGCATTCCAATCCACTTGTCCTTTTACACGTTGCCTGTGGGGTTTTCTGTTTGTTCTCTCAACAGCAGATGGTGAGGGGTGAGGCAGAGGTGGCGTGAGCATGTGTGAGCATGCATGTCTTTGTGTGTGTGTTCCCTCTCACCCAGGCCTTACTGTGTACGCTGTGGGCTAGGGTTTTGCTGCCCAACACGAGTGCCCAGTCCAAAAGACTGTGACCAACACTTCCAGGCGCTGAGCTTTCCAGACGCTCCCTCTGCTGCTGACAAGTGGGGTGTGCTGAGCGGTGTGTGGGAGCGTGCACCCAGTTCTGCTTCTATCAGTCCTGCCAGAGCAGGAGGGGGCGGGGCTCTTCTCCGCTGTCACTCTGTGCTTCAGAGTTTTAACGCCCAGATGTTGGGGTTAGAGAGATGGCCCAGTGGCTGAGAGCATTGGCTGTTCTTCCAGCGGACTGGGATTCGATTCCCCCTAGCCCCCATGTGGCAGCTCAAAACCAGCAGTAACTCCAGCTCCAGGGGACCCGGCATCTTCTTCTGACCTCTGAGGGCACCAGGCACCCACAGATATGCACAGATGTGCATATGGGCAAAAGCATTCATAGATATTAAACAATAAAATTATTTTGAAGCAGAGATAAGCTCAGGCGTTACCATTGCTGGAAAGCTCAGGTGCTCTGAGTCCAGGGAGTGTAGAGTCTCCTGCCTTGGGGCCGCCGGCTCCCAGACGCTGGCTCAGTTTTGCCCCAGGACCTTTGCTTGTAGAGCTTTGATCCAACCTGAGGTCCTTCTGGGTTTTGAGGACAGGGCTTGTGTTAGCTGTTTACCCCGCAGTTTGAGGACACAGCCCCAGGGTTGGTGCCCCCACATTCAGGGTGTTCTTTCCTGGCTCTGTGAGAAAGGCTCTTGTAGACATGCCCAGAGGCGTGTTTCCATGGTGATTCTCCATCACAGGGTTCCAGTTCTCTCCCCAGGGCCTCTGTGGAGTAGGGCTGTTGACCCTGGTGTGTGTGTGTGGGTGGAGGGCTCAGGCAGACAGGGACTTGATAGAGGCTGTGGCTGCTGTTCTGGGAGGATGGGACTGTGAGGTGGGCTGGCCAGGAAGAGGCCCATGGCCACTGGCCAGGGAGAAGTATTGTAGCCTTGTACCCCATCTCATAGTGATGCCAAAGGCGTAGAACACACAGACCAGGGTCGTCTTCTTTCCACCACTGCCACCAGGTCCAGGTGGAGAAGGATCCATGTTCTCCCTGGTGCCTGTGTCTCCTTTCTGAGCACCATGACCAACTAAAACGTCTTCTCAATTCACCCTCTTAAAAGATGGTTTTTGATATATTCACCAAGTTGTCCAATTATCACCTATCCAGCTCTAGAACATTCTTTCACCACAAAAGAAAACCTTGTCCTCTTGAGCAGTCTCTTGCACCCCCGAATCCACCTCCTCTTTTGGGTTCCCCTGTCACGGACTCCTGTGCCATTGTGTGGTTTGAGTCTGGTCCTCTCACAGCCGCTCACGCGATTGTCTCCCAGCCTCGCTTGGTTCTGGTCATGGCTGTGTGTGTGCACGTGTGTGCCGTGTGCTCCAAGTGACACTGAGCGTGGCCCACACGATTCTGTCACTCATTTGCTGGTGGGCAGACCCAGCTTGGAGCTTTGCCTGAGAAGGCTGAGCCTGGCCTTGTTCCTCTCTTCTGCCCTCCAGCTCCCAAGGCTCTGTCAGAGAAGTGTGTTCCTGACCGCAGCCCTCAGTGGGAGGTCCTGGAAGTCACCAAGAGAGCAGTGGCCAGTTCACGGATCCTCTCCCTGGCCCAGCCTAAGATCCGCAAGGACCTCAACGAGGGCTACAACCCGTACTACATCTCTCCAGCCTCTCTGGTGGCCCAGGCGTCTCCTCGCATTTATGAGCTAGCCACCCCCAAATTCATCACCAAGAAAGTGTGACAGCCAGGCCCGACCTCCGGCCCACCCCCAGTAAACACCCAAGTGCATCCTCACCTGTGTGCCTGATTTGCTGAGCTTCGTGGCCTGGGCATGGGCGGGCAGGGACGCCTCAGGCCACAACAATAATAACGCTATTTTCACATTCTACCTGCAATGTGCTGCCCTTTTATTTCCCATCTCAAGGGACTCTGAGGCTGGGCCTCAGGCCCTTGCCCCATCTCCCTGACCTTCCCATCCTGTTGCCTCCCACATACCCACACGGACCTCAAGTTCAGCCCCATGGCATGCTGGTCTTCCTCTTATGGGGTTCCTGCCAGCGTCCCGAGTTTCACTGTTGAAACTGTCACAGGGTCATGGTGTTTGGAGGGAGGATTGGGAGGCTGGGAGGGGAGCACTCTTGGCCACTTCTGCCATCCGAGGGTACGTCATTGCACAAGCTGAAGGCACACAGCAGGACATGGCTTCCAGGGATGTCGGAAACAGACTTCTGTCTGTCAGGTCTTCAGACGTGGCAGCTGGTTATGCAGACGTGTGGAGCAGGCTCCGGGTTCCCAATGAACCTCCGCAGAGTCTCTCATCTCTCAGGTCCATGAGAGCTGAATGAAATAGAGGTACTTCTTTCTGGTAGATCCTGGGAGCACATACTGGTCCCGTTGTCCCAGAGTCTCAGGGGCCATATTAGCACGAGTCCCTTCCTTCCTCCTCTGGAGCCAGCAGCTCCTGTCTCCCAGTCTCTGCTCCAAGTCTCCTCTTCTCTGAGGATCCCATGGTGACACTTGGTCCACTATGGTCCCCAGTTTAGGGGTCTTTACCTAATCTCAAGGAGAATATTCTAGAGGGGGGAACTGCACAGGAGAACTCTCCCTTATTGTGGAACCTTCCATAGAACCTCCTGGGTGGCTGGCTGTGTCACGGTGAGCCAGCTGCCCTGGTCATGACAGTGAGAGAGGTCTGCATTATCGCTGTAAGCATCATCTCACAGATCCTGGGCTAAGCCTGGGAATCCGACAGTCTTGCTTGTGAGTTCTCGGAAAACATGAACTTTTCTGGTAATTCAGAGGATATGATTGAGCACTTGCTGCCCAGACCTAGACCAAGAGTCAAAAAGTCGGCATCCAAAATGAGACAACGGGGATGTCTCTGAACGGAGCCCCTCATGTTGTTGGAGGCGGCCGTTCTCGCAGCGCTGGCAGCTGCCAGGCAGAGGTGGCCAACCAGGACAGTGGGGGTGGAACTGGGGGAGGTAGTTGGATGTCTTATGTGGCCTGAATGAGGCTCTACCTCTTTAGAGACAGACCGTGCTCAGATCTGGTTAGTGCCCTTTGGGGCACAGACTGTGTGTGGCTGCTGCCTGTGGTCATGCTCCTCCTTCACAGACGCCTGGGGTCCTGAGCTGGGGGTAATATCTGATCACAGGTGGGTTCAACAGATTGCAGGACGGAGGCAGAGGCCCTGACAAACGGAATGATGACCATCTCGGGGTGTCAGAAATAGGTTAGTTTGTTTTCTGTCAATGAACTAACCAAAAGACAGGAAAAAAATGTTCCAGGAAATCTCAGGAAGTCCCAGAAGAGTCATCATATGATACCTGGGAAATTGGGGCCCCCCTCTTTGGGGTTCCCAGTCTTATTCATAAAAGAATTTAAGAATTGCTACAAATGGCAGTTGGAGGACCATTTATTAGAGTTTCAGATGGAAACTCCAGGGCAGGCAAGCTGAACAAATCAGAGCTGCCTGGAAGGGGCTGCGGGTGCAGGGGAGGCGGGGGAGAGAAGTAACAAAGGCTATACAATCTGAGATAAGGCAGAGAGTAGTGGCAGGAGGGCAGCTAAGGTGGACAAAGGAGAAGAAGTTCAGAGCATTAGTTCAGAGGTTGAGGCTCTGGACCAGCATCTGGAAGAAAAAGATACTTAAGGGAAAAGGAAATAGTTCCTTCCGCGTCAGGCCTCAGAACAGCCTCACAGTGGCTCCCAGGGGCTGCACTAGGGGCAGGGAATTTTGAGAGGAAAAGGTCTATTATCTCAAGGTGAATCTGCCTCCTTAGGGGTGGTTCCCTTCTGAGGTTCCTGGCAAGCTCTACTGTCTCTACCTAGAGGTAGATGTCATTCCTTACAGGGGCTCTGTGTCACCAAAGCAGAAATCATCAGTACAAACACAGGAGGCGACCAAGGAAGGGAGGAGAGCAACCCAATCACCTGCTCAGGAACATTCTGATCTTCTGGCCTGGGCCTTACCGTTTAGTTCAGGCTGACCTTGAACTCAAGGTATCATTCTGTCTGTACTGGAATTCTGTAGACCAGGCTGGCCTCATACTCACAGAGATCTGCCTGCATCTGCCTCCTGAGTGCTGGGATTAAAGATGTACGTCACCATGTCTGGCCTCTAGTTTTGCAAACAGACTTGCTCCAGAGGGCAGCTCTCTGTGTCACTCTCTCTGGGGAAGCCTTAAATGCTGAGGTCATCACGGGCTCTTGCCCACTGCCTGGCGGTTCCCTGACCTTCTGCCTCCACGTCCAGAGATATCCTCTCCCCATTATGAGTCTCTGTTTGCTTCTGTCTTCATCGAGGCTTCTACTGCTGTGATAAAACACTATGACCAAAAGCAGCTTGTGGAGGAAGGGTTTATTTAGTTCACACTTGCACATCACAGTTCATCATGGAAGAAAGTCAGGACAGGAACTCAAGTAGAGAAGGAACCTGGAGGCAGGAGCTGATGCGGAGACCACAGAGGGGAGCTGCTTACTGGCTTGCTCCCCATGACTTGCTCAGCCTGCTTTTTTTAATTTTATATTTATTTATTTTGGATTTTTCGAGATAGGGTTTCTCCGTAGCTTTTGGTTCCTGTCCTGGAACTAGCTCTTGTAGACCAGGCTGGCCTGGAACTCACAGAGATCCGCCTGTCTCTGCCTCCCGAGTGCTGGGATTAAAGGAGTGCACCACCACTGCCCGGCTCAGCCTGCTTTCTTATAGAACCCAGGACCACCAGCCCAGGGATGGAACCACCCACAAAGGGCTGAGTCCTTTCCCAACTACCACTAATTAAGAAAATGCCCTACAGGGGTGTCTACAGCCCGATCTTTTGGGGGCATTTTCTCAACTGTTGTTCCCTCTTCTCAGATATACCTACCTTGTGTCTAGTTGGCCTAAGAACTAGCCAAGGCTGCTTCCTAGAGAGTATGACCTACAAAAGGATGGGAAAGGCTGACTCCCAACACAGGAGCTTTTGGCGGCCAGGCTGTGTCTGGCAGCGACAAGGCACAGTTGTGGGACCTTGTGCTGGTGACTGGGAGAATAATGCAGACACACGGGTTGCTCCTGGATCACAGCACACAGTAGGCTGTCCTGCCATGCATTCTGAGGGCAGCTCTGACACAGCTGCTCACAGGACTAGGTGCCATCTTGTTTGGGGACATCTTTCCTACTGTGATGCTTCTTGTGACTCAAATGACGGTGCCCTTTCTGAGATTCATTCCTAATGTGACATTGTTAAGAGGGTGATTGAGTCTTCATGGGATTAGCACCTTATAAAAGGGTTTGAGGTTGAGGAGGTGGGGGCTGTTTGCTTGCCCTTCCACCCCTCCACCACGACAAGACACAATCAAAATATGCCCCTTCTGGAGGACCCAGCACTCGGGGTCAGCCACTGGCTAGACTGGCCAGCCAGTGAGTTTTGGGACCTACCTGTCTCCACATTCCCAGAGCTAGCTATAGACATGTAGGTCTGGCTTCTAGATGGTGCCAGGGATCCGAACTCAGATCCTCATGCTGTGTGTCAGGCACTTTACTGCAACTTCTCCCCTGCTCTGGGAAATGCATTTCCGTGGAAGCAGTCTTTGAGACTGGATCTCCTGACGTCAGCCTTGCAGGGGCTAGGATTAACATATGGGCAATATGCCTATTTTTTTTCCTGTAACTGTAACTTGAGTTACAGGCAGTTGTGAGTTGCCATGTAGATGCTGGGAATAGAACCTGGGTCCTCTGGAAGGGCAGTGGTACGCTCACAACTGAGTCACAGCCCTGAGGGTTTTTTTTTCTTCTCTATACAAGGTTTCTCTGTGTAGGCCTGGCTGTCCTGGAACTTGCTCTGTAGACCAAGGTGACTTTGAACTTACAGAGATCCGCCTGCCTCTGCCTCCTGAGTTCTGGGATTAAAGGCGTGCGCCACCACTGCCCAGCTCAAGAAGCCAGTTTTAATTTATGTCCTTTATAACCCATTTGTGGCATCGTTATTATCGAGAAGTGTCTTGTGGTGGTGAATGAGAATAGACCTCCACAGGCTCCTGTCTGAACAGTTGGTCCCCAATTGGTAGAACTGTCTGGCAAGGACTAGAATGTGTGACCTTGTTGGAGGTTTTAAACACTCACACTATTCCTCCTAGTGCTCTGCTCCCCTCCCCCCTCTTCCCCTCCCCCGCGCCATCCTGGGCTGTGGTTAAGATGCCTGCTTGCCTGCTGCCCCCCTGCCATGATGGTCATGGATTCACCCTCTGAACTGTAAGCCCCCGTTTGAACACTTTCTTTTGCAGGTTGCCATGGTCATGGTGTTTTGTCATGGCAATTTAAAAGTAATTAAAATACCTTGCTACACCACCACATTGTTCTTGAACTCTTGGGTTCAAGTGATCCTCCTGCCTCTGCTGTAGGAGGCTGCTTGTTTGTTCCCAGCCAGTTAGACCAGAAATAACCACACAGAAACTGTATTCATTAAATCAATGTTAGGCATGTTTCTATCTCACTCTTATCTCTTAAATTAACCCATTTCTATTATTTTATATATTATCACAAGGCCTGAGGCCTACTGACAAGGTTCTGGCTGTTCCAGCTGGCAGCTTGCATCTTTCTCCTCTGGCGGCTCCATGGCATCTCCTTGACTCTGCCTACTCTCTCTATAGATCTCTTCAAGCCTGGCTATATTCTGTTAAGCCACTGGCCGAGAGCAGCTTCTTTATTCATTAACCAATAAAAGCAACAAATATAGGAAAGACTTCCCACACCATTTCCTCTTTTCTGCTTAAATAAAAAGGAAGGTTTTAATTTTAACATAGTAAAATTACATATAACAAAAACAGGTATCAAGCAAGAATTGCAGTTACAATATTGATATCTACTTTATCTCTTATTATAACTACGGAAAACTATAACTATCTATTCTTCAACTCCATCAAAGACTCTAGAATGATATAATATTACCTAAGTTAATAGGAAGTGCATTGTAAGCAACTTCCAAAACTCTAGAATCGACAGAGATGTCTCACTGCCTGGACAGTCACCCAAAGTTCTTCTGTAACATTGGGAAATCCATATTCAGCCTACAGGCCCATAGTATTTGGCAGACTTTTCCATGAAGCATAAAGTTCAAAGACAGTTCCGCCTATATTGGCAGTTTGTCAGTCACTTTCTGTGTCCTGCAGAATGTCTAGCAGACTCTTTTATAGGTCAGAAACCCCGAAAGACCATCTCACCTTTAGGCAAATTTAGCAGTCATTTCTCTGTGGGTCCTGAATGTCCAGTTCATCAAGCAGTCCAGGCAAGAGCAGTTTCTTGCCCAAATGGCTAACCAAATCCATATGGAGCCTCTTCAATGCCCATCGTCCTCTTGAAGTAGATTGGTGCTGCCAGGAACAGATGTGTCTCATTGTCATGAAAAGTCCTAAGTTCTTAAAATGTTTTAAATGCCATATTCTGAAGGTCTCTGAAAGATTTGAAGAATATCTATCTAACTGAAATGTATCTCTATATATCTAAAAAACCTAACTAACTTGACTACAAGCTTGACTATTATAGATGACTATCTACTAATCTGCATTTCTTAATTATATATTACATTTTTAAATGAGCTGCACAAACACAATACCTAAATCAAGAGCAGATACACACACGCACACACACACAAATTGACCTTAAATTTGTATCAACAAACCAAGATCCATACCTATGCAAATTTCTATAGCATATCCCCCTTTAAATGTAAACAAACCTTTATAAACAATATTTGGGAATATGGGCATAGTTCTCTCCAAACTGCTTCTTGCTTTTTGTTGGGTGAAGTATATTTGGCGGTGTTCATGGCAACCTTTTGGGGGTCTCGCTCCATCAGACCACATTAGTCTGGAATTAATCCACAGGTTCTCATCTTCTGTGGAAACAAAAGCAGAACCTTTTTTCCAAAGCAACAAATCCTTAGACCCAATTTTTGGAATCAAGATACATTTAAAATATATAGGCTGGTTTAGGTTAATAGCCCATACAATAAAATGTTTCTCTGTACTTAGCTCCTTCGCAGTCAAAAAATTCAGAGAAAACACAATAATATACATAATTCAGATTCTCTGTGTATTTCCCATCTTTATGTGGCTTATTATTACTTTTTTACTCCTTTTAATCTATGACTGTCTGTACTTTGTCTCTTTAAAGACTTTGTTTTTAAAAGCCATTTAAACTTCTTTTTAGAACTTCTATACCCCCTTTCTTCTCTCTCCCAAACCTACATACATTTATCCAACTGTGACCCATTTAGAGGTCTTTTTTTTAAAATCTAAATCTGTCTTTATTGTGTATCTGTATTTTCTGACCAGAAGCATCTTTTTTTTCTTTTTCTTTTTGCTAAGCGAGTATGGCTAGGGCCAACAAGCAAGGCCCTGCCTGTTGGCTCTGCCCAGTCTCACATGGAGGAGGCATGTTCATTGCCTCTGAGGCTGCCTGGTGGGAGCCATCCTCACCACCTCAACTCTAGGAAGCACCGTGCAGCATTTAAACCCTTTTTATCTGAGTAAAAGCTAAATCTGCCATGCAGTGCACTGCATGGCCTGGGAATATCTTTGTGTATGGTGGTGGGAACCCGCCATGTTCTCCTGCACATCTAGCAGACCTGATTCTGCCGCCTGCCCAGGTGGGGAGTGCTGAGCCACGGGCATGGTCTCAGTTTCCTACTGACCCTGAGTGAGCACATAGGCATCAGGACCCTAAGTGGTCAGCCACAAACGTTTCAGACCACATTGGTGCTCCAATTTGTTGTAGGAGGCCGCTTGTACATTCCCTGCCACTTAGACCAGAAATAATCACACAGAAACTGTATTCATTAAATCACTACTTGGCCTATTAGCTTATACATATTTCTAGCTCACTCTTACCCTTTAAATTAACCCATTTCTATTATTTTATATTGTACCATGAGGCTCATGGCCTACTGGCAAGGTTCTGGCTGTTCCGGCTAACAGCTTGCATCTTTCTCCTCTGGCAGCTCCATGACTCTGCCTACTCTCTCTATAGATCTCTTCAAGCCTGGCTATATTCTGTTAAGCCATTGGCCGAGAGCAGCTTCTTTATTCATTAACCAATAAAAGCAACACATGTACATAATGGGTTCCCACACCATGCCTCTGGCTGCCAAGCAGCGAAGATGTGCACCTCTCCTATCTCCAATGTGGTATTGTTGGAGCAGCACTGACACATCAACATAGTCCTCCAGTCTGTTACTTCAAATCTTTAAGAATATGATTCAAGGGACTGGAGAGATGGCTCAGTGGTTAAGAGCACTAACTGCTCTTCCGGAGGTCCTGAGTTCAATTCCCAGCAACCACATGGTGGCTTACAACCATCTGTAATGAAGGTCTGGTGCCTTCTTCTGGCCTGCAGGCATACATGGAGGCTGAACACTGTACATAATAAATAAATAAATCTTTAAAAAAAGAATATGATTCAAGCCATATTATGACATAATAGACTTAGAGACATTATGGGCAGGAGGACACTAAGATCACCATTGGGGTCAGCCTGGGTGCAGTGGAATACTGGCCTTCTCCTGAGCCTAACAGCCATCATCATTTTCATGAGGGCAGTCATGAAGACTGTAAGACATCCTCAAGGTCGGGCCTGTTGATTCTCCCTCACAGAAAAGTTGAGAACTGTCATTAGCCCTCCTCTGAGATGCCATTCCTTCCTACACCACCCTCCCATCTGAGTGGTCCCAGTCTGTTCACGGCCTCAGGAGCTGATAGAGTTCACAGGGTGCAGGGGGATTGTCTGAAAGGAGAATCCCATTTACACAGACATTATCATCATTCCTGGGTAAGACTTTTGATTGTCCAGCTGCCTTGGGGTCATGCACAACTCTCTGTGAACCCAATACACTCACTGGCTTGCCAAGTCTGGCTTCAGGGAATAACACACAGTCTGTTGTAGGAGCCCTAACGGTGAACCCCTGCTTGTAGAGAGAAGTTTATGTGATACTGGGCCAGACGGTGAAGGGGGCGGGGCTGTGTGGAGGAACGACGGTGGCAAAGCCTCTGGAGTTACGGATGGTTGGGAGCCGCCATGTGTGTGCTGGGAACCGACCTTGTCCCTGCATCTCTCCATGTGTGTGCTGGGGACCGACCCTGTGTCCCTGCATCTCTCCATGTGTGTGCTGGGGACTGACCGTGTCCCTGCATCTCTCCATGTGTGTGCTGGGGACTGACCGTGTCCCTGCATCTCTCCATGTGTGTGCTGGGAACTGACCCTGTGTCCCTGCATCTCTCCATGTGTGTGCTGGGGACTGACCGTGTCCCTGCATCTCTCCATGTGTGTGCTGGGAACCGACTGTGTCCCTGCATCTCTCCATGTGTGTGCGGGGACCGACCCTGTGTCCCTGCATCTCTCCATGTGTACTGGGGACTGACCGTGTCCCTGCATCTCTCCATGTGTGTGCTGGTGACTGACTGTGTCCCTGCATCTCTCCACGTGTGTGCTGGGGACTGACCGTGTCCCTGCATCTCTCCATGTGTGTGCTGGGAACCGACCGTGTCCCTGCATCTCTCCATGTGTGCTGGGGACTGACCGTGTCCCTGCATCTCTCCATGTGTACTGGGGACTGACCCTGTGTCCTCTGCACCTCTCCATGTGTGCTGGGGACTGACCGTGTCCTCTGCATCTCTCCATGTGTGTGCTGGGAACTGACCCTGTGTCCCTGCATCTCTCCATGTGTGTGCTGGGGACTGACCATGTCCCTGCATCTCTCCATGTGTGTGCTGGGGACTGACCCTGTGTCCCTGCATCTCTCCATGTGTGTGCTGGGAACTGACCGTGTCCCTGCATCTCTCCATGTGTGTGCTGGGAACTGACCGTGTCCTCTGCATCTCTCCATGTGTGTGCTGGGAACTGACCGTGTCCTCTGCATCTCTCCATGTGTGTGCTGGGAACTGACCGTGTCCTCTGCATCTCTCCATGTGTGTGCTGGGGACTGACCGTGTCCCTGCATTTCTCCATGTGTGTACTGGGGACTGACCCTGTGTCCCTGCATCTCTCCATGTGTGTGCTGGGAACTGACCGTGTCCCTGCATCTCTCCATGTGTACTGGGGACTGACCGTGTCCCTGCATCTCTCCATGTGTGTGCTGGGGACTGACCGTGTCCCTGCATCTCTCCATGTGTGTACTGGGAACTGACCCTGTGTCCCTGCATCTCTCCATGTGTGTGCTGGGGACTGACCGTGTCCCTGCATCTCTCCATGTGTGTGCTGGGGACTGACCGTGTCCCTGCATCTCTCCATGTGTGTGCTGGGGACTGACCGTGTCCCTGCATCTCTCCATGTGTGTGCTGGGGACTGACCGTGTCCCTGCATCTCTCCATGTGTGTGCTGGGGACTGACCGTGTCCCTGCATCTCTCCATGTGTGTGCTGGGGACTGACTGTGTCCCTGCATCTCTCCATGTGTGTGCTGGGGACTGACCGTGTCCCTGCATCTCTCCATGTGTACTGGGAACTGACCGTGTCCCTGCATCTCTCCATGTGTGTGCTGGGGACTGACCGTGTCCTCTGCATCTCTCCAAACTGTTTTTTTCCAGATTTTTATTTTCTGTGTATGCATTTGAATGCATGTAATATGTACCACATTCGTGCAGGTACCCTAGGAAGCCAGGTGACAATGGATTCCCTGGGTCTGGAGTTACAGGTAGTTGTGAGTTGCTATGTAGGTACTAAGGTGTGGAAGCCCATATGTGACTCAGTTTCCATCTCGAGCTCATTCTGACTTTTAAGTCATTTGAATTTAATCTTGCCTACTCTGCTTTTTAAAATAACCTTGAGGGCTACAAGGGCCGAAAAAGAGCACTGCTGGCGACCCCAAGGCGGCTTCTGAGCAGCTCGTGTTGGAGGAGGACAGGGACGGTCTTGTGGTTGGTAACTGACTGACTGTGCCTTGCTTTGTTCTGCTTTTGTATATAAGCAAGTTCTGAAATAAACTCTGGGCTGTTTGGCTGTTTCGGCATGACCAAACAGATCGCCTGATTCTATCCTGTGTCTTCTGTCTCAGCTTCTTTCATCTGAAATTTCCTCAGCTTTGATGACCCCAATCCAGGAACCCTAGCTGACTTTGTAGGAGTGGGTTCCTACACTAGGGATGGAACTTGGGTGCTCTTTAAGAGTGGCAAGGGGCAACTGAGTTGGTCCCCAGCACCTTTGGGCAATGTTTCAGCCTATATCCCATGGTGAAGTGACTCTGTCGCCCAGACTGGCCTTGATTTGACAGCAATCCTCCTGCCTCAGCCTTGTCAATGGCGAGATTACAGGTGTGAGTTACCATATCTGGCTTTACTGTGAATTTTCCTTTTTTTAAAAAAAGATTTATTTATTTATTATGTATACAAAATTCTGCCTCCATGTATGCCTGCACGCCAGATCTCATCACAGATGGTTGTGAGCCACCATGTGGTTGTTGGGAATTGAACTCAAAACCTCTGGAAGAGCAGAGGTGCTCTTAACCACTGAGCCATCTCTCCAGCCCATGAATTTTCAAACAAGCATATTCTCTTGCAGATCCATAAGACAGTCATCAATTTTGGGAAACTCAACACTGATCCAATCCTTTACATCTAGACTTCAGTTCTATCCATGAAGTCTGAGAGTCCTGTGTGGCATTTCCCTTCCCTCCTGGGTCACTAAATGTCAAGTATTGCATGTTGTTGATGGAACTGGAAGACTTCTACAGCTCCCAGTCTTCCAGCATCGGCTACAGAATGTTCCTTTTCAGGCTTGGTCTGGAGCCCACGCCTCTGTCAAGTTTCGGCAGTCTGGATGAGAGATGCATCCCAGCACCACCTGGGAGGTGCAATGGCCACCTGCTTTCAGTAGGGATACTCACGCTTGCCACTTGGCCAAAAGGTCACCTCAGTTCTCCATGGTAACCATTGAGTCCATGGGGAACAAAGACCCCATCTTGAAGAGTTTTTCTCTTCATCCACTTGTCCAATTGCTTAACCTCCCGTGATAGATTAATTTGGTTTTTGTTGTTTCTGGTTTGTTTATTTTGATATATGCAGCCCTGGCTGGTCTGGAACTCGCTGTGTAGACCAGGTTGGTCTTGAACTCACAGAGATCCACCTGCCTCTGACTCCTGAGTGCTGGGATTAAGGGTGTGCACCACCATACCCAGATTTAGTTTGGTTTCTTGAGGCAGGGTCTCGAGCCATAGCCTGTGCTGGCCTCAAACTGATAATGACGCTCATGTCTCAGTTCGCCAGGCATTGGAGTTACAAGTGTGAGCCACCATGCCTGGCTTTCTCTAGCGATCCTGTCACACAGCTCTGTGGGCAGGCTCAGCTTTTCTCCTGAGCTCCCTCTTGTGCTTGTTGAAGTGTCTCAAACACTCACGGGACTTCTGGATTCAGAATCCAGGGGGCAGTAGTACATGCATTTAGTTCATGGAATGAATGAATCCACAAGTTTTTTTTTTTTCTCCCCTTTTCCTGAGTAATCCCAACCACAGGGCCCAGCAGATGTGATGGCTGTGAACAGGGGAGTGGAGGAGGGGGGCGCTGGCGCAGGGGCAGGAAGCAAACCTTCTGTCTTGGGTTGGCAAGTTCTCAGGGCCAGGGCAGAGCCTTTTTCTTCCAGCACCCAGTGGTGCCTTCAGTTCTCAGCTCAGTTGCTCCTGGCCCCAGTGGGAAGGCTCATCGGGTGACCTCTGTAGACCAGAGTACTTTACCTCCGCAAACCCGAGGGTCTCCATGTATCTCCCGTTCTGTGTGCCTCCTCCTGACAAGGTCTGAGCACCTGTTCCTGAAGCTCCCGTGTGCGCCTGCCCTCTGCACCTGCTGGTACCGTCCCTCACCACAGGACCACCTCCTCATTCCCCGCCCCTGTGAACTGTATCCCTCATCTCCGGACTAGCCCTCTTCCCCATCACCTCTGGACCATCGCTCTGACCTCCAGGCCACCCATTTCACTTCGGGACCAACTCCCGACAGACTGGCCCCTCACCTGTGGGACATCTTCACTTGTAGACTGTTCCTCCTCACCTGTGAGCCACTTCCATTCCCCTACAGTTCTGTCTGCCCCCCTCACCTGTGGCTGGGCATCCACACGAGAATCAGCAGGTAGGCTGATGCCGGAGTGGGGTACACGGGCTGAGCTACAGCCCTCCCCTCCGCCCCAGCACACCTACTACGTGCCTGCTGCGGCCCGCCCCACCCCGCCTCCCAGCGCCTCCGCCAATAAGCACGCTACACCGCATCCGGGGACCCGCTTGGCCGCCGCCTCCCGCGCGCACGCTCGGCCATGGCGGAGGTGAGTGCGCGGCTGGGCAGCGGCCCCTCCCACACGCTGCCCTCAGTCGGCCTGGTCTGGCTCATGCTCTCCCAGCCCGAGCGCCCCGAGCCTCCCTTCCACCCCCGGGCCGGAGCGTGAGTCCCGTGGGCGCCCGCCGCGCCCCAGCTCGGCCACGGCGCGCATGCGCGGGTGGGCGAGGGGGAGGGGCGCGAGGCGCGGGCGACCGGGTGCCGGGCCGAGACCCGGGGCCGCGCGGTGGGAGGGCGCTGCGGACGGGGTGGGTGGGCGGCGCTGGCGTCTGGGACGGCGACGCGGGGTCCGCAGCCGAGCGCGCTGGGGTGAGCACGGAGCGGAGTCCGCGGCGCTTTGCGAGTGGAAAGTTTCGCGCGTGGAGTTCGTCTGGCTGTAGGAGGTAGGGCGCGGGCCTCCCCGCGGGCGCGGGGTTGCGGAGCTCTGCCCAGAGCCCACCTGCACCACTGGGTGCGGCCGCTGAACCCCGGAACCGGCCCCCATCGAGGCGCCGCGAACCCGCCACTCCAGGACTGCAGCTCAGCACGGTGGGCGAGTGGGGCCGCTTGGGTAGCAACAGGCCCGCGCGCGGGCCACAGGGTCGCGTTCTGGAAGTCCACTTGGACCTCTCTGGCTGGTTGATCCGGAAGGCTCTTACGGGCGTAGTTCCTTCTTTAGGGGCCTTTTGGGGAAACTGAGGCAGATCATCAACCTTCGGGACATGGTGGCCAAGTGGGTGCTGTTGGGCCCCAGGCTACTCTGCCCTGGGTGACATGGGTGGTGGAGACTTAGCAGACTGCCTACGTCCTGTTCTGGAGTCTAGGATTTAGAAGGGGTCAGTTTAGAAGGCCTCAGTTTCCCCATCTCAAGTGGGACCGTGTTGGTATCTTCCCATAGCTGAGAGGTCCAGCGGAGTCCTGATGCGTCGTCCTCTCATGTGGTGGCGTCTATATATCTTTAAGTCATAGAAGTGGACACGGTCATCTAGAAGTCCTCTTTGTTAGTGCTTGTTAGTGTGTGGCTCAGTGACGGGTGGAACCGTCTTCGTCTTCACAGGGAGACGGCCACCAGTCTCAGCTGTGGGGGCCCTGGTGGCTTGTCCTGCTCTTAGTCTAAGCTTTATCTACCTTTGCTGCCCTCCTGAGACCACCCACCCCATGGAGATCTCCCTGGTACTCTGAATTCCCATGGAGCTATCCCCCAGTTGTCGCACCTCATCTGGCCCTGGGATGCCTTCTGTGACCCCATTGCCCAGCCTCCACCTTGTTTTATTCATGCCTTCATCGTTTAGCCCCCATGTATTGGTCGGCCTGTGTCCCAGATCCACGTGGGTGGAGACAGGCTGAACCCGTCTCTGGGGATGTCCTAGGTACCACAGTGGAGGGGTGAGGCTGGGACACAGGGGGTACGGGGGCACTTGCCTGGGTGTGGACGAGTCTTTCTCTGTAACTCCTCAGCATTCATTTGACCTCATAATTCTTGGAGTTTGCTTGAGATCTTGTGAGTTGCCATTGTAGGTAACTGGATGTAGAACTAATGCTGAGGCTCCTTCCCATGTATGAGGTCTCTGCACGGCTTGGGCTTCCTCACATCATGGCGTCCATGCTGTGAAAGATGCTCTGTGGAATGCTGGGGACAGCCTCCGAAGTTAGTACCTGTCCTAACAGTCTCAGTCTGGTGGGTCCTGGGTGGAGACCTGCCTGTGAGGCGCTGCCTGCACTGTGTCTGGGCTTCTGACGGTCAGGGTGATGGTGGTCATGCTAATCCACTTGCATGCTCATCCTCTGTTCTCAGGGACCTGGATGGGGGGCCCTGCTTGCCTCTGGCCTCTTCCTTGGGTTTCAGCCTCTAGTGTGTTTGTCACCTGTGTTATCTTAGCTCCGAGGGGCATTGCTGTCCTTTGTCTTTCCTGATGTGGGGAAATAGGGCCTTGGACCACCCTTTAAAGTGATGTACTTGGTTTTCCAGTGATCATGTCTATCTTGGGGATGTTGAACTTGGCCTGGTTGGCAAGTAAGAAACTGTGTGGCTCCCCAGTTGGCTGAGCCTCTCACTGTTCTTAGCTCCTCTCTGCTTGAGCCTGTTTAGGTCTGACCCCACTGAGGAGCCCTGACCTCTGACCTGAAACAGGACATTTTTCTCATTTTGTCTAGATAATGAGACTGAGACTGTTGCTAGGCTGCTGTGCAACTGTGGAGCCCTTTGGGGTCTCCCATCTTAGTTAGGGCTCCTGACTGTAGGGAGAGAGGCCAGTCCTTGGGCATAGTTCCAAGGACACTGGGACACCCTCCCCGTGCCTTCACATCTGCCTGTTGATCTGCTTGTAGCCTGTGTTCCTAGAAGGTTAGGACGCCTTGCCTCACCACACCAGGTACAGCCTGCCTGAAGCCTTGTTCTTTCCCTGCCTTCAGCCCCTGCGGCTGTCCTAGGTGGGTCCCTTGCTGAGTGAGCAACTTGACCTCTCTGGGCTGTAGTTTACTTGTTTCTTTTCTGGGAGGGATGAATGCTTCACCTCTGAGGTTCTCTGAGGACCTAGTGCTACAGTGCTCTAAGTTTTAAACTTTCTTTAACATTCTAACTTTTTTGGGGGGAAAAATGTATCTTTATTTCTTGTGTATTAGTGTTTTGCCAGAAGAGGGTGCAAGATCTCCTGGAATTGGAGTTACATGGCTGTGAGCTGCCATGAATGCTGGGAATTGGACCCCAATGCTTTTAACCACTTAGCCACCTCTTCTGCCCAAATAATAATAATAATAATAGTAATAGTAATAATATTAATATTCTTAGCAGCAGCAGCTTTGCTGCGGTACACCCTGTCTGTCTCCCTTTTAGTGTGTACAGTTTGGTAGCTTCTGGTGTTTTTGAAGTTGGTATAACTGCCAACACAATCAGTTGAGAGTGTTCGGTCACCTCTAAAGGAAACCCTGTCCCAATGAGTAGTCACCCTGGCCCCTTTCCAGCACTCAGCCAGTACAAACCTACTTCCTGTCTCAGGATTCACCCCTAGTGTGCATTTCCCATCATGGTGCCCCCACACTGTGTGACCTTGTCTTTGTAGTGCTCACAGGTCCCCCTTGGTTCTAGTGGCATGTGTGAGAGAGCCTTGCTTGTTCATGACTGTGTGATACTCTGTGGAGTTTCGTTCATCTGTTCCTCCCACTTCTGATTGAGGTGAATGACTCTCCTGGAGTAGAGGTGCTGGTCACATGGTGGTGTGACTTTGGGGATACTGCCAAGCCGTTCCTGGTGCTACATTCTTGTCTCCAGGAATGCAGGCTCTGATGTGCCTTCCCTGTTCTGGGCTTACTCTTGGAGTGCGCTCTGTTCTCATAGGAGCAAGATATGTGCTTTGGGCCTGAGACATTGCAGGCAGGACCATTGTCTTTCTCTTCGCTCAGTAAACGGTCTGTACATGCTTGTGCCTCTTTCCAGATATGTCTTTGCCAGTGTTTCCTCCCCATTCTGTAAGTCCTGTCACAAGCGTCGGTCTGCTTGTTTGGTTAGGTGTGTTGGACTCGTGTGTCCAGGCCATTGGGGAGTTTGTCTCAGGTCCCAGTTGTGCCTCTGACCTGAGCCTGTCTGTGGACGCATACCGCCCTGCTGAGATGTCTCTGATAGTCATCTGTGAAATTGGGAGCACCCTGTTGCAGGATGGTTTTAGCTCTTCTGCGTCCCCTTCTGTGTGCTGTTTGGAATTGGCTTGTCGATTTCTACAATTTAGGTGGTATTGGCTGTCTAGGTCACTTCCGAGGGTCTCCGTCTTCCAGTGTGGGGACCTTGGCCAGGAACATGGTTATCTTTTCTCTCATACCAGTCGTTTCTCTGTCAGCAGAACATGGCTGTGTTCTTAGGGAGCATATGCTGTGTGCACCCCAGCTGTTGTGAGTGGAGTTGTTTCCTTAATTTACGGAATCTCCATAGCTGGAGTTTGGGACCAAGATGGCATTTAGCCCTGCTGAACCGTCTCTGTGCCACCACCTGGAAGAGGTGCCCGTCCTCTGTCCCTTCATTTCATTCTCTTGCAGTGACACTGGAGCCTTAGCTGGTGTTGATGGAATGGGGGATGTGTCCAGGCTCAGCCCTGAGGTCGCTTGGTCCCGGTTTCACAGACATGGCCTCAGTTTGCTGCCACTTGTCACCTCCTCTCAGTACAGTGGGACCGGTGTAGCTGCTGCTTTCATTTCTAGAGCTGCTCTCCCCAGCCAGCAGAACCCTTGAGTCCAATTCCACTCTCTGCTTTGTCAGGAGTGCTACAAGTCTATCCTGTGTCTTTATCTGTCGCCAAGCCCCATGTTTTCAAGGTCCCTCCACACAGGAGCTGTGATTGGGCAATCCCCAGACTGCTTTCCCTGCCGTCCTCAAAGTTACCCAGTGGCTGGGCTCTCACCAGGGCCTCAGTAGCTGCGTGAAGTCTGCTTGTGGGTTCTGGCTCCTGAACCAGCACCACCTTTCTTTCTTTGCAGGCCTCCTCGCTGGAGAGGCAGAGTCCTTGTGTGGCCCCCTGCCTTGCACACAGCCTGTGCCCTCGGGAGTGCAGCTTGCAGGCCACAGCAGGTAACCATCCTCACCCTTGTGCCCTAGACCTCCAGAGACAGAGCCCGTGCTCAGCCTGACTGAGAACACTGGGCAGCTCAGTGTCCCCATCAGGTGGCGTCGCGCTCAGGGGTCAGGACGCTCCCTCTCCTTGGAGCCATGGGGCGGTGGCTAGCTAACTGAGAATGACAGGCGTGGCTACATGCCTGATGACTCTAAGGTCTCTGGCCGGTCTGCTGGTCGTCTGCTGTGGGCCCTTGTGGGTGAAGTGATGGAGGTTTCTGCCACCATAAATGTCACATGGATGGGCCCTGCAGATAGCAGAGCTTGGTGCAGCTACAGTGACTTGTGTGGTGTTGCCTATGTGGCCCCACATGTGAATTGGGCACCGTGTCCATATTGTCCATAGCCCAGAACCAGGGCTATGGCTGTGGGGCCGGACCTGGGACACCTCCGTTGCCTTCCACGGTCACCTGACTGATGCCTCCCCTCTTCTAACCCCAGTGCCCTTCTAGACCCATCTGCTTCTGCCCAGTCTCTGGGCCCTCCAGACCTACCCCTGTTCAGTCCCCACACTCTGCCTACCTGCTGAACTCTCCCACAGTGGTATCCATGGGCTCTGCAGACCACCGGTTTAACCTCGCCGAGCTCTTGTCACAGAACTACAGCCTCCGAGAGGGCTGTGCTGAGGCCCCGCAGTGCCCTGACAAGCCGGAGGACCAGCTGGACAAGGACTTCATCGCACAGGTATGGTCACTCACCAGTCTGATCCAGTTGCTCCCCTTGTTCTCCATGTGGTTTGCATGGTGCTGTGCTGGCCCCGCCTCAGCCTGCTTATCTCCTCTGTGGTCCTGATGCAGTTGTAGTGCCCCATGGGGACTTACTGAGGGGTGTCAAGGGGTCCCAACTGTGGAGGTCAGCGGGACTCAGGCACAATACTAGGCTTAACCTCCCACATGGGTCCGGTACTCCTTCCCCAGAGCAGTGACATGCCCCTGGATGAGCTGCTTGCACTGTATGGGTACGAGGCGTCAGACCCTATCTCTGAGCAGGAGAGCGAGGGCGGAGACGCAGCCCCAACCCTCCCGGACATGACCTTGGACAAGGTGAGTGGAAGTGCCCCTGAAAGGCCCCCAGGGAGCCACTGGTTGCCCTGAGTTGGAGGTGAAGAGCAGGGATATCAGGCCCAGGATGGGGAGCTACTCAGTCAGCAAGTGCAACAGTTGCCCAGGGTTGCTCTGCTGCTCCGCCCTCTCTGGTACAACCACAGTGACCCTGCTCTGGGGTAGGGCTGACACCCATTCTGGTTCAGGTGATGGATGCCATCCAGGGGAACTGTGGTAGGGAAAAGAGCTGGAGCCCCAGAGGGCATGTGGAGTCTACATCTTGGGCCAACACAGACAGTGTCTTGAGACCCCTCCGCCTGGCAGGCTTGGCGTTTTTTGTTGGTGTAGATAAAGTAATTGCCACACTTGATTTGCTGTCCCATTCAAAGGAGCAGATAGCCAAGGACTTGCTTTCTGGGGAAGAGGGGGAAGAGACACAGTCCTCCGCTGATGACCTCACCCCATCTGTCACCTCCCACGAGGCCTCGGACCTCTTCCGTAACCAGAGTGGGTATAGTGTCACTGTCACTGACATTGCTGCTGTGTGTCACCTGGGCCTGCACGCACAGAGATGCTATGGTGGCCCAGGGTGGGGCTGGGGGCCCCTGGAAGGGCCGACCGTACTCTGGTGGGTCCCCTTACTGCCTCTCTCTCTTCAGCTCGGTTCTTGGCTGGTGATGATGGCCCAGGCTCTTCGGTCTCCTCCGACACTGAGGACACGCTTCCTGCCAACAAGTGCAAGAAGGTGTGGAGCTGTGTTGCCACGCGCCTCGTTGTGTCTCTGCTGCTCTGGGGATGACTGACCCAGCATCCTTCAGGGCAGGGCAGCAGAGTGTTCTGTCTCACCCACCAGAGTACAGAAGGGGGCATTGTCTGGCAGACCCACAGTTCTGGGTGGCAGCCTCTGCTTGGAGTCCATGGTGCCTGTGGGTCCCAGCTTCATGTCTGCCATTCACTTCCTGACCCTCTCTCTGGTGCTTGCCTCTGCAGGAGATCATGGTGGGGCCTCAGTTCCAGGCTGACCTCAACATCCTGCACTTGAGCCGACATTGCGACAAGAGTAAGTGGTCCCGGAGGCCTGGGGTTTTGTCCAGGGACTCCGGGATTAGGCAGCACCTCAGCAAGTTTCTGTTTGCTGTCCGCAGGTGGAGTCCACCAGCCTTAGCAGTCCCTAGGGTAATGTCCCTTGCCCAGGCTGTGGATTCCCACTGCCCCGTGTGTACTGGCACTACCAACAGCACCCTTCCCTGGATGGGGCTAGTGTCTCTTCCGGGCCTACCCTGGATACGATATGCTTGCTGCTCCTGTGTCCCCTAATTGTTCCTTGATCTGGGAGGTCACTTTCTGTCTGGACTTCTTGCCTCCTGCCTGCAGGGCACTGCCAATTGAGCACTCTGCTCTGCCCGGCAGCAGGGGTCAGAGACCTTGCAGGGGATGACTGCTGGGTTGTGGACTGTGCAGGGTGTGCCCACTTAGGGTGTGGCACAGAGACACTTAGTCAACAGACACCTACACTTGCCCCGCTGTGTCCTTGAGCCCGGACTGGTGTGCACCCAGCTCTCAATGTCATTCAGGCGTCTTCGTGGCCTCCAGTGGTTGTCCCTCTGTGGACTGTCTGCTGCCTGTGCAGTGGGTGTCAGCTATTCCTTAGTCTCACATCATCTCTTGGCTGTGTCACATTGTCCCCAGGTGGGTGGAGAGTTCCTGGACTGTGGATCCAATGCTTTATCCAGTGCCCATATGGTTTGCAGGAGTTATTTATTTGCATGTTTGGGACACAACACAGGTTGATTCTGTTCCTGGTAGTTGTCAGCTCGTGGCTTCCCTCCTGCTGGCAGGGTGGTGTCAATCTCTGTCCATTTGTTCAGTAGCTGGCCGACGCTTTGTGGGTCGTCTGTGTGTATATTTTGTGCAATTCACTGGGGACATAGTGGCCTCTTCCTTTGCATCTTTTCACGTTATGCCTACATTGTGTGTGTGTGTGTACACCAGGTTACACTGCCTTGTGGAAGTGTTGGTTGCCATTCTTCAGAGGCAGGAAGACTCTGCTGTCCCAGGAAGTATGTGTGTGTTCTGCTGCGAAGCCATCTGGGTTGTGCTTCACTTCTGGTTTTACTCATTTCAGTTTTTTAAAACAAAAAGTTTCTCTTTGTAGCCCAGGCTGACCTGGAACTAGTTCTGTAGACTAGGCTGGCCTTGAACTCACAGAGAACTGTGAACTTTTAGCTGAGTTCATAGACTTCAGTGTGTGTGTGTTCTCTTGTTTATTTCCCTTTTTGAGACAGGCTGGCCTAGAACCTTCTGTGTATAGATGGGCTAACACTCTCAAGTGCTGGGCTCCTCGGTGAATGCCACCATTCTGGTCCAGCTCTGCTGCTGTCCCCTTTGTTTCCGCTGTGTTTACTGTGTACCAAAGCTCTGCCTGCAGCTGGGCATACCAAATGGTGCTGCCTCTGGGGCCCTGTTCACTGACTTCACACCCCGCCGTTTTGTTCCCTCAGTGCCCATAGCCCCCTTGGGTGCAAGTGCCAGGAGCTGGTTTCACCCATTGGGAGGCTCCCCTGGTGTGGGTGGCCATTGTCACCCCTGACTCCCAGCCTCTTCCACAGTCTATGAGAATGAAGACCAGCTGCTGTGGAGCCCCAGCGTGCTCCCGGAGCGGGAGGTGGAAGAGTTCCTGTACAGGGCAGTGAAGCGGAGGTGGCAGGAGACGGCTGGCCCCCAGATCCCAGAGGGCGAGGTGGTTAAGGACAGTGAACAGGTAGGGGTCACACACTGGGCACATCCTGGGAATGGTCAGGCAGTGTGCTCGTAGGGTGGACTTCACATTGAAACAGCTTGTGGGGGGGCAATGGTGTCAGTCTGATCACACCTGGGGGCCTTGGTGTGGGTGCTGTGGCCATGGCTCTGGGGCTGTGGTGTGGGTGCGGTGCGTGGTGTAGGTACCCTCCATGCTGGCCCTGGTAGGCTGGTGGAAAAGCTAAACCACTCTGCCCTAGGCGCTGTACGAGCTGGTGAAGTGTAATTTCAACGTGGAGGAGGCCCTGCGCAGACTGAGGTTCAATGTAAAAGTGATCAGAGGTGAGCTGCAGCCCTGGGCTCTTCTTTGTTCCTGCTGCCCCCAGCTGCCTGAGCGCCCCCTCTCTTTGCAGACGGGCTCTGTGCCTGGAGTGAGGAAGAGTGCAGGAACTTTGAACATGGCTTCCGTGTTCATGGGAAGAACTTTCACCTGATCCAGGCCAACAAGGTGGGTGAGGTTCACTGTCCTGGCAGACCTGCCCTTCCTGTTGATGGCTCCCCTGGGTCTTGGCCACGCTCACCAGGCCCCTTTCTCACCCCAGAGTTAGAGGCTCCTGTCCCTAGCTGGCTCCTTCTCACCCACACCCTGTCACCTTTTTGTCATCCAGTGCTGCACACTGGAACGGGACGCCTGGGTCTTTCTTCCTTCGCAGACCTGGATCCCCATGGGCACCTGCTCCGCTGCAGTGCCACTGGCCCTGCTCTGGACTGACGTGTGCACAGGCCTCTGCCTGAGTTGTTAGGTTTTGTGGCTGCTGGCAGCCTAGCCCTGCGCTAGCCTGATTGCCTGGAGACCGGTTCACTTGAGGAGTGTTGCGTTATCTTTAAGTGAGTGGTGGTGCAGGGGTGACTGTCACTGTGCTGGGTGCTGGCCAGAGTCAGTGCTCAGTCCTGAACTATCCCACGAGGAGCGCACTGCAAGGTTGGGTTCCTCAGATGATGACCTGTGCCTGTGGAAACCGGCCCTGCCTATGCATGTGTAAGGCCTGCCTTCTGGGCAGGAGGTGTAGATTCCGGGCCTCTGTGAAGTGCTGTGTCCTGGACAGGGGTGGGGCCGTGAGTCAGAGGATATCAGGTACGACACTACTGGGGACATTGGAGTAGCAGTGCCATAGGTCATAACTTGGCACAGCTCTGGGATTTGGGATGCATGGTGGCCATTGTATGATCTGCCACCTGTAGTCCAGTGTAGTAAGGGAGCTGCGGGCTGCGTTCCTGCCACCTGGCTCCCGGCTGTCTGGCTAGCTTATGCCCCGAAATAATTACACAGAAACTGTATTCTTTTAAACACTGCTTGGCCTATTAGTTCTAGCCTCCTAATGGCTAACTCTCACATCTTGCCTGACCCATATTTAGTAATCTGTGTAGCACCAGTCTTACCAGGAAAGATTCAGCATGTCTGACCTGGCGGCTTACTTCATCGCGGCTGCCCTGGAGAGGAGAGGCATGGCATCTGCTTAACTTCCTCTTCCTCCCAGCATTCTGTTCTGTTTACTCCACCCACCTATGTTCTAACCTATCAGGCCAAGCAGTTTCTCTATTGTTTAACCAATGAAATCAACAGATTGATATGACACTCCCACATCACTTCCCCTTTTTCTGTTTAAACAAACAAAAGAGAAGGCTTTAACTTTAACATAGCAAAATTACATATAACAAAACAGTTATCAAGTAAGAATTACAGTTACAATATTTATATCTATTTTATCTTTTACCATAACAAAGGAAAACTATAACTAACCATTCTTCAACTCCATCAAAGACTCCAGAAAGATACAATATTACCTAAGTAAACAAGAAATAAGCAACTTCCAAACTCTAGAAATGACAGAGACATCTCATTGCCTGTACAGTCACCCAAAGTTTCTCTGTACTGTTGGGGCATCCATCTTTGGCCTACAGGCCCATAGTTTCCAGCAGACATTTCCATGAAACAGGAAATTTCAAAGGCAGTTCAGTCACTATCTGCTGTGTCCTGCAGAATGTCTCGCAGTCTCTTTCATGAATCAGGAACCCCGAAAGATCATCTCACCTTAGGCAAGTTCAGTAGTCCTCTCTCTGCGGGTTCTCTGTGTCCAGTTTATGCAATAGTCCAGGCAAGAGCAGTTTCTTGCCCAAATGGCTATCAAACTCCATAAGGAGCCTCTTCGATGCCCATCTTTTTCTTGAAGTAGATTGGTGCTGCCAGGAGCAGAGTGTCTCATTATCATGAAAAGTCCCAAGTTATTTAAACATTAAATGTCATATTCTGTAGTCTTTGAAAGATATGAAGAATGACTATCTAAAATATATCTATACACATCTAGAAAATCTAACTAACATGACTACAAACTTGACTATTATAGATTATCTATTAACAACGTATATACATTACATTTTTAAATGAACTACACAATCACAATACCTTAATCAAGATCAGAAATACATATACATATAACAAAATTGACCTTAAACTTGTATCAATAAACCAAGATTCATACCAATGCAAATTATTCATATCTATATCATATCCCCCTTTAAATGTAAAAGAACGTTTATAAACAATATTTGGGAACATGGGCGCAGTTTTTTCTTTCCAAACTGCTTCCTGCTGTATGGGGGTGCTGTTAATCAGGTCTTTCATGGTGTAACCTGTGTGCTAGGTTCCTCTCAGTTGGCAATTGAGCAAAGTAATTTTTTGAGGGTGTTCACAGCAACCTTTCAGGAGGGTGTGGTCTATCATAGCATATTGGGATAGAAGCAATCCACAGGATCTCATCCTCTATGAAAATAAAAGAAGAATCTCTTTTCCGAAGTATCTTATCCTTAGATCCAGAATCTGAAGTCAAGGTATTTTCAAAATATCTATCTTTTATAAACAAATATCTTTTAGCAGCTGTTGCTCCTTCCTCAGCATTCAAACAACTCAAAGAGAGCATAATAGCATACAGTATCAAAATTCTCTGTGTATTTTCCATCTTTGTGTGGCTTTGTTTTAACCTCTATTTTGTTTATTTTTACTTTTATTTTTTGAGACAGGTTCTCTGTATATCTTTGTCCTAGAATAACTCTGTAGACCAGGCTGTCCTTGCACTCACAGAGATCCTTCTGCCTCTGCCTCCTCAATGCTGGGATTAAAGGTGTATGCTACCACTACACCTTGAACTCACAGAGATCTGTCTGTCTCTGCCTCCCAAGCATTGGGATTAAAGGCGTGTGCTACCACACCTGAAGTCACAGAGGTCAATTTACCTCTGCCTCCTAAGTGTTGGGATTAAAGGTGTGTACTACCACACACCCAACTACTCTCTCCTCTCTCTCTCTCTCTCTCTCTCTCTCTCTCTCTCTCTCTCTCTCTCTCTCTCTCTCTCTCTTTCCTTTAAGAACTTTAACTTTTAGCCTGCATATATTTTTTAACACACTGTAAACCATTTAGACATTTTCTTCAACTTTGAATCTTTCTTTTACTGTATATCTCTCTTTTTTGACCACATGAGTCTTTCATTTACCAAGCAATATTGGTAGGACTAAAGCCATGGCTTTGGTGGCTGGATCCAGCCCATTCCTTAGCTTTACAGCCTCATGGCAGAGGTACCGGCTGTAGCCATGTTTATTGCCACAACTCTATGGTGTTTCAAGGTCCCTGCCAGCAAGCAAGCTGCAGCACTCTGCTCACAGGCCACACTCAATAGGCCTGCCTGTCTGAAAGAGAGTTTGCCCTGGCAGTATGGACCAGAACACCAGTATTTTAAAACAGCACAACTTTTTTCCTGCTATGGCTGAAAACAAACAAGCATGCAGTCAGCTTTTATCAACACCATTTAAGTGTTTCATGGCAGGACCTCTTAAGAGCTGCAGGGTTTTGCAGCTAAAGCTGAGTCAGGAGGCCTCTCTTAGATGAGAGCACTTGCTTCCCTCTAGCAAGCAGAGCAGACCTGAGAAATTGCCGCTACCAAAAAAATGCTTTATTCTTTCCCAAGCCTTCTCAAGCTTTCTGTGGATTCAGTCATCCACGTCTGGGCGCCATTCTGTAGATGGAGTTGTGGGCTGTGTTCCTGCCGCCCGGCTCCCAGCCACTGGCTAGCTTTACCCAAAATAACAACACACAAACTGTATTTATATAAACACTGCTTGGCCCATTTCTATTAATTTGTATAGCACCACGAAGTGGTGACTTACCAGGGAGATTCTAGCCTATGTCCATCTTGGGTCGGAGCTTCATGGCGTCTGCCCTGGAGAGGAGAGGCATGGCGTCTGCCTAACTTCCTCTTCCTCCCAGCATTCTGTTCTGTTTACTCCACCCACCTATGTTCTAACCTATCAGGCCAAGCAGTTTCTTTATTGATTAACCAATGAAATCAACAGATTGATATATGACACTCCCACATCATTCCAGCCTACCTGGTGCACCACAGATGAAGCCTGGCATCTGCACCTGTGTGCTGTCAGTCACTTCCTGTCACTGCACCTGTGTCCTGCCAGTCACTTCCCTGTCACTGCACCTGTGTCCTGTCAGTCACTTCCTGTCACTGCACCTGTGTCCTGTCAGTCACTTCCCTGTCACTGCACCTGTGTCCTGCCAGTCACTTCCTGTCACTGCACCTGTGTCTGCCAGTCACTTCTTGTCACTGCACCTGTGTCCTGTCTGTCACTTCCTGTCATTGCACCTGTGTCCTGTCAGTCACTTCCTGTCACTGCACCTGTGTGCTGTCAGTCACTTCCTGTCACTGCACCTGTGTCCTGTCAGTCACTTCCCTGTCACTGCACCTGTGTCCTGTCTGTCACTTCCTGTCATTGCACCTGTGTCCTGTCAGTCACTTCCTGTCACTGCACCTGTGTCCTGCCAGTCACTTCTTGTCACTGCACCTGTGTCCTGTCAGTCACTTCCTGTCACTGCACCTGCACCTGTGTCTGCCAGTCACTTCTTGTCACTGCACCTGTGTCTGCCAGTCACTTCTTGTCACTGCACCTGTGTCCTGCCAGTCACTTCCTGTCACTGCACCTGTGTCCTGCCAGTCACTTCCTGTCACTGCACCTGTGTCCTGCCAGTCACTTCCTGTCACTGCACCTGTGTCCTGCCAGTCACTTCCTGTCACTGCACCTGTGTCCTGTCTGTCACTTCCCTGTCACTGCACCTGTGTCCTGTCTGTCACTTCCTGTCACTGCACCTGTGTCCTGTCAGTCACTTCCTGTCACTGCACCTGTGTCCTGCCAGTCACTTCCTGTCACTGCACCTGTGTCCTGCCAGTCACTTCTTGTCACTGCACCTGTGTCCTGTCAGTCACTTCCTGTCACTGCACCTGTGTCCTGCCAGTCACTTCCTGTCACTGCACCTGTGTCTGCCAGTCACTTCTTGTCACTGCACCTGTGTCTGCCAGTCACTTCCTGTCACTGCACCTGTGTCCTGTCAGTCACTTCCCTGTCACTGCACCTGCACCTGTGTCTGCCAGTCACTTCTTGTCACTGCACCTGTGTCCTGCCAGTCACTTCTTGTCACTGCACCTGTGTCCTGCCAGTCACTTCCTGTCACTGCACCTGTGTCCTGTCAGTCACTTCCTGTCACTGCACCTGTGTCCTGTCAGTCACTTCCCTGTCACTGCACCTGTGTCCTGCCAGTCACTTCCTGTCACTGCACCTGTGTCCTGTCAGTCACTTCCTGTCACTGCACCTGTGTCTGCCAGTCACTTCTTGTCACTGCACCTGTGTCCTGTCTGTCACTTCCTGTCATTGCACCTGTGTCCTGTCAGTCACTTCCTGTCACTGCACCTGTGTCTGCCAGTCACTTCTTGTCACTGCACCTGTGTCCTGCCAGTCACTTCTTGTCACTGCACCTGTGTCCTGTCTGTCACTTCCTGTCACTGCACCTGTGTCCTGCCAGTCTCTTCCTGTCACTGCACCTGTGTCCTGTCAGTCACTTCCCTGTCACTGCACCTGTGTCCTGTCTGTCACTTCCTGTCACTGCACCTGTGTCCTGCCAGTCACTTCTTGTCACTGCACCTGTGTCCTGTCAGTCACTTCCTGTCACTGCACCTGTGTCCTGCCAGTCACTTCCTGTCACTGTACCTGTGTCCTGTCAATCACTTCCCTGTCACTGCACCTGTGTCTGCCAGTCACTTCCTGTCACTGCACCTGTGTCCTGCCAGTCACTTCCTGTCACTGCACCTGTGTCTGCCAGTCACTTCTTGTCACTGCACCTGTGTCCTGTCAGTCACTTCCCTGTCACTGCACCTGCACCTGTGTCTGCCAGTCACTTCTTGTCACTGCACCTGTGTCCTGCCAGTCACTTCTTGTCACTGCACCTGTGTCCTGCCAGTCACTTCCTGTCACTGCACCTGTGTCCTGCCAGTCACTTCCTGTCACTGCACCTGTGTCCTGTCAGTCACTTCCCTGTCACTGCACCTGTGTCTGCCAGTCACTTCTTGTCACTGCACCTGTGTCCTGCCAGTCACTTCCTGTCACTGCACCTGTGTCCTGCCAGTCACTTCCTGTCACTGCACCTGTGTCCTGTCAGTCACTTCCCTGTCACTGCACCTGTGTCTGCCAGTCACTTCTTGTCACTGCACCTGTGTCCTGCCAGTCACTTCTTGTCACTGCACCTGTGTCCTGTCAGTCACTTCCTGTCACTGCACCTGTGTCCTGCCAGTCACTTCCTGTCACTGCACCTGTGTCCTGTCTGTCACTGCCCTGGTGCTGTGGTAAGATGCTGTGTTACGAGGGGTTCAGGAAGGGCCTGTGTTTGCCTTCCAGAGTGAAAGGCTGTCACTCATGCTCACGTTCCGTCCCCTGCTTGTCGTTGCTTCCCCTTTATTCACCCAGAACCACTACTTATTGGATGGTGCCTTCACATTCAGGGTGTGTTCTCCATACCCAGTTACATCTCTCTGGAGACTCTTGACACGCCGATTATGTGTGTCACTTAAGTGACTGGACACTGGAGTTCCCTTTCTCCTGGATTCTTCCTGAAGAGAATGCATCCAGTTCCCTGTACCTCTCTCTGCATAGCATTTATAGGCTGGGGAGATGGCTCCGCAGTCAAGAGCACTGGCTGCCCTTGCAGGGCAGTGCCTCACAATGCCTGTCACTTCAGTTCTGAGAGATCTGTTCCCTCTCTGATTTCCAGGTACACCACGCATACACATGGTGCACATACATACATGCAGATAAATACTCACACATAAATTGCTCGGCATGGTGGCTCATGTCTTTAATTTCAGCACTCAGTGAATCTCTTTTTAAGTTCAAGGCCAGCCTGGTCTACAGAGCGAGTTCCAGGACAGCTAGGGCTCCATAGAGAAACCCTGTCTCAAGCAAGAAAACAAAGAAAAGCAAAACTCTAAGCTCCATACTCTGTCCAGTGGGGCTCAACATGGAGTACTGTTCTTTCTGCATGAGCCAAAAGCACTGTTGAGACCCTGCTTGGCTGATCCCACACGCCACAGCTTGTGTCCTGCTCCTGATGACTTCATAGTCCCGCCACTGTAGCTGTGTTGCCACAGCTCCACCCTATGCCTGCCGTTTTTCCTGGTTCTGGTACCTCCGGCACCCTGGCATCTCCACTGGACTTGGGCTTTACCTTCGGAGCTTGCAGTGGCTTTCCAGCATGCCAGTGCAGGCCTCCGTGCCCTCTTGCACTCGGCATTTTGCATCTGCAAAGACAGCGCTTGTGCTTGTTGCTGCTGGGTTTTCCTGCCAGCCCAGCTTGTGGTAGCCCTTGGTGCCAGTGCTTTGGTGCCTCTGCTCCTTGGCTGCACCTGGGGAGCTAGTTTGCTTGGGCACTTGCTTTGAGGAAGGGGCCCTGTCAGCAACCTCGGTCCGTGCTCCTTCCTCATGGACTTAGGCTTCAGTGGACCTTCTGTGCTGGTTTCTGTGTCTGCTCCACTCTCCCATCGCAGGGCTCAGGGACACGGTGCTCGAAGCTGCACTTGCAGCTGGGGATCTCACTTGAGGTCTGTGTTCCCACTGAACCTCACGTTCTCTTCTCTCTGTTCTCTGTCACTGTTGATCTGAGCAGGTGCAGTGCACAACGCATGTGCTGCAGCTGTTGCGGCCGTTTCTGGACAGGGTGCAGTTCACAGTGAGCGCACTGGTCTACCTTGAAGTCTTCACGGAGCAGCTGTATCTATATTTTGAGATAGGAACTCTCTACCTGGCTGTCCTGGAACTCACTCTGTAGACTAGGCTGGCCTTGAACTCAGAGATCCGCCTGCCTCTGCCTCCCTACTCCTGGGATGAAAAGTATGTGCCACTGCCCAGCCGTGTCTGTTACTTTTGAGTTCAGCCGCACTCCAGTGTTCAGCAACCAAATAGGAGGAAGCTAGAGGTTTTGCCAAAATGTAGCCAGCCTTGTTCCCTATGGGAACCTCGGCTTCCACTGTGCATGTTTCTCTCCACACTCTGCCCTTCGGGGTTCCTACCAGAGTGGTCACTAAACTCTGCTAGGCGCTAGAGCCTAGAGCTTTTAACTCAAGTTTCAAACTTTTTCACTGTCCTCCCAGATACTTGAGGACCACACGGTCAGTCCAGTGACATTTCTCAGCACTGGTTTTCTGTATTAGTCACTTGCTTGTTGCTGTGACCAAACCTCTAGCCACAAGCATCTTAAGGATGTCTGTTATTGGTCATGATTTGATGGTGCAGTCTACCATGGTGATGGGAACAAGAGGTGATGGTCACATGAGTTCTCTCCCAGTCGCCAGGTGGATACTGGTGCTCGGCTGGTATCTTTCCTGATTCATCCTGGACCCCACCCGTATGCAGCTTGTGGCTTCCTCTTGTAAACCCAGAAACACCCTTGTAAATTATGTGTGAGCTGTGTCTCCTGGAGGTTGACTGTGGATGGTCCAGCAGTGCACGGCCTCAGCTGTGTGTGTCCTCAGGACGGCTCCAGTCCGTGTTCACACTAGCCGCTGACTCCCGGGACCCCAGCAGTGTCCTCAGGACGGCTCCAGTCCGTGTTCACACTAGCCGCTGACTCCCGGGACCCCAGCAGCCAGCAGTGTCCTCAGGACGGCTCCAGTCCGTGTTCACACTAGCCGCTGACTCCTGGGACCCCAGCAGTGTCCTCAGGACGGCTCCAGTCTGTGTTCACACTAGCCGCTGACTCCCGGGACCCCAGCAGTGTCCTCAGGACGGCTCCAGTCCGTGTTCACACTAGCCGCTGACTCCTGGGACCCCAGCAGCCAGCAGTGTCCTCAGGACGGCTCCAGTCCGTGTTCACACTAGCCGCTGACTCCCGGGACCCCAGCAGCCAGCAGTGTCCTCAGGACGGCTCCAGTCCGTGTTCACACTAGCCGCTGACTCCTGGGACCCCAGCAGCCAGCAGTGTCCTCAGGACGGCTCCAGTCCGTGTTCACACTAGCCGCTGACTCCCGGGACCCCAGCAGTGTCCTCAGGACGGCTCCAGTCCGTGTTCACACTAGCCGCTGACTCCCGGGACCCCAGCAGTGTCCTCAGGACGGCTCCAGTCCGTGTTCACACTAGCCGCTGACTCCCGGGACCCCAGCAGCCAGCAGTGTCCTCAGGACGGCTCCAGTCCGTGTTCACACTAGCCGCTGACTCCTGGGACCCCAGCAGTGTCCTCAGGACGGCTCCAGTCCGTGTTCACACTAGCCGCTGACTCCCGGGGCCAGCATCCTACACTTGCACTGCCCTCTGGCTGGAGGCTCTGTCTGTGCACCTCATGGGGAGCAGCGCAGATGTCCTGGGCGCATGGAGCCGAGATGCAGGAGGCAGTTGCCCACGGGGTGAGACCGGTTCTCACCGTGTCAGGAAAAGAAGGCTGGGAGCTAGTTGATGGAACAGGTGGGGTCTCAGAGGTTCCTGTGGGGAGCCTTTCCTGCTGCCCTGTGGCCGCAGCTGTGCGGTAGGCCCAACACATGCTTGTGGTCCATACAGGTGCGCACGCGGTCAGTGGGCGAGTGTGTGGAGTATTACTACCTGTGGAAGAAATCTGAACGTTATGATTACTTTGCCCAGCAGACGCGGCTGGGCCGGAGAAAGTTCGTCTCCTCTGGAATCACGTGCGTGCCCATGCTAGCCATTGGCCAGGGTGGGTGTGTGTGGGATATGAGGCAGTCCCTCCTGCTGGAGCCCTGCTTCCCTGGCTTCCTTCTCATAGCCCTCTCTCCACAGGGATGCTGAGCAAGACCTGGATGGCCTTGACCCCGATGGCCCTGCCCGGTTGCGCCCTGAGCAGGAGTCTGAGGCAGGGGTGCCCATAGGTGAGTTCTCATGAGGCAGGGCTGTGGGTAAGGACAGGGAACCCAAGCCTTGCAACACTGTCTCTGTAGTGAGCAGTGGGCCTGCAGGGTCTCGCTCCTAGTCCAGCCGTGCTGACCCTGGCTGGAAGGGAACAGAAGTGTATTCACGCAGGGCACATGATTAAGGACTCTGTTTCTACGTCTGTCTGTTGGCAGAGGCCTCATCTCAGTGCTCTGGCATCGGGTCTTCATGGTTTCCTGTGTGGTACTTGTGGGTTCGCAGGACTGTCCAGTGTTCACACTGCCCAGCAGGGTCCTGTTTCATTTCTGTCCACTGAGCTAGTTTACAAAGCCATAGCTTGTCCGTAGACAAGGCCTGCTCCTGACCTCAGTCTCTGTGGCTGGGCTGGCTAAGGCCCCACATCCGTGAGACCCAAGAGGAGCATGTGGGGCTGTGGGGGCTGATGCCATTCCCCTGTTCTCCCTTCAGAACTACCGAGTGTGGACATTGCAGCTGGTGGTCTCGATCAGTCCGGAGTGGGCTCAGCTGAGCTCCCATCCTCAGAGCCAAAACCATGTTCGTTCCAGCCTCTGGAGGAGCCCCCTGCCGTGGCCTCGCTCCAGCAGCCCAGCAGCCTGGCCACTCCGGCTGAACCCCCACTGGTGGTGGCCGCTGCCGCTGCCGCTCCAGAGCCGGGCACCAGCCCCAGACTGGCTGTGGACCTTACCCTACCTGAGGAACTGCCTCTTGTGTCCAGCCCTGTGGGTCTGAGCGAGGACACTGCAGAGCCCATGGCTCCAGCACAGATGGCCTTGTCAGTCACTGAATTTGGACTCATTGGCATCGGAGATGTGAACCCCTTCCTAACTGGCCACCCCACGTGCCCAGCCTCCACACTGCGCTCGGAGCCTTTGTCACAGTGAGTGCCATCCTTCGCACCTTCTGCGGGCTGGCCAGTGCCAGGGCACAGCTGCCTCCAGTGGACTGTGGCTGCCCTGTCTATACCTCTTCTGTGGCTTCCTTAGTGCTTGGCATGGTGATATGTTCACATTGTTCACAAAGCTCCAAGCGGGCGCAGGCTCCAGGCTCTGTCTAGGCAGAAACCAGAGCCGTGCTCTGGGTGGGAGCAGTGGGTGGTGATGGGCAAGGCCTGGGTCACTCAGCTACTGACCCTTTCTTACGATTTCTCATAGGTGCAATGTGATGACCTGTTGACCCCTGGTCATCTGTGGGCACACGTGCTCAGAATGGACATGGCAGCACTGCCAGGCCTGCCCGTCAGTCTTCCTGACCCCTCCCACGCAGGCCTGCGTGGTGCCTCCTTTGCTTCAGAACATGATGGGACTCAGTGAAGTGGCCAGGGCCACACAGACCCCAGACCTCAGCATCCAGTACCGCCACAGCCCCTGGCTGCCACCATGCCATGGAGTCACCCTGGAACTGGGCTCAGAGAGGGCCCATCCCCACGTGGACCCAGCCATTGGCCTCAGCCTGCAGGGGCTGGGCAGGCGGTGCTGCCTGGGCTTTGGGCAGACTCATTGTGAACCAGCAGCCTCTGCCCAGGCACCCTCCACAGGCCAACTCCTTCCCCACCTCAGCGGGGTTGTGGCCGCCAGCCTCTGCTCAGCGTGGGACCCTGGGGCACAGAGCCATATACCTCGCCCTGTGGCCGCCCTTTCTCAGCCCTTTGCCGTCTCCACTTCAGGAAAAGCCGCACTTTATACCCCACTGCCTCCTGCCCGCACCCCTCCCCTGTGCTGAGGTGGGGCCTCAGCAGCCCTGGTGGGTGAGGAGCAGGTGGTCCGTTCCCTTTCTGCCCCTCTCCTTGGGGCACCTTGGGGTACCGCTCTGGAAGCACCACCGTGCCGTCCCCCTGTCCTGAGGGTCTCATTTCTTTGGAGGCTCCTAGCAGGGTGGCTGGGTCCGTCCGTCTCGTCCTCGGCCTCCCTCATTTTATTTATGTTGGTGTTTACAATTCGGAGTGGGGTCCCTGGGCAGGCAGCTCCGCCCGGTGTTGGCAGTGCGGTGCTGTTTGAGCCTGTGTGGCTGGACTGGACCGTCCCTCGCCCCACCGAGGACACTGTGATGTGAGACTGCCTTTGCCCAACTCTATTTTATTTATTAAACTTGATTTGAAGCCCGGCTGTCTATGGTGGCTTGGCAGGAGCTGGGAAACCTACATTGCCCTTGTTAACGCTTAGGGACTCTGGGTAAGAGTCTGGCTGCACAGCAGAGCACATCTGAGAGGTGTGGGGTCAACAGGTCACACAGGACCCCATGGCATAGGCCCAGGCAGCCTGGAGGTTGCCAGTAAAGCTCAAACGTGGAGTATCAGCCAACTTTGGGTGGAGCCAATGGCAGAGGAGACACTTGGGGCAGAGCCCTTGGGTGGTGGGCAGAGGTCAGTGTTTGCTGAGACAGTAGGTTGGGAAGGTGTTCTGTGTGGCCACCATTGGAAACTTGTACCTGGCATCACTTCCTTGGGTACTGCAAACAGGCTGGGCAGGGACAGGGCGATTGGACCCAGACAATGGGGCCCAAGGCAGAGAGGAAGGAAGGCAATCTGGGAGAGAAGAGAGAGCGCGTGGGATCTGAGAGTCCCATGCTGTGGGAGGCTTTTCTTCTGTGTGGACAGTGGGTCTGTTCCCATCCACCCCTCTGTTCATATGGCTCCTATTAACCTGGCACAGAGACCTGGCATCTTTTCTGATACTCCAGGCCCATTCATAGTCTTGAAATCTTTTTTTTTTTTTTAAAAAAATACTTATTATGTATACAATATTCTGTCTGTATGCCTGAAGGCCAGAAGAAGGCGCCAGACCTCTTACAGATGGTTGTGAGCCACCATGTGGTTGCTGGGAATTGAACTCAGGACCTTCGGAAGAGCAGGCAATGCTCTTAACCTCTGAGCCATCTCTCCAGCCCCCTCTTGAAATCTTAAATTTTTCTGCTAAAACACTCCGTGTTGTGTCTGCTGTCTCTTTGTATTCTGTTACTGTTGTATTTTATGTGTTGGTTTTCTGTTTTGTTTACAGACAGAGTCTTGCTGTGTAGTTTTAAGATGCAGAACAGTCTGGTCTGAAACCTGCCATTCTCCTGCCTAGGAGGGGGAAAGGAGAGAGGGGAGGGTGTGTGTCTGTCCATCCTTCCTTTCCAAGTTCTGTACCACGGACATATTTCCAGTCCTGTGTTTTCTATTTATATGTATGTATACTATGGATGTACCCATGTCATGGGAGGTCAGAGAGTAGCCTGGGGTTGGTTCTTGCCCATCTTGTTACCAGGTCTTCTGTCCTCAGGCTGCTGCTGAGCCAGCTCTCTGGACTGACCCCAAACTCACTGTGTAGCCCAGGCTGGCCCATGCTAATCCCCTTTTCTCAGTTTGCTGAGTGCTGGGATTATAGGCCTGAGCCGCCACGCCCAAAATACCTGTGTAGTTTTGACAAGTTTTGATTGCTGATTCGGGTCCTAGAAGACTCCGCCGACTTCCCCATTCCCTCAGCTCACTTGCTGCCACATCAGCCTTACTTCGTGTCTGGCTGTTTCTGAGGATCTGAGTCTATTTTTTTTAACTTAAATTAATTTTTCTCAGGCCAGGCAGTGGTGGCACACACCTTTCGTCCCAGGATTTGGGAGGCAGAAACAGGTGGATCTCTGAGGTTGAGGCCAGCTTAGAGTGAGTTCCAGAGAAGACTCCAAAGCTACTGAGAAAACTGTCTTGAAAAACTGGGGACCCGAGAGATGGCTCAGTGATTAAGAGCACTGTCCTCTCTTCCAGAGGACCTGGGTTCAATTCCCAGTACCCACGTGGTAACTCAAGACTGTAACTCCAGTACCCACGTGGTAACTCATGACTGTAACTCCAGTTCCAGGGCTCTGACACCTTCACACCAATGCATATAAAATAAATTTAAACAAATTATTAAAAATTATTTTTTTCTCATATAATACATCCCTCCTCACCTCTCTGTCTCTCCTTTCTTTCCTCCCACCTCCCATCCACTCTTCTGGGGGCAGGCCTCCCGTGGGTATCAACCAAACATGGCATATCAAATTGCAGTACGATTAGGCACTTCCCCTCATATTAGGGTTGGATAAGGCGACCTGGTATGAGGAAAAGGGTCTGACAGCAGGCCAAAGAGTCAGAGGCACCGCCACTCACATTGCTAGGAGTCCCACAAGGACACCAAGCTACATAGTTGTAATATATGGACCTAGAGGACCCAGGTCAGACCTGTGCGGTCTCCCATGAACCCTAGTTAGTTGGCTCTGTGGGTTTTCTTGTGGAGGCTGCTGGGAACGGGTCATCGCCTGGCTTGGGGCTGCAGCCCTGCATCTTCCCTGTGGAAGGCCTGTGTCTTTCCACTTCTGCCAGCAGGTCCTTGGGTGAGATTTCCTGGGTCTCATGTCATAGATGGGATTTTCTGGTATGAGTGCAGGGACAGTTGAGACCCCAGGGAAGTTGCTGTGTCTGTGGTGTGTTCTGCTTGGTTCTGGGAGCATAGACCAGCTGCAGGACACGCTTCTAGGCCAAGAGGTTTGCAGATCTTTATATGGAGCCTAGGAGGGCCCTGGGCTGCTGCAGAAGTTACGTTGGGACACCAGGGGGGCTGGAATTAAGAGGAGCACCCTGAATTCTGCATCATGCTGACTGGTGACTTCACAGCATCTGTGCCTTGTACAGGACACTGACGACTTGGGGATCAGAACTGGGCTGGCAGCCCTCACCATCTGCAGCTGGGGCAGATGCCAGGCCACCCTCATGAGTTCAAATGGCTACAGGTCGTTCCTACCAGTGCTGTCCCTGTTTTTTTAGCCTAGCCCTCAGGCTGGTGACAGCCCTTGGCCCCAGGCCTTTGTGTACAAGAGTGGGGGTCTGTGCTGGACCAAGCAAATGGATGTTGGCTTGCAAACCTGGATGGGGCTTCTCCAGACAGCCTTGGAAGAAGGAGAAAGCCTTCCAGAGCTGGAGGATCTGAGCCTGCCACTGCCCTGAACTCAGGCTCTCTGACTTGGTCAGAGCTCTAGGATATGATGGACCCAGGCCTGACTCCGTTGTCTAGACTTCTGCTCAATTCTCAGTGGTCCTCAGTCTCCCAGTCTGTAGTTTCTTGATGGGGTCACCGGGTAAAATATGGGTACTCAGATTCCCCTGAAAACCAGCTATTCACTGCCTTGGCTCCACATTACCAAGAATCATGTTTCTGCTGATAACGGCTTGTTAGCCCGTTGCTCAGACCCTCTGGGCTTTGTACTTTTCGTTTGCTTGGTCCACAGCCCCACCCCGGGCAGTCATCTGGTCCAGGCCTTGTGGCTGGTATGAGGTCACAGGAATGGTGACTTGAGGGGGATGTACAGAGCCTCCGTGTAGACAAACTGAGGGCAGGTGGTCTGCGGGGCCGGGAGTCACTCCCTGCTCCTTTGGAGCTCTGCCCAGCGGACACTTGTCACACCCTGAGGGACTAGCAATAACAGTGGGGTCACAAGGTGTCTACCTCGTGTTCCAGAGCCCTCAGCTGGCTGCCACGGAGTCCCTCTGTGCCTGCCCCTCAGTGTGGTGCTTCCGCTTTTTATTTTTGTATGTACTAGGTCCTGAGCAGCAGCAGCAGGGAAGGAGGCAGCCGTGTGAGGAAGGGCTGTGTGGGGACTGCAGTGCTGCTCACACCTGCCCTGTCCCACTGTGTGTGAGAGCAGCGCACCACTGCACCACTGCAGCCAGTGCACCACTGCAGCCAGTGCCCTGCTCAGCCGTCCCCAGTCCTGCACGCTGCTGGTATGCATCCTCTAGCCGCTGCCTCCTGGTGCTCACGCAGGGGAGTGGCTAGGTAACGGGCAGGAGCTGCCCAGCTTGGACCTTGCAGGTGACTGGCGTGGGGTGAGGACTCAGAGAGGGCAGAAGGTTGGTTCTGCAGTGCACTGGGTCCTATTGCTGATGGTGGCCCACTGCCCTCTGCTTGCGGGGTGCTTCCTGCTGAGTATTTCCAGGGGTCCTAGGCTGCAGGGTCTGTCCACAGGGATGCATCCAAATTCCCTGCCTTGGCCTTCATCTTGCCTGCATCAGACTGTGTGGAACCCTTACCCTGACTCTGGGGAGGGGAGCCCTGAAACACCCTCCAGATCCCCAGGGAAATGGAGAGCTGAGGCCACCTGTATGCAGGTGGTGTCTAATAACTGTAGATCCCGATGGCCACTTTGAGTGTCTTGCAGCATTTCTTCAGAGACACTGAGTCCCCAAGGCTGGAGCTAAGTCTGAACTCCATTGCCCCAGGAAAAGGCCACTCCTCCCGGGGGGGGGGGCTGTGCAGGATAGGCAGCTTGGCCTAGCATGGAGGGAGAATTCTGCTAGGGAAGTTTCTCACTATTTGTGGCCACGTTGGTAATTGATTAGGAGCCATGACCCCAATCCTAACCTTAATCCTAATTTTTGCCACCTCCACAAGGTTTTAACACTGACCCCAATCCTTCTGAGCTTGTTCAGGCTTCTCCTCCCCCAGTCCCTCCCATTCATCCCCTCTAGGCTCACCCTCCTCCTTCCTCACACTCCCCAGCCCTGCTCCAGCCTTTTCTCTCACTCCCCCTCCTCTCAGCACACAGTAGGCATTCAGCTTAAGGGACCCTAGCGTATTTTACACACAATTGCAGTGCTGTCCTAACCTGCTAAGACTTTCTAATGGTTAGGTCCCAGGTAATCAGAGGTTGAAGGGGCAGAGAGGATGCCACTATTCATATGAATGGTCAGGAGCCGGCCCACAGCCACATGTCATGTGCCTCCAGCAGCAGCAGCAGGGAAGGATGTCCTCTACACTTGTGTGGATGGTGTGAGCGAAAGCTGGCATCGGGGAGCTCTGCTCACACTGCTGTCAGAGTCCAGTCCTCAGAGTCCAGCCTGCGGCCTCGGTGGGGGTGGATGCTGGAGATGTGCAGACAACCTGGAGCCAGGTTTCTGCACAGTCCTTGTCCAGACTCAGTGGCTGGCAGGTTACTGTGTGTCGAAGGTGCTGCCTGCCAACTTCATAGGTGACGTCTAGGGTGCAGGGGCCCTCTCTTACCCATGAGCAAGTCACTGTGCTTCCCTGTCCCAGCACCAAAGGGCAGGCAGTTGGGTTCTCTCCGGACCTCTCTGCACAGTCCTACACCAGATGACATCCTGCAGGAGCAGGTTGGGGAATCTTGGACTTTCATCCAGGGTCTGGGCCTCTCCTGTACTCCCCTATCCTCAAGTCTCAACCATCTTGAAACTCAACCCTGTGATGGGAGAAAGGCTGATGGTGGCCATGAGTGTGGCCTAGGTGGAGCCTCAAGGAGCTGTGATCTCCGGAGTGAAAGGCTTCGTGAGGTGGCCTTTTACACATGCATTGGAGCCTGAACTTCCTCTCCAGTGTCCACATGCCCACTGACTCCCAAATGTCCCTGGCCCAGGGCTCCAGGACACCCCTGGGACAGGGTGGTCTGGGGCTGCATTCATGGGTCAACCTCAGAACCTCTGTGGTGGTGGATCCCTACAGTGTGCTAAGGGGCGTGATCCTGACGGGAATGTTAAGGAACCTCTTTAAATGTCAGGGACCACAAGATGCTAGCTTAGAGGAAAGGCGGGTCTCTGTCTGAGCCCGGTCACCCCGTGCTGGTTTCAGAGGTGTCAGGTGCCCTCCCTTGGAAAGGCTGAGGAGATCAACTCCTGAGTGTGAGCTCAGTGCTGCCCAGGCGGCTGTCGGCTTGCTCTACCCGCAGCTCTCTGCACACCGCAGAAGTGCTCGGGACGCTTGGGTGACCTCCAGCCTGAATCCTAGACATTGGGTGGCCAGAAGACTCCTTTCCAGGTGAGAGACCCCAGTCAAGCTTTGGAGGCATATTCTCAACCCGGAGAATCCAGAACCAGCCTGGAGACTTCTCCCAGCTAGGAGACTTCTGTTTGTTCTGAGACCCCTCCCAGCCCAAAGCCCCGCCCTTCCTCGCCGGGGTAAAGGTGGTAAACACACCTCTCAGGGCCTCCGCCCTCTCCTTCCCCCTCCTGCCTCTGCACTTTCTCTTCGTGCCACGCCCTCCCCCAGCCCCGCCTCCGCCTCGCTCGGGCCCTTTTTTCAAGCCCAGCCCTTTCCCTGGGCCGGGCAGTCTCCACGGCCATGTGATCCTGGGGCTGCTGGGACGCTCCGGAACAACTGGGACCAGCGGGAATCGCGGGCGTCCCTGGGCGGGGACGACATGGAGCGGAGGTGGGTCTTCGTGCTGCTGGACGTGCTGTGCGTGTTGGTCGGTAAGAATCTCGGGACCCGGGGACGGGAACTCTCTCCCAAGTGCACGCTCCCACGGTCCCTCCTGCCAGTGCGCGTTCGGGATGCCGACGGTGGTGACCGGTGCTCCCCACTTCCCTGTGCACGCCCTGCCAGCCCTCCTTGGCGCTTGGCAGGATCGGGGCTGCCTCTCTACCTGTGGCTATTCCTGGGGTGTGGGTCCCAGCAAGCCAGCAACAGGAAGTCGCTCTAGTACCTCGGGGCGACGTGACTCACTTGGGCGGGGCGGCACCAAGACCCTGCAGGCCAGTGACTCGTGGCCAAGGTCCAGCACGGTGCCCTCGGAAGGCGGGGACGTCCAGGCTCGCACAGACAAACCTGCCAGTCCGGTTCAAGCCGTGGGGAGGAGCATTCCGAACCCCCAAGGCGCGAACAAAGGCCAAGTGTTTGTTGGGGGGGGGGGGCCAGGAGACAGTGAGTGACTGGATCCTACACCGAAGGCGTTGACAGGGTATTGTCTGTCCTCCCCTATTCTGCATCTCCCTCTCTTGGTTCACCTTCCGTATCCCGGAAGGATACGTTATTTAGCTTCGCCCTTTGGCAGCCAAGAGGCCCCGAGGGACATCCCCGAGCCTTGGGCACACTTTTTGACCGTATGGGTTTATTAAAACATTTCTGTTGCTTTAACTCTGTGCTAGGGGCTGGAGGACTTGGAGATAGTTTGCATTTTTTCCTTGGGAAGTCCTGGGTCCCCAGAGGCGGAGTTACCCAGGGAGTCACAGCAGCAGGAGGAGGCCAATGCCAGCCCGTTCCCCTTAGTCAGCACAGACTTCGGGTGCTGGCAGGGAGGCCCTGCGATCACCAATGAAGGAGGCCCTTGCCTGTTGATGGATCCCGAAAGATACCCAAGGAAGGAGGAAGGGAGTCGGTGCCCTGGCTCACACCTGCCATGCAGCCCAGCCATGCTCTGAGCTTTAGGTCTGTCCCTGTGCCTGTGGTCTGCCCTGGATGTTCACTAAGCAGACTCATTGACTCCAGTGTCTCCCGGGATGATATCACCAGATCCTTTGACTTTCCACTTCCTATAAACGAGATAAGGGATTTGCTCAGACCTCTCTCCTCTCACCCTCCACCCTTTCTCCTTCTCTCTGACCACCCCTGCTCTCAGCCTTTCCCTCTCCTCCTCTGTGGTCATCCTACCTTGTCCTCTGACCTCTTCTCCTTCAAGCCTTCTCTCACTGTCATGAAGCCTGACCCCTCCCAGGGGACATTGCTGCTGTCACCCTTACATTTTAGTCCTGCCTCTTAGCTTCATGATGTTGGCACCTTCCTGGATCATGTCCCCTCTGGGCCTTGGGATGGCTCAGCCATGTCAGGGACTGTTTTCTGGCTGTCTGCTTCCCCTTTCCATGCTGAGGGAGGCTATCTCCTTGTGTTCTCCTGGCACTCACGGCCTGAAAGCTGCGTCCTCCACACCCAGCTTCCCTGCTCACGGGCAAAGGGCACTTGCCCAGGTTTGCCTCTTTGGGGTGTCTGTCTTCCCATGCCTGTGGAACAAGGTGCTGCTCGCTGTCCTGTCCTTGTGACCTGATCTCAGGTTGCAGCTCCGTTCACAGCTTCTCTGCCAGGTCGTTTTCCAAGAGGTTCTGTGTCTCTGGGCTCTGGTCTGAGCTTCCCAGATCCAGGGCTGGGTCCATCTTGTCCAGTGTGTTGCTGTCAGTGGCTCAGGACTTGGAATGAAGGCAGATAAAGAAGCAGAAACTAGGGGCTGGAGAGATGGCTCAGCACTTAAGAGCACTGACTGCTCTTCCAGAGGACCCGGGTTCAATTCCCAGCATCCACGTGGTAGCTCACAAATGTCTGTAACTCCAGGATCCAACACCCTCACACAGTGCAAAACATCAGTGCACCTTAAAAAGGGCAGACTCTAGGGAGAGCCTCCGACCGTGCCCTTGATGTGGTGACACAGCCCCACAGCCCTGCAGTCTCGCCTTGTGTTGCTAGATGATCTCACCTACCTTCCTAGGCAGTGAGCCCCCAAAAGTGCCTGCTGCAAACACAGCAGGCATCTTGGTGTTCTTATGCAGATGGAGCAGTCCAGCCAACTGTCGCTAAGGCGACAGGAGCCATGAAGGGCATCAGGGGCTGGAATGAGATGGGAAGAACCCATTGTGCTTCAGTATGGTGTGTAGAGGCTGTGGTTGGTGGTGCTGAGTCAGCCCGAGGGAGGCCTAAGGTGGGGCCAGAGTGCAGCATGGTAGAGTAGCTCAGTAGCTGGGCTCATTAACAGAAGTCACTGAGGAGTTTCCCATGGGGTCATGGCAGAGCGACCATGATCCCAGGACAGAAACCATGTGGGCAGGATTTGCACTGTGTGCCTTCCCTGGCTTCCCACAGCCTCTCTGCCCTTCGTCATCCTGACTCTGGTGAACACACCATACAAACGAGGGTTCTACTGCGGAGATGACTCCATCCGGTACCCCTACCGTCCAGACACGATCACCCACGGACTCATGGCTGGGGTCATCATCACGGCCACCGTCATCCTTGTAAGGCGGAAAAGTGCTCGGGTGGGGGCCGGGTGAGCCCTGCCCTAGCAGGATCCACCGTGGGAGCGGTGTCTGCCGCCTGCTCTGCAGCTGTTCCGTTGGCAGGTCTCATCGGGAGAGGCCTACCTGGTGTACACAGACCGTCTCTATTCACGATCCGACTTCAACAACTACGTGGCCGCCATCTACAAGGTGCTGGGGACCTTCCTGTTTGGGGCCGCTGTGAGCCAGTCTCTGACCGACCTGGCCAAGTACATGATCGGCCGGCTGAGACCCAGCTTCTTGGCTGTCTGTGACCCTGACTGGAGCCGGGTTAACTGCTCTGGCTATGTGCAGCTGGAGGTGTGCAGGGGCAGCCCTGCCAACGTCACTGAGGCCAGGTGGGTACTGACTGCAGCCCAGGCAAGGCTCTGAGGGACAGAAAATCTGGGGTCTGGTCAATGAGAAAACCTGTCAGCAGAGGCAGGCAGAGAAGCTGGTCATGGGTCTTCCTGTGTGCAGGCACATAGTGGGCAGATAGTCTCAGGATTCAGGTGCCTGGGAGGCAGTGGTCCGCCCTGCAGAGATGGACTGGCTGCCGTTTGCGCCTCCAGGCTTGTGACTGAGTTCTTTCCTCTTCAGCGTCCTCTGTGGTGAGCTTGTTTGCTGTTGGCACCATTTCCCTGCCCATCCTGCTCTTCTGAGCTCTGCTGCTCATGTCTGGTGTGGCCTGTGTGTCCGCACCCACGCTCTGTTGTCTCCGCTGACCCCTCTATCTGCTGGCTCTGATCAGCCATAAGTCCTTCCAGTGCTTTCTCTCCTTCAAAACTACAGGCATTTTCACACCCATAATGCAGTTTTAGATTTTTGAGACAGGATCTCCCTGTGTAGCCCAGAATGACCTCAAACTTCTCGTCTTTCTGCCTTAGTCTCCCGAGTGCTGGGGTGACAGGCTTGTGTCACTGTGGCTGGCGTAGACTGTCTCCTCGGCTTCTGTTTCTTCTGTCCTCACAGATGTTCTCATCTCTGGATATTTCCGGTGACTGGTTGAAGTGTCTGTCCCCAAGCTTGGCACTTGCATCTCCTTATAGACAGCTTTATGTGTGTGTGCTTGTGTGTCCACATGTGTGTGCAGGCCGGTAGTCAGTCAATGGCAAGTGTCTTCCTCAGCTGCTCTCCACCACACACGTGTGTCTTCCTGCATGTATGTACGTGCATCACATTTGTGCAGGAGTCCATGGAGGTCTGAGGAGGACATCAGATCCCCTTGACCTGGAGTTACAAGAGGTTGTTATCTGCTGTGTGGGTGCTGGGAACTGAACCCTGGTCCTCTGCAACTCCAGAGCCACGTCTCCAGTCCACATTTTATTTTAAGACAAGGTTTCTTGCTGAAGCTGGAGATGTACAGTTCTAGACTGGCCAGCAAGCTCCAGGGAGCCGTCTGTCTCCAGCTCCCCAGGCCTGGGATTACGGGCGTGTTGGGATGGAGTCTGCAGTCCCAGGATTACGGGTGTGCTCCACACCTCACTTTCCCTTGAGTGCTGGGATGGAGCTCAGGTCCTCATTTACAGAGCAGGCTCCTCTCTGACCATCTCCCCAGCTCCTTAGACAGCTTGTTTATTAGTCATGCTAAGTGTGTGCATGTTTGTTTTCTCAGTATGTGCTCTCTCTCTCTCTCTCTCTATATATATATATATATATTATGTATGTATGTATGTATGAATCTATGTATCTAAGTATCTATCTCTATCTATTTTCCTGCAAAACAGTGATTTTTGTCTGTTTGTCTCTTTATGGCCTTACTGATGATCAAATCAATGGCTTTGACTCACACACGCCAGGCAAGTCTCTCTAACACCATTTCCCGGGGAGAATGGACAGTGTGGTCACCATCTACTTAGTGACTTCCTTGAGGGAACAATGTAGATGGCCATGTCGTGAGGGTCTGCTGTCAGCTGGTTGGCAGGATTGACATACATTTCTCTGTTCTCTGGGTGCTAGGGTGGGGCTAGGGGTTCTGCCTTAGCCCTACTTTGTCTGCCAAGGTTGTGGAGTGGCTCTGGGGGTGCCCTGGGGGTGCCTGGTCCTTCTGAGCCTCCAAAGCATAGCCCCCAGGTTGTTGCGTGAGCTCTGAGGCAGCAGTGACTGATATCTTTATAAGCCGAGGTGATATCAGTACCTTAGACCACCAGCTGTCGCAACAGAGGCCGTGACAGTACTGGGTTACGGTGGCCGTACTGGGTGATTGCCACCCTCAGTGTGGTCTTGCTGGCCAGGCCTGCTCCAGGAGCAGGTAGGAGCAGGTCGGGGAGTTGGAGTTGGGGAAGTGAGAGTGAGGAGGGGAGATGGCCGCTCCATGGTGAGTGTCCTGTGTGTGTAAGCCTTCCCTCAGGCTAAGAGACAGGAGAGATGGCCCAGTGGTTAGGACCACTCTGCTCTTCCAGAGGACCTGGGTTAGATTCTCAGAACCCACAAGGCATCTCACAACTATTTGTAGCTTCAGTTCCAGGGGATCTGATGCTCCCTTGTGGCCAATTTCAGGCACTGCAGGAATGTGGCACACAGACATAGATGTAAATAAAACACCATATACATAAAGATATATAAATCTTAAAGATGATTTATTTTTGGTCTCTCTCTCTGTCTCTCCCTCTCCCTCTGTGCATGTGAGTGCTGCTGCCCTCAGAGCATCAAATCTTCTGGTAGTTGTGAGCAGCTGATGTAGGTACTGGGTGATGTAGGTACTGGATGATGTAGGTACTGGGAACTGAACTTCGGTCATCTGCAAATGCAGTCAGGACTCGTAGCTGCTGAGCCATCTCTCAATCCCCGCTTCCCATAGTTTAGATTTGCACCCCTCTGTGGCTGCCAGCTCCCCAAGGGGTTCCACTGACTGGCTTGCCCTCCCTCCCAGGCTCTCCTTTTACTCCGGACACTCCTCCTTCGGCATGTATTGCATGTTGTTCCTGGCGGTGAGTGTCTCCCTTCCTCCCAGGGAACCTTGCCCAGCCTCCTCTTCCCTGGGCCTGGGTCTTCCCTGCTGCACAATGGAATACGTGGAGGAGGCCCTGAGGGTAGGGGGTTTACGACTCTTGCATTGGGCTGGGCAGGGTGTGGACACCCACGGGCCCAGCTAATGCAGGCTGATTCCTCCACAGCTCTATGTGCAGGCCCGGCTCTGCTGGAAGTGGGCGCGGCTGCTGAGGCCCACGGTTCAGTTCTTCTTGGTGGCCTTTGCAATCTATGTGGGCTACACCCGTGTGTCTGACCACAAGCACCACTGGAGTGATGTCCTCGTCGGCCTCCTGCAGGGAGCCCTGGTAGCGTGCCTCACGGTGAGCCCTGCCTGCCTCAACCTATAGGACCCAATGTTGCTGTGACCTCTGCCTGCTCATCTGCTTCCCAGAGCTTGTCCCTCACCACTGGCCCCATCTCCTTTACAACTCTCATTGGCTCCTACCTCATTGGCTCCTCCCTCTGGGCTTCTTCCTTGGCTTTATGCACTGCTTTCCCCTCCCCCGCAGGTCCGCTATGTCTCAGACTTCTTCAAATCCCGGCCGCCCCAGCCCTGCCAGGAGGACCAGGAACCGGAGCGCAAGCCCAGTCTGTCCCTGACGCTGACCCTCGGCGATGGACCTTAGCCACTATGAGTACCCAGTCTCTTCCTGGAAGCCACCTGAGGGCCAGTCACGTGTTGGCCCCTTGGCCCTGGTCAGGCACCACTGACTTTGGAGCTGCCCCAGGGTCCCGGCTGGTGACCATTGATCAGGGTCTGGGGTACCTGACTGGCCCTGAGTGTGGGCAGGATCCATCCTCATTGCTTCTTGAGTGCCCCAGGAAGATAAGATGAGGTCCTGCTCCGAGGGCTGTCTCCCACCACAAAGGGCTTTTCGAGGAAAGCCATCCCTGCGTGGCCCCAGGAATGGGCCGGTCTATGATGGTTTATGAAGTCGGCATCCTCCCTGTGGGTCCTGCGGGGACAGACCGCTTGTCTGCCTGGGTGGAGCAGTTCACCTTGGCCTGGGTCAGGGATCACAAGTGTGAAAAGGGTTGCTAAACCGTGGGCTGCCTAGGAACAGACACACGTGACTTTTGTCTGAATCCTGTTCTCAAGCCTGCAGATGATTCCTGCCCGAGCCCTCCAAAGCTCTCCCTCATAGCTTGCTGTCCAGTCCTGCCTCCACTCCCCCGCATGGACCGGGTGTGTAGCCAGGCTTTGGGAGTGGGCCTAGGCCTGCCGTTCCCATCTATTTCAGAACACTTAAAGTTACCTTCATGGGAGGGGGAGCTATAAACTTTGTACCAAATGTCTTGGCTCTGAGTGTTGATTTAAAGCTCTCCTGGTGAGATGGCCCTGCTACACCTGCCTTCTTGCCCAGTGCACTGTGTTGGACCCGCCCAGTCTCAGCATTGACTTAGGGAACAGAGACCTGGCCTGGTTGTTCTGTATACAGCCCAAGATGGAGGCCTTATAGCTGCTGTGGCCTTCCTTGGTGTGTGGTGGATGCTTATGCTAGGCCCACTTTAGAACACAGAGACCTTTCGTGGACCATGTTACTAGATGCCCAAGGAAGCTCCCAGGGTGCCTTGCTGGTCATCCAGGGGCAGCAGGAGTGGTGGCAGGCCTTGCTGTATCCCAGGACAAGGTGTGTGTCTGTCTGGGAATGGGCAGGCTCCTTGGGCCAGAGAGCATGGCGGGGTAGTTAGCGACACCCCCATCTCGCTCATCTCCTTAGAGGCTGGATCAGAGAGCATGGCGGGGCAGTTAGGGACACCCCCATCTCGCTCCTCTTCTTAGAGACCGGGTCAGGATTGAGTCTAAGTCCTGTCCACCAGGTTCCTATAGGGGTCAGCTGCTCCATTACAGTCAGAAGACCCCAGGGAGAAGGTGGGTTCATGTCACCTGAGCTCAGCAGGGCTCTGCTTCTACAGATCCTCCGCTCGGCCAGCCAGAAGCTGAGCTGTGCCTCTTCCAGCACCTATGCCTGCCTGTCAGACTGGCAAAGAACTCCGTTTAGTAAGCACAGCGGGAGTGGCGCACACACCTGTGACACCAGCACTGGGGAGCTGAGGTAGGCTGGTGAGTGAGACCAGCCTGGGCTAGGGTGGCTCTTCATAGGCGTTCATGTGTGTGCCTGTATGTGTCAGTCCTTAGATGCTTTCCACTCTTTGTTTGAGACAAGGTCTCATTGGCCCGGAACTTTCAAGTAGACCAGTGTGCATGGCTGTAGCTTACAGGCTTGCTCTTGTCTCTGTCTCCCACTGCAGATGGCATTACATCATGCCTGCCTTACTGCATTGCTCCTGGGGATCCAAACTTAGGTCCTTATGTTTTGGAGAAGTGTGCTGCTGACACCCTTCTCTCACGACCCTAGAGAGGGATTCTTTATTTAAACAACAAGCAGGGGCTGGAGAGATGGCACAGTGGGTTAAGTGCCTGTAACTCCATCTCCTGGGGGTACCTGATGCCCCCTTCTGGCCTCTATGGGCACTGCATTTATGTGCACGTACCACCCCACTGACCCCCACACACTAAAAAAGGATAAATCCTTCTGTTATTCCTTTTATCAAAAACACATCTTCACTCACAATGTACTGTGGCTCCTGCTCCCTTCTCCTAGCTCCTCCCCACTCCCCTCCTGTCTGCATCCACCCTTCTCCTAGCTCCTCCCACTCCCCTCCTGTCTGCATCCGCCCTTCTTCTAGCTCCTCCCACTCCCCTCCTGTCTGCATCCACCCTTCTCCTAGCTCCTCCCACTCCCCTCCTGTCTGGATCCACCATTTTCTTTTCTCTTCACTAGAAAAGCACAGGTTTCTAAGGGATAGCAACAAAACAAAATGTGATGATATAAAACAAAAGCTAGCACGTCAGAAGAAGACAAACAAGGAAAAGAGCCCAAGAGGCAGTGCAATGAGCAGAGACCCACTCGTCCACACACTCAGGAATCACATGAAAACACTAACCTGGAACCTACAATGCACATGCGCAGGCCCTGTGCATGTGGAGAAGCTGTTCGGTCCCATGAGGCCCTGTGCATGTGGAGAAGCTGTTCGGTCCCATGAGGCCCTGTGCATGCGGAGAAGCTTTTCGATTCCATGAGGCCCCATTTATTAGTCGTTGATCTTAGTGCCTGTGTTAAAGTTGTCTTAGTCAGGGTTTCTATTGCTCTGATGAAACACCATGACCAAAAAGCAAGTTGGGGAGGAAAGGGTTGATTTGTCTTACACGTCCACATTACTGTTCATCATTGAAGAAAGTCAGGACAGGAACTCAAGCAGGGCAGGAGTTGATGCAGAGGCCTTGGAGGGATGCTGCTTACTGGCTTGCTCCCCATGACTTGCATACCCTGCTTTCTTATAGCACCCAGGGCCACCAGCCCAGGGATGGCACCACCCGCAAGGGACTGGGCCCTCCCCTATTGATCACTAATTATGAGAATACTCTACAGCCTGATCTTATGGAGGCATTTCCCCAATTCAAGCTCTCTCCTCTCAGCTAACTCGAGTTGTGTCAAGTTGACTCATGACTAGTCAGAACAACAATGTTTTATTCAAGACTTCTCCCGTGCCAACACGTTCAAGGCTGTCCTTCACTTTCTCTTCTATGAGGTTCAGTGGATCTGGTCTTTTGTTGAGTTCTTTGATCAACTTGGACTTGAGTTTTGCACAGGGTGATAGATAAGGGTCTATTTGCATTCCTCTACATGCAGATATCCAGTTAGACCAGTGCAGTTAGAGACTGCTTGTTTGTTCCCGGCCACCCAGACCCAAAATAATCACAGAGAAACTATATTAATTGCAACACTGCTTGGCCAGTGTCTCAGGCATATTCCTAGCTAGCTCTTACATCTAAAATTAACCCATTCTTATTATTCTGTTTGCCACAAGGTTGTGATTTATTGGGTAAAGTTCTGGTGTCTGTCTCCTTTGGTAGCTACATGTTGTCTCTCTGACTCCGCCTACTCTCTCTCTACATCTCTGTTGGGATTTTCCACCTTGCTTTACTCTGTTAAGTCATTGACCAAAAGCGCTTCTTTATTAACCAATGGCAGTAAAACATATTCACAGCACACAGAGGGGAATCCCACATCACCTTCCCTTTTCTGTCTAAATAAAAAGGAAGGTTTAACCTTAACATGGTAAAATTACATATAGCAAAACAGGTAATAAGCAAGAATTACAGTTATAATATTTATATCTATTTTATCTTTTGTCATAACTAAGGAAAAGTGTAATTATAACTATCCATTTTTCAACTCCATCAAAGACTCCAGAAGGATATATTATTACCCAAGTTAAGAGGAAGTACATTGTAAGCAACTTCCAAAACTCTAGAATTGACAGAGACATCTTGCTGCCTGGACAGTTACTCATTCTGTTACAGAAATTCTTCTGTAACATTAGAGTAGTGGGAGGCTGCTGGCTGGTTCCCAGCCACCCAGCTTAGCTTATAATAACCACACAGAAACTGTATTAATTAAACCACTGCTTGGCCCATTAGCTCTAGCTTCTTATTGGGTAACTCTTACGTATTAATTCAACCAATTTCTATTAATATGTGTACTGCCACATGAATGTGGCTTACTGGCAAAGTTTTGGCATGTCTGACTCTGGCAGCGGTTCCATGGTGTCTAATTCGCCCTCTTTCTCCCAGAATACAGCCTAGCTTTCCCCGCCTACCTTTGTTCTTCTCTGTCAAAGGCTAAAGCAGTTCTTCATTCATTAATGGTAATCACAGCACACAGAGAGAAATCCCACAACACCTCTATTTTTCTGTTTAAATAAAAAGGAAACTTTTAAATTTAACATATTAAAATTACATAAAACAGTTTTCAAGCAAGAATTAGAGTTATATCTATTTTATCTTTTATCATAACTTAGGGAAACTATAACCATAAATTCTTCAACTCCATGTAAGAATCCAGAAGGTTATAATATTACCTAAGTTAACAAGAAGTGCATTGTAAGCAAATTCCAAGACTCTAGAATTGACAGAGATGTCTCACTGCCTGGACAGTCACCCAAAGATGGATGTTGGGGCATCCATCTTCAGCCTACTGGCTCAAAGTATCCAGCAGACTTTTCCACGAAGCAGGAAATTTCAAAGAGAGTTCCACCTATATTGGCAGTTTGTCCATCATATTTTTCTGTGTCCTGCAGAATGTCTAGCAGACTCTTTCATGAAGCAGGAACCCCAAAGGATCATCTCACCTTTAGGCAAATTTAGTAGTCATTTCTCTGTGGGCCCTGCATGCCCAGTTTATCAGGCAGTCCATGCAAGAGCAGTTTCTTGCCCAAATGGCTAACTAGCTTCATAAGGAGCCTCTTTGATGCCCATCCTTCTCTTGAAGTAGATTGGTGCTGCCAGGAGCAGATGTGTCTCATTGTTGTGAAAGTCCTAAATTCTTAAAACATTTAAATGCTATATTCTGTAGTCTTTGAATGGTTTGAAGAATACCTATCTATCTGAAATACATCTCTGTACATCTAGAAAATCTAACTAATAAGACTACAAGCTTGGCTATTATTGATGGTTATCTATTAACCTGTATTTCTTAATTATACACTACATTTTTAAATGAGCTTCATGAACACGATATCTTCATCAAGAGCAGAAATATATAAATAACAAAATTGGCCTTAAGTTTATATCAATAAACCAAGATCCACACCCATGCAAATCTCTATAACATATCCACCTTTAAATGTAAACAAACATTTATAGAAAATATCTGGGAATATGGGTGTAGTTTTGTTCAAACTTCTTTCTGCTGTTTATTGGGTGAAGTAATTTTTTGAGGGATGTTTAAAGCAACCTTTTAGGAGTTTTGGTCCATCAAACCATATTAGTATGAAAGTAATCCACAGATTTTCATCCTCTGTGGAAACAAAAGAAGAACCTCTTTTTTTAAAGCAACATATCCTTAGATCCATATTTTGGAATCAAGATACTTTTAAGATATATATGTTGGTTTAGCTTAGCAGCCCATACAATGAAATGTTTCTCTGTACTTAGTTTTTTTTTACAGTCAGAATTAAAGAAGACACAATAGGGCTAGAGAGATGGCTCAGAGGTTAAGAGCATTGCCTGCTCTTCCAGAGGTCCCTAAGTTCAATTCCCAGCAACCACATGGTGGCTCACAATCATCTATAATGAGGTCTGGTGCCCTCTTCTGGCCTGCAGGCATACACACAGACAGAATATTGTATACATAATAAATAAATAAATATTTAAAAAAGAAGACACAATAATATGCATAATGCAGACTCTGTGTATATTTTATCTTTATGTGGCTTATTTTTTTTTACTCTACTACTTTTGTACTCTGTCTCTTTAAAGATTTTTTTTGTTTTTTAAACTCTCTGTATTCTTTTGATTTTCTCTTTTAAGCCTATGTATATTTATCTAACAATGTGACTCATTTAGAGTTCTTTTTTCTATCTGGATTTGTCTTTATTGTATATTTGTAATTCTTTACCGTTTAGGAGTGCTTTTATAAATGCTAAATGCTTCTTAAAACTTAAACTGCGCCATTGCTAGGGGAAATACTGTACCTTCTGCTTGCTCCACCTAGCCCAGCATTGCAGAGCTGCTCACTGTCTCTGAGAGCCATGCACAATGCTCCATCTCTAGGCACACAGCCAGTCCATGTTGACACCAAGCAAGCCGTAGCACATTGCTCACAAACCCATTTAAATGCTCGGCCTCCTGAAAGAGCCAGAGGTCATGCTGGCATTTTAAAACAGAGTGGCTCTTTTTTTTTTTTTTTTTTTTTTGCTATGGCTGTATCAGGAAAACCTCTCTTAAAGGAGCCCTGCCTCTACTTGCTTCTAGCAAACAGTGCCCACCCAAGAAAATGCCACTTCCAAACCATGTTTAACTCTGTTTTTGTGTGTGTCTAGGATTTTTTAAAAGCTTTTTTAGGTTTTACATGGATTTAGCCCCACATTGCTGCCAAATGTAGTGGGGGGCTGCTTGTTGGTTCCTGCTACCTGACTAGCTTAGACTCAAAATAATCACACAGAAACTCTATTAATTAAATCACAGCTTGGACCATTAGCTCTAGCTTCTTATTGGGTAACTCTTACATATTAATTTAACCAATTTCTATTAATCTGTATATTGCCACGGGGATGTGGCTTACCAGCAAAGTTTCGGCATGTCTGTCTCTGGCGGCAGCTCCATGGCATCTCTCTAACTTGGCCCTTCTTCCTCCCAGAATACAGCTTAGCTTTCCCTGTCTAGCTCTGTTCTTCTCTGCCATAGGCTAAAGCATTTCTTTATTTATTAAAGGTAATCACAACATACAGAGGGAAATTCCACGTCACACTGGGGCATCCATCTTCAGCCTATAGGCCCATAGTATCCGGCAGATTTTCCATGAAGCAGGAAATTTCAAAGACAGTTCTGCCTATATTGGCAATCTTTCAGTCACTTTCTGTGTCCTGCAGAATGTCTTGCAGACTCTCTCATGAAGTAGGAACGTTGAAGGACTGTTTCACCTTCTTTAGGCAGCTTCAGCAGTCATTTTTCTGTGGGTCCTGCATGTTCAGTTCATACAGTATAATATCAATCAGTCCAGGCAAGAGCAGTTTCTTGTCTAAATGGCTAGCAACTTCACAAGGAGCATCCTCGATGCCTATCATCCTCTTTAAGTAGATTGGTGTTGCCAGGGGCAGATGTGTTTCATTGTCATGAAAAGTCCTAATTTCTTAAACATTTTAAATTTCATAATTTGTTAGTCTTTGAAAGGTTTGAAGAATACCTATCATCAGAAATATATCTCTGCAAATCTAGAAAACCTACCTAACATGACTATAAGCTTGACTATTATAGATGACTATTAACTTGTAGTTTTAATCATATATTATGTTTTTAAATGAGCTGTACAAACACAATACCTTAATCAAGAGCAGAAATATACAAACAAAATTGACCTCAAATTTGTATCAATAAACTAAGATCCATACAATTGCAAAGTATTCATTTCTATATCATATCCCTCTTTAAATGTAAACAAACATTTACAAAGAATCATTTGGGAAATTTTGGCTATCTTTTCTAGACTACTTCCTGCTGGTTGGAAATGCTGTTAATCAGGTCTTTCTTGGGGTATCCTGTGTGGTAAGTCCATCTTATTCAGCAGTCCTGAAGCTGTCATGGATGTTGGACCGTCTGGGCCATGGCTTCAGGGGGGCTTTTTTAAAATAATTTATTTATTATGTATATGGTGTTCTGTCTGCATGTATCCCTGCAGGCCAGAAGAGGGCACCAAATCTCATTACAGATGGTTGTGAGCCACAATGTGGTTGCTGTGAATTGAACTCAGGACCTTTGGAAGAACAAGCAAAGCTCTTAACCACTGAGCCATCTCTCCAGCCCCTTCAGGGGGTTTTGTTTGATCAAACCATATGAGTTGGTAAGGAATCCACAGATTTTTATCCTCTGTGGAAACAAAAGTAGAACCTCTTTTCCAAAGCAACATATCCTTAGACCCAAATTTTGAACTTAAGATACCTTTAAAATATATATGTTGGTTTAGCTTAGCAACCCATACAATAAAATGTCTCTCTGTATTTAGCTCATTCACAGTCAAAAATTAAAAGAAAATAGAATAATATACATAATCCAGACTTTCTGTGAATATTCTATCTTTTATTTATTTATTTATTAAAAAGTTCCACCTCCTCCTCTCCTCCCATTTCCCTTCCACTCCCTCCTCTCCATCTCTCCTCCCTCTCCAGTCCTAAGAGAACTCAGGGTACCCAGTCCTATGGGAAGTCCAAGGCCCTTCCCCCTCCATCCAGGTCTAAGAAGGTGTACATCCAAACAGACTAGGCTCCCAAAAAGCCAGTACATTCAGTAGAATCAAAACCCATGCCATTATATTGGCTTCTCAGTCAGCCCTCATTTTCAGTCACATTCAGAGAGTCCAGTCTAATCACATGCTCATTCAGTCCCAGCCCAGCTGGCCTTGGTGGGCTCCCATTAGATCAGCCCCACTGTCTCAGTGGATGGGCACACCCCTTGTGGTCCTGACTTCCTTGCTCATATTCTCCCTCCTTCTGTTCTTCATCTGGACCTTGGGAGCTCAGTCCAGTGCTCCAGTGTGGGTCTCTGTCTCTATCTCCATCCTTTGCTGGATGATGGTTCTTTGGTGATATGCAAAATATTCATCAGTGTGGCTATGGGAGAAGGCCAGTTCAGGCACTGTCTCCTCTGCTGCCCAAGAACCTATCTGGGGACATTCCCTTAGACACCTGGAAACCCCTCTAGAGCCAAGTCTATTGCCAACCCTAAAATGGCTCCCTTAATTAAGATATCTTCTTCCCTGCTCCCATATACACCCTTCCTCCATCTCAACTATCCCATTCCCCCAAGCTCTCCCCAATCTTCCCATTCTCCCTTCTCTCTCCCCATCTTCCCTTCCACCCACCCCACCCCAATCCCCATGCTTCCAACTTTTGCCTGGCGATCTTGTCTACTTCCAATATCCAGGAGGATAAATATATATTTTTTTTTTTTTGGTTTTTCGAGACAGGGTTTCTCTGTGGTTTTGGAGCCTGTCCTGGAACTAGCTCTTGTAGACCAGGCTGGTCTCGAACTCACAGAGATCCGCCTGCCTCTGCCTCCCGAGTGCTGGGATTAAAGGCGTGCGCCACCACCGCCCGGCTGGAGGATAAATATATGTTTTTCTTTGTGTTCACCTTATTATTTAGCTTCTCTAGGATCATGAACTGTAGGCTCAATGTCCTTTGTTTATGGCTAGAATCCACTAATGAGTGAGTACATACCATATTTATCTTTTTGGGTTTGGGTTAGCTAACTTAGTAAAGTGTTTTCTATTTCCATCCATTTGCATGAAAAATTCAAGATGTCATTTTTATTTACCACTGAATAGAACTCTAATGTGTATATGTGCCACACCTTTATCCATTATTCCACTGAGGGGCACCTAGGTTGTTTTCAGGTTATGGCTATTACAAATAGTGCTGTTATGAACATAGTTGAACAGATGCTTTGTAGTATGATAGGGCATCTCTTGGGTATATTCCCAAGAGTGGAATTGCTGGGTCCTGAGGTAGGTTGACTCCCAGTTTCCTGAGAAACTGCCACACTGATTTCCAAAGTGGTTGCACAAGTTTGCATTCCCAACAATGGATGAGTGTTACCCTTACTCCACATCCTCTCCCGCATAGGATATCATTGGTGTTTTTGATTCTAACCAATCTGACAGGTCTAAGATGGTATCTCAATGTTGTTTTGATTTGCATTTCCCTGATACCTAAGAAAGTTTAACATGACCTTTAGTATCTTTTGGTCATTTGAAATTCTTCTGTTGAGAATTCTCTGTTCAGTTCAGTACTGCATTTTTAATTGGGTTATTTAGAATTTTAATGCCTAGTTTCTTGAATTCTTTATATATTTTGAAGATCAGACCTTTGTCTGTTGCGGGGTTGGTGAAGATCTTCTCCCATTCAGTAGGTTGCCTTTTTGTCTTATTGACTGTGTCCTTTGCTTTACAGAAGCTTCTCAGTTTTAGAAGGTCCCATTTATTCATTGTTCTGTTTAGTGAATGGGCTACTGGTGTTATATGTAGGAAGTGGTCTCCTGTGCCCATGTGTTGCAGACTACTTCCAACTTTCTCTTCTATCAGGTTCAGTGTGGTTGGATTTATATTGAGCTCTTTAATCCATTTGGGCTTGAGTTTTGTGCATGGTGATAGATACGGTTCTATTTTCATTCTTCTACAGGTTGACATCCAGTTATGTCAGCACCATTTGTTAAAGATGCTTTTTTTCCCCCATTGTATAATTTTAGCTTCTTTTTCAAAAATCACTTGTGTATAGGTCTGTGGTTTAATATCCAGGTCTTCGATTTGATTCCATTTTTATGCCAATACCAAGCTATTTTCATTACTGTAGCTCTGTAATAGAGTTTGATGTCAGGGATGGAAATGCTCTCTGAAGTTCCTTTATTGTATAGGATTGTTTTGGCTATCCTGGTTTTATTTTCCATATACAGTTGATTATTGTTTTCTCAAGGGCTGTGAACAATTTTGTTGGGATTTTGATGGGGATTGCATTGAATCTATAGATTGCTTTGGTAGAGTTACCATTTTTACTATTTTGATCTTGCCAATCCAAAAGCATGGGAGATCGTTCCATTTTCTGGTGTCCTCTTCAATATCTGTCTTCAAAGACTTAAAGTTCTTGTGAAATATGTCTCTCATTTCCTTGGTTAGTGTTATTCCCCAGATATTTTGTGTTATTTGTGGCTATTGTGAAAGGTGATGTTTCTTTGGTTTTCCTCTAAGTTAATCAGAGGGCACTGACTTTTTAAAGTTGATCTTGTATCCTTCCACATCACTGAAGATATTTATCAGCTATAGAATTTCTCTGGCAGAGTTTTTGGGGTTAATTATGTATACTATCATATCATCTGCAAATAAGAAGTTTGACTTCTCCCTTTCCAATTTGAATCCCCTTGATCTCCTTATGTTTTCTTATTGCTATTGCTAAAATTTCAAACACTATGTTGAGGAGATATGAAGAGAGTGAGTAGCCTTGTCTTGTTCCTAATTTTAGTAGAATCACTTTGAGTTTCTCCGATATTTAATTTGATGTTAGCTCTTGGCTTGCTGTATATTGCTTTTATTATATGTAGATATGACCCTTGTATCTCTAATAAATCCAAGACCTTTATCATGAAGGGGTGTTGAGTTTAGTCAAATGCTTTTTCAGCATCTAATGAAATGATCATATGTTTTTTCTTTCAGTTTATTTATATGATGGATTACATTGATAGATTTTCTTACATTGAACCAGCTCTGCACTCTAGAATGAAGCATACTTGATCATTATGATTTTTAATGTGTTCTTAGATTCAGTAATTGCCAGTATTTTATTGAGAATTTTTGCATAGATGTTCATGAGTGAGGCTGGTCTGTAATTCTCTTTCTTTGTTGAGTCTTTGTGTGGTTTTGGTATCAGGGTAACTGTAGCTTCATAAAACAGTTTGGGAATGAACTTTCTGTTTCTCTTATGTGGAACGTTTTGAGGAGTATGGTCTTCTTGTAAGTTCTGATAGAATTCTGCACTAAAACCATACAGCCCTGGGCTTTTTTTTGGTTGGGAGGTTTTTGATGACAGCTTCTATTTCCTCACAGTTTTTAGGACTATTTAAATTGTTCACCTAGTCTTGATTTAATTTTGGTATTTGGTATCTATCTAAAAATTGTCAATTTCTTTTACGCTTTCCAATTTTGTGGAGTATAGGGTTTTGTAGTATGACCTAGTGATTCTCTGAATTTATTCAGTGCCTGTGGTTATGTCTCTCTTTTCATTTCTGATTTTGTTAATTTGGGTGTTCTCTCTCTGCCTTCTAATTAGTTTGGATAAGGGTTTGTCAATGGTGTCGATTTTCTCAAAGAACCAGCTCTTTATTTCATTGATTCTTTTTTTTTCTAGAGCTTTTAGGTGTGCTGTTCAGTCTCTAATGTGAACTTTCTCCATTTTCTTTATGTGGGCACTCAGTGCTGTGAACTTTCCTCTTAGCACTGATTTCATAGTGTCCCATAGTTTTGGTTATATTGTGCCATCAATTTCATTGAATTTAAAAAAGATATTAATTTCTTTCTTTATTTCTTCCTTGACTCAAAGGTGGTTCAGTAGGTTACTGTTCAGTTTCTATGAGTTTGTAGGCTTTCTGGGGGTGGAATTGTTGTTAAATTCTAGCTTTACAAGCCTGGAGGTGGTGGCACACGCCTTTAATCCCAGCACTCGGGAGGCAGAGGCAGGTGGATCTCTGTGAGTTCGAGGCCAGCCTGGTCTACAAGAGCTAGTTCCAGGACAGGAACAAAAAAGCTACGGAGAGGGCTGGAGAGATGGCTCAGAGGTTAAGAGCATTGCCTGCTCTTCCAAAGGTCCTGAGTTCAATTCCCAGGAACCACATGGTGGCTCACAACCATCTGTAATGAGGTCTGGTACCCTCTTCTGGCCTGCAGGCATACAAGCAGACAGAATAATGTATATATAATAAATAAATAATTATTTTTTTTTAAAAAAAAGCTACGGAGAAACCCTGTCTCGAAATTTCAAAAAAAAAAAAAAAGTTCTAACTTTACTCCATGGTGATCTGATAAGACTCAGGTGGTTACTCCATTTTTTTATTTTTATTGTGGATGTTTGTTTTGTTTCCGAGTATGTGATCAATTTTCAAGAAGGTTCCATGAGATGCTGAGAAGAAGGTGTGTTCTTTCCTGTTTGGGTGAAATGTTCTACAGATGTCTGTTAAGTCCATTTGATTCATTACATCTGTTAGTTCTCTTATTTCTCTGTTAAGTTTCTGTCTGATTGACCTGCCCATTGATGAGAGAGGAGTGTTGAAATCTCCTACTATTAGTGTGTGGGGTTTGATGTATGCTTTGAGTTCTAGTAATGTTTCTTTTACATATGTGTGTGTTTTTATAATAGGGGCATAGATATTCAGGATTGAGACTTGATCCTGATGAATTGTTCCTGTTATGAGTATAAAGTGTCCTTCTCCATCTCTTCTGACTGATTTTAGTTTGAAATCAATTTTGTTAGATAATTGGATAGCCACCCACTTGTTTCTTAGGTCCCTTTGCTTAGAAAACCTTTTCCCAATCCTTTACTCTGAGGTAGTGTCTGTCTTTGAGGTTGAGGTGTGTTTCTTGTAAACAGCAGAAGGCTGGATCCTGTTTTCATATCCATTCTCTTAACCTGTGTCTTTTTATATGTGAATTGAGTCCATTGATATTATGCGATATTAATTATCAGTGGTTGTTAGCTCCAGTTATTTTTTGGTGGTAGTGTTTGTATGTTTCCCTTCTTTGAGTTGTGTTGGTGGAGGGTTGTCAGATGTCTGTGTTATTGTGGGTGTTCTTGGCTTCTTTGGGTTGAGGTTTTCCTTCTATTACTTTTTGTAAGGCTGAGTTTGTGGATACGTATTTTTCAAATCTGTTTTTGTCCTGGAATATCTTGTTTTCTCCATCGATGGTGAATGCAAGCTTTGCTGGGTATAGTATTCTGTGCTTGCATCCATGGTCTCTTAATGTCTGCAGCACAACTAATAAAGACCTTCTGGCTTTCATGGTTTCCATTGAAAAGTCAGGTGTAATTCTGATAGGTTTACCTTTATATGTTACTTAAACTTTTCCCTTTGCAGCTCTTAATATTCTTTCTTGTTTCTATATCTTTTTTGCTTTGGTTATTACATGTTGAGGAGATTTTTTTTGATCCAGTTTATTTGCTGTTCTGTAAGCTTCTTATACCTTCATAGGGATATCCTTCTTTAGGTTGGGACTGAGCTCCCAAGGTCCAGTTGAAGAGCAGAAGGAGGGATAGTATGAGCAAGGAAGTCAAACCAAGAGGGGTTCATCCACTGAGACAGTGTTCCTGAGTAATGGGAGCTCCCCAACTCGAAATGGACTGTGAATGAATGAACATGGGGCCAAAATAGTCCTCCTGAATGTGGTTGACAGTTGGTGCAGACTGAGGGGCCACTGACAGTGGTACTGGGATTTGTCTCTACTGCATGGACTGGCTTTTGGGATCCTATTCTCTTTGGATGTATACCTTGCTCAACCTGGATGTATTGGGGAGGGCCTTGGACTTTCCACAGGGCAGGGTGCCTTGCCCTTTCTTAAGATTGGAGGCGGTGGGGAGGAGGTTGTGTGGAGGGTGGGAGGGAAGTGGGAGGAGGGGAGGAAGTGGGAATTTGTATTGGTATTTTTTAAGTAATAACATAATAATAATAATAAACTATTAAGTAAAAAAAAATAAACTGTTAAATGACAATTCTATACCCTGGCAGATGAAAATAGTATAAAAGGCAAGAGGTCCCTGCTCCTGTGCTGAGAGGATCCAGATAGGTGAGTGAGTGGCCCCATGGCCTGAAGGACCGCAAGGAACTGAGTACAGGCCCCCTACAACTCCCTAAGCTTTTCTGGCCATCCATGGGGTGTTTCTTGGCTGCTGGCTCTCTTTAGCACATTCCAACCTGCCTCCAAGCACCCCTTTTCATCTGTGAGGTCCTTGGATCCCCTAACTCAGCCTACTCTGGGGCTGAGAGGTTGGGGAGCCAGTGGGAGTATCCTTGCCGCTGGAGCTTCTTTGTACTGCCCCACCCTGCATCCCAAGCCCACCCTTTTGTCTGCGAGGTCCTTGGAGCCAGGCAAGATGTCCCTGCTCCTGTGCTGAGAGGATCCAGACAGAAAGAGATAGGCAGGCACCAAACGCAAGAATTCTTCCAACAACCTGAAAAGCAAAATGATAACATTAGAATCCAGCAAACATGCAATAGGAAGACTTGCACCCTAACCCAGAAGAAGTAGAAGAAATCAACTTTAAAAATAACCTTATGCCGGGCGGTGGTGGTGCACGCCTTTAATCCCAGCACTCGGGAGGCAGAGGCAGGCGGATCTCTGGGAGTTCGAGGCCAGCCTGGTCTACAAGAGCTAGTTCCAGGACAGGCACCAAAGCTACAGAGAAACCCTGTCTCGAAAAACCAAAAAAAAAAAACCTTATGAAAATGATCGAGACCCTTAAACAGGAAGTGAAAAACTCCCTTGAAGAAATGGAAGAGAAGACAAACAAAAAGGTAGAAGAAATTAATAAATCTCTCAAAGATACCCATAAAAACCAAGAAAAAGCAATCAAACAGGTAAAGAAAACAGTTCAATACTTAAAAACTGAAATGGAGGTAATGAAGAAAACACAAACTGAGAGATGGTTAAATATGGAAAATCTGGGTAAATGAACAGGAACTACAGAGACAAGAATAACCAACAGAATACAAGAGATAAAAGAAAGAATCTATCTATCATAATTTCACCTGACTTCTCAATGTAAACCATGAAAGGCAGAAGGCCTTGGATAGATGTGCTGGAGACACCAAGAGACCATGGATTCAAGCCCAGAATACTATACCCAGAAAAGCTTGCATTCACCATCGATGGAGAAAACAAGATATTCCAGGACAAAAACAGATTTAAACAATCAGTAGTCACAAACCCAGCCGTACAGGAAGTACTAGGAGGAAAATATCAACCCAAGGAAGCCAAAAACACCCACAATAACACAGACATCTGACAACCCTCCACCAACACAACTCAAAGAAGGAAAACATATAAATACAAGAACCAAACAAAAATAACCGGAGTTAGCAACCACTGGTCATTAATATCGCTTAATATCAATGGACTCAATTCACCAATAAAAAGACACAGATTAAGAGAATGGATATGAAAACAGGATCCAGCCTTCTGCTGTTTACAAGAAACACACCTCAACCTCAAAGACAGACACTACCTCAGAGTAAAGGCTTGGGAAAAGGTTTTCCAAGCAAACGGACCTAAGAAGCATGTGGGTGTGGCTATCCTAATATCTAACAAAATTGATTTCAAACTAAAATCAGTCAGAAGAGATGGAGAAGGACACTTTATACTCATAACAGGAACAATTCATCAAGATGAAGTCTTAATCCTGAATATCTATGCCCCTATTATAAAAGCACCCACATATGTAAAAGAAACATTACTAAAACTCATATCACACATCAAACCCTAAACATTAATAGTAGGAGATTTCAACACTCTTCTCTCACCAGTGGATAGGTCAACCAGACAGAAACCTAACAGAGAAATAATAGAACAGAAGTCATGAATCAAATGGACTTAACAGACATATATAGAATATTTCACTCAAAAGAGGAAAGAATATACCTTCTTCTCAGCATCTCATGGAACCTTCTCAAAAACTGATCACATAACCGGTAACAAAACAAACATCCACAGATACAAAAAAAGTTAGAATAACCACCTCTGTCTTATCAGATCACCATGGAGTAAAGCTAGAATTTAAAAACAGTTCCACCCCCAGAAAGCCTACAAACTCATAGAAACTGAGCAGTAACCTACTGAACCACCTTTGAGTCAAGGAAGAAATAAAGAAAGAAATTAAAGTCTTCCTTGAATTCAATGAAAATGAAGATACAACATACCCAAACCTATAGGACACTATGAAATCAGTGCTAAGAGGAAAGTTCATAGCACTAAGTGCCCACATAAAGAAAATGGAGAAAGCTCACACTAGTGACTTAGCAGCATAGCTGAAAGCTCTAGAAAAAAAGAAGCAGACTCACCCAGAAGGAGTAGTAGACTGGAAATAATCAAACTGAGGGCTGAAATCAACAAAATAGAAACAGACAACAATCCAAAGAATCAATGAAACAAAGAGCTGATTCTTTGAGAAAATCAACAAGATTAACAAACCCCTATCCAAACTAATCAAAAGGTGGAGAGAGAACACTGAAATTAACAAGATCAGAAATAAAAAGAGGGACATAACAACAGACACTGAGGAAATTCAGAGAATTATTAGGTCTTACTACAAAGGCCTATATGCCACAAAGTTGGAAAACGTAAAAGAAATAGACTGTTTTTAGATGAATACCATGTACCAAAATTAAATCAAGACCAGGTGAAGAATTTAAATAAACCTATAAGTCATGGGGAAATAGAAGCTGTTGTGAAAAACCTTCCAACCAAAAAAAAAAAAAGCCCAAGACCAGATGGTTTTAGTGCAGAATTCTACCAGACCTTCCAAGAAGAGCCAAAATATATATTCCTTAATGTGTTCCACATAATAAAACAGAAGAGTCATTGCCAATTTTTTTTATGAAGCTACAGTTACTCTGATACCAAAACCACACAAAGACTCAACCAAGAAAGAGAATTACAGACCAATCTCACTCATGAACATCGATGCAAAAATTCTCAATAAAATACTGGCAAACAGAATCCAAGAGCACATAAAAAAATCCTCCATTGTAATTAAGTAGGCTTCATTCCAGAGATGCAGGGCCGGTTCAACATACTAAAATCTGTCAATGTAATTCATCATATAAATAAACTGAATGAATAAAACCATATGATCATTTCATTAGATGCTGAAAAAGCATTTAAAAAATTAAACACCACTTTATGATAAAGGCCTTAGAGAGATTAGGGATACAAGGATCATATGTAAATCATATGCAATTATAAAGCAATATACAGCAAGCCGACAGCCAACATCAAATTAAATATAGGGAAACTCAAAGCAATTTCACTAAATCAGGAACAAGACAAGGCTGTCCACTCTCTCCATGTCTCTTCAACATAGTGCTTGAAGTTCTAGCAATAGCAATAAGACAACATAAGGAGATCAAGGGGATTCGAATCAGAAAGGAAGAAATCCAACTTTCATTATTTGCATATGATATGATAGTGTATGTAAGTGACCCCAAAAACTCTATTAAAGAACGTTTATAGCTGATACATACCTTGAGTGATGTGGCAGGATACAGGATCTACTCAAAAAAATCAGTAGTCCTCCTATACTCAAAAGATAAAGAAGTGGAGAGGGAAATCAGAGAAACGTCACCTTTCATGATAGTCACAAATAGCATAAAGTATCTTGGGGTAACACTAACCAAGGAAGTGAAATATTTATTTGACAAGAACTTTAAGTCTTTGAAGACAGAAATTGAAGAGGATATAAGAAAATGAAAAGATCTCCCATGCTCTTGAATTGGTAGGATCAACATTCTACCAAAGGCAATCTATAGATTCATTGCAATCCCCATCAATATTCCAACAAAAGAAGAGAACACCAGAAAATGGAAGATTCTCCCATGCTCTTGGATGGGTAGGATAAACATAGTAAAAATGGTAATTCTACCAAAGGCAATTTATGATTCAACGCAATCCCTATCAAAATCCCAACAAAATTCTTCACAGATCTTGAGAGGACAATAATCAACTTTATATGGAAAAACAAAAACCCAGGATAGCCAAAACAATGCTATACAATAAAGGATTGTCTGGAGGCATTACCATCCCTGACTTCAAACTCTATTACAGAGCTACAGTGATGAAAACAGTGTGGTACTGGCATAAAAACAGAGAAGTCGACCAATGGAATCATATAGAAGACCCGGATTTTAACCCACAAACCTATGAACACCTGATTTTCGACAAAGGAGCTAAAATTATACAATGGAAGAAAGAAAGTATCTTCAACAAATGGTGCTGGCATAACTGGATGTCAACCTGTAGAAGAATGAAAATAGATCCATATCTATCACCATGCATAAAACTCAAGTCCAAATGGATTAAAGACCTCACTATCAGTCAGAACACATTGAACCTAATAGAAGAGAAAGTGGAAAGTACCCTACATCAGATGGGCACAGGAGATCGCTTCCTATGTATAACCCCAGCAGCACAGACATTAAGGGCAACATTGAATAAATGGGACCTACTAAAACTGAGAAGCTTCTGTAAAGCAAAGGACACTGTCACCAAGACAAAAAGGCAACCTACTGACTGGGAGAAGACCTTCACCATCCCCGCAACAGACAAAGGTCTGATCTCCAAAATATATAGAGAACTCAGGAAACTAGACTTTAAAATGCTAATTAACCCAATACTCCTTTGAGAAAGAGATTTATTTGGGAAGGAAGGAGTCCAGGAGAGTGGCTGCCTCTGCCAGAGAGGGATAAATGGTGGCCTCTAACCCTTTTGGAAGATCTTCACCAACCCCGCATCAGACAAAGGCCTAATCTCCAAAATACATAAAGAACTCAAGAAACTGGACATTAAAATTCTAATTAACTCAATTAAAAAATGGAGCACTGAAGTGAAAAGAGAATTCTCAACAGACAAAGTTCAAATGGCCAAAAGACACTTCAGGGAAATGCAAATCAAGACAACTTTAAGATACCATCTTACACCTGTCAGAATGGCTAAAATCAGAAACACCAATGATAGCCTTCACTGGAGAGGTTGTGGAGAAAGGGGTACCCTCATCCATTGTTGGTGGGAATGCAAACTTGTCCCCCGTCCCACCCCACCCCCAAGTTCCCAATTTTTTTGCCCGGCAATCTTGTCTACTTCCCATACCCAGTATAACAACTATATGTTTTTCTTTGGTTTCACCTTCTTATTTAGCTTCTTTAGGATCACAGATTATACAGACTCAATGACCATTATTTGTGGCTAGAAACCAATTATGAGTGAGTACATCCCATGTTCCTCTTTTTGGGTCTGGGATATCTCACTCAGGATAGTGTTTTCTATTCCATCCATCTACATGCAAAATTCGAGAAGTCATTGTTTTTTACCACTATTAGTATTACTCTAATGTGTATATATTCCACACCTTCTTCATCCATTCTTCTATTGAAGGACATCTAGGTTGTTTCCAGGTTCTGGCTATAACAAATAATTCTGCTATCAACATAGTTGAACAAATGCTCTTGTCACATGATAGGGTATCTCTTGGGTATATTCCCAAGAGTGGCATTGCTGGGTCCAGGGGTAAGTTGATCCTGAATTTCCTGAGAAACCGCCACACTGATTTCCAAAGTGGTTGCACAAGATTGTATTCCCACCAGCAATGGATGAGTGTACCCCTTCCTCCACAGCCTCTCCAGCAAAGGCTATCATTGGTGTTTTTGATTTTAGCCATTCTGACAGGTGTAAGATGATATCTCAAAGTTGTCTTGATTTGCATTTCCCTGATTGCTAAGGAGGTAGAGCATGATCTTAAGTATCTTTTGGCCATTTGAACTTCTTCTTTTGAGAATTCTCTGTTCAGCAATGAGGGCTGATGAGAAGCCAAGAACGATGGCTTTATTATTTATTAAAGATTTCTGCCTCCTCCCTGCCACCGCCTCCCATTTCCCTCCCCCTCCCCCGGTTAAGTCCCCCTCCCTCGTCAGCCCAAAGAGCAATCAGGGTTCCCTGCCTTGTGGGAAGTCCAAGGACCACCCACCTCCATCCAGGTCTAGTAAGGTGAGCATCCAAACTGCCGAGGCTCCCACAAAGCCAGTATGTACAGTAGGATCAAAAACCCAGTGCCATTGTTCTTGAGTTCTCAGTAGTAATGAGGGTGTTTTCTACATGGTGGTTTGAAATCTGAGAAAGAGGGAAACAAGTATTGTTTATGACTTAGAAAATGTCACAAGCTAATGCTGCTTTTAATCCCCGTGTGTCATCCCAGAGGTATAAATTTTTATTTCTGTATTTCAACTGAGAACATTTTCAGCGCCCCTTCTCCACACCTCATCAGGTAATCACAGCCTGGGCAGAATGGTTAACACTCACCAGTGTAGTAATAAGAGCGGCGGGGCTGCGTTCCCAACACCCCATCTGCCTGCTCGGCTAGCTTATGCCCCGAAATAATTACACGGACACTGTATTCTTTTAATCACTGCTTGGCCCTTTAGCTCTAGCCCTTACTGGCTAATTCTGATATCCCGATCAACCCATCTCTAATAATCTGTGAGCACCGGTCTTACCGGGAAGATTCTAGCCTAAGTCCATCCTGGGTCAGAGGTGGGGCATGGCGTCTCTCTGAGGCGTCTGCTCTGGAGAGGAGAGCTGTGGAATCTGAGCTCACTTCCTCTTCCTCCCAGCTTTCTGTTCTGTTTACTCCACCTACCTATGCTCTAACCAATAAAATGGGCCAAGGCTGTTCCTTTATTAGCCAATGACCTTCCTCCATCACACCAGTGTGTTCACTTTAAATTGTCACTCTTGTCCTGCACCTCTGACGCCACCAGAGGGCGCACATCTGTAACTCTCCTCGTTGGACACAAATCCTTTGTGCACTCCAGGGCTGGTCTTCTGGAGTTGATCCAGCACCAAGTTTAAAGAAACACTTAAAGGCCACTTACCCCTGAACACCAGGAACAGAAAGGAAAGGTAACTAGGGAGAAAGTCGCCTCAGGAGACGTAAAAAGCTCTGTCTTAAAAGGTGTAAGCAATCAGCCCAGCATCTGGTTGTTCTTGCTGACCTGTCACTGTGTTTGGCTACAGACTGAGTGCCTTCAAAGCCAACGGAGTGAGCTGGACTGAACCTGCTTGCAAAAGGTAAGATGCAGAGCAGCGTGTAATTGCAGAACAGTTTGGGTGGTGGTGGGGGGCGGGGGGATGTCAACAAGTCCACGCCTTTGCCAAATCGGTGAAGTCACCTGTAAAGAATATTGTTAAGAGTACATTTTTATTCTTAAAAAATTGTCTCATAACGTGTGTGTGTGTGTGTGTGTGTGTGTGTGTGTGTGTGTGTGTGTGTGCATGCCAGGAGAACACCTTGCAGGTATTGGTTCTCTCTCTCTGTCATATGGGTCCCAGGGTTCAAACACAGGGCTTAAGGACACTAGATTACCTTTCTTTACTCCGAGTCATTTCACCAGCTCCAATGTTTTATTATTATGAATGAAATTCTCACATTTATTCTTAATGTTGATCATACCTAATAAAATTTTTAATTTTTCTAAAAAAAAGAAAGTAGTATAAAATTACTGATGACAACCAACCCTATATCCTGATGGAATACAACCCTATAACCTGACAGATGACAACGGACCCTCTACCCTGCCTGATGACAACCCTATACCCCGACAGATGATAACCTTATACCCTGAATGGTGACAACCCTAATCCCTGACAGATGACAACCAACCCTATACCCTGACAGAAGATAACAGTATACCCTGACAGATGACAACCCTATATCCTGATGGATACTATATACTAATATATGACAACCAACGCTATACCCTGAGAGTTGCCAACTCTATACCCTGAAAAATGACAGCCAACATTATAACCTTACATAAAACAACCCTGTACCCTGACAGATGACAACCCTGTTCCCTGAAAGACGACAACCCTAGACCCTAACAGATGAAAATACTATAGCATGAGAGATGACAAACTTATTCCCTGACAGATGACAACCATCCCTATACCCTCACATATGAAAACAAAGCCTATACCCTGACAGATGACAGTGAACCCTATACCCTGACAATGTCAAACGACCCTATATCCTAACAGATGACAACAAACGCTATACCCTGAGAGATGAAAACAATATACTTTGACAGATGACATCCATATACCCTGACAGATGACAACCAAGCCAAAACTCTGGCAGATAACAGCCTTATACCCTGACAGAATGCAAACAACCCTATGCTCTGAATGATGACATCCATATACCCTGACAGATGACTACCAACTATATATCCTGACATTATGACAACCAACTATATACCCTCACAGATGACAACTATACTCTGACAGATGACAACCCTATACCCTGATAGATAATAACCAATCCTATACTCTGACAGTTGACAAACATATACCTTTATAAATGCCAACAATAGACCCTGACAGATGACAACCAACTCTATACCATGACAATGCTATACTCTGACAGATGGAAACTTTATTTCATGACAGATGACAACTTTATTCCCTGACAGATGACAACCTTATACCCTTACAGAGAACAATCAACCCTATACCTAACAGATGACAAACAACCCTATAACCTGATAGATGACAACCAACCATATACTCTGAAAGATGACAGTCTTATACCCTGACATTTTACAATCAGCCCTATACCATGACAGATGACAACCAACTTGATACCCTGACAGAAAACAACCATATGCTCTGACAAATGACGACAACCCTATACCCCTACAGATGCCAACTCTATTCCTTGACAGATGACAACTTTATACCCTGACAGATGACAACCCTAAACAGAGACAGATGTCAAGTAACACTATACCATGACAGATGACAACTAATCATATAGCCTGCCAGATGACAACCAAACCTATAACCCGACAGATGACAACCAAACTTAGACCTTGACAGAAGACCATCCTATTTCCTGACAGATGACAACCCTATACCCCTCACAAATGACAAACTCTGATAAATGATACCCAGCTCTATACACAGATAAATGACAACCAAACCTATATTCTGACAGATGAAAACCCTATAGCCTGACAGATGACAACAAACCCTATACTCTGAAAGATGACAACCCAATACCCTGTAGAACACAACCAACTCTATACCCTGACAGATGACAACCAATGCTATACCATGAGAGATGATAACCAACCCTTTACCCTGTCAAATGGCAACCCTATATCCTTTGTGATGACAATCCTATACAGATGACATCTCTATACCCTGTCATATGACAACTTTATACCCTGAAAGATGACCACCAACACTGAGAGATGAAAATCCTACCCATCTCTACCCACATATAATCAGCACTGATGGTGACTGTCACTATCCTGACCCATCTCTACCCAAGGACACTATGATCAGCCCTGATGGGAGCTGTCATTGTCCTGACCCATTTCTTCTCACTAGATACCATGATCATCACTGATGGTGGCTCTCACTATCCTGACACATCTCTACATACTTGATACTATGGTCAGCTTTGATGAGAGCTGTCTCTGTCCTGACCCATCTCTACCCATAGAATCTATGGTCAGTATTGATAGGGGCTGTCCCTGTCCTGACCATCTCTACCCACATACACTAGGGTTAGCACTGATTGGGACTGTCACTATCCTGACCCAGGAGCAGTTGATGAGAGACAAGAAATTTAGTGTTGTAGAAACCTGAATCCCTATACTACATCTGTATGAGACACAAAACATTAGACTATGTGAATGCAATGTAAAATTCTTGGTTATTCTCTTGTTAATAGGTTTATCATCTGTCACTGTGGATGCAAGTCATGTGAGCATGAGCATATGGGATGTGGAAAGAAACATGGTACTCCTGTCTCTCTCAGAACAAATAAAAGATGTGTAATAGTTCCCTCTATGAAAAGACATGGTGACTGTGAAATAAGCTTACAAGCAATTGGTATTCCAACTTCAGTGGGAATATATCAACAAACTCATATTGAAGAAAAACCTTCTGAGTACAAGGAATATGAAAATGTGTCTGTCTATACTGGATCACTTTGCACGGGTCATGTGACTCGCATGATAAGAAAATGCTTTAAATGCAATCAGTGTGGTAAGACTGTGAGTCCTTCCAGTTCTCTTCAAAGGCATTTAAAAAACTCATATGGGAAGAGGAAATAATAAATGTGAGCCATCTCCTAAAGACTTCAGCTGTTACAAATATCTCCAAACACATAGAACAACCAATAATGAAGAGGATCTCTATGAATATAAAGCCTTTATATCTGATTTCTCTTTAGATGTACCTGAAAGAACTCATTTGGAAAAATCCCTGTGAATATGATAACAGTGATAAAACCTATGAATGTCATAGTCTTCAGCAAGTACATAGAACTCTTGTTAGAGAGAAAAGGTGTGGATATCATTGCTGTGGTAGAGACTTTGCATTGCCTCCTTATCTTCAAATACATACAAAAAATCATCCTGGGAAGAAGCCCCATGGATGTAATCAATGTGGTAAATCCTTTGCTCATAAAAGTCATCTCAGTCATGAAAGAACTCATACTGGAGAGAAACCCTATGGATGTAATAAGTGTGGTAAAGAATTTGCACATAAAAGCCATCTTCACAGGCATAAAAGAAGTCATACTGGAGAGAAACCCCATGAATGTAATCAATGTGGTAAAGTTTTGCACAAAAGAATAATCTTTACAATTATGAAAGAAGTCATAGAGGAGAGAAACCCTATGAATGTAACCAATGTGGAAAAGCCTTTGCACAGAAGAACAATCTTCACAGTCATGAAAGAATTTATACTGGAGAGAAACCCTATGAATGTAATCAATGCGGTAAAGCCTTTGCATGTAATAGTGCTCTTTACATGCATAAAAGAAGGCATACTGGTGAGAAACCCTTTGAATGTATTCAATGTGGTAAAGCCTTTGTACAGAAGTACAATCTTTACCGTCATGAAAGAAGTCATGAGGGAGAGAAACCTCATAAATGTAATCAATGTAGTAAAATGTTTGCAGATAAGTGTAATCTTTATAGGCACGAAAGAAGTCATACTAGATAGACATCCTATGAATGTTGAAGTAACAAAGTTTTTGCATATTGCAGTAGCATTCAAAATTTTGAAAAAAATTTACAGTTGTGAAAATCCCCATAGGTATAGCCTTGCAGTCCACATACATTTTTCCTATCTATCTCACCAGTGCAAAATGCTATTTATGCTATTGTCTTAGTTTGGGCTTTCATTGCTGTGAAGAGACATTATGGCTACACTAACTATTATAAAGAAAACATTCGATTGAGATGACTTTCTTATAGTTTCAGAAGTTCATCCATTATCTTTATGATGGAGCATGGTGGTGTGTAGGCAGATGTGGTACTGGAGTTGAGAGTGCTGCATCTTGCAGGCAACAGGAAGTCAACAGACATTCAGCAGTGTCCTGAGCACAGGAAACCTCAAAGGCTATCCCTACAGCGACACATTCCCTCCAACGAGGCATATCCACCCCAACAAAGCCACACTTCCTAATAATGGCACTCCCTATGAGAGTATGGGGGCCAATAATGACACAATGACATTACAATTTGGTTATGCAGTCCAAATAGACTTATAAAGTTGACAAATGCCTTTATCTGCTCAAATATCAAACAAAATATCATCTTTAGTTGACTTGTTTACAACACACATTTCATATGCTTTTCTTAATGCAGATATGTATTTTACTTTAAAAGTTTGTGTGTCTTTTAAAAAAAATTGTATGTTTTCAGAAAAAATGGTCAGACACCAATGAATATAAGTAGCCCAGGTGATCCAGCCTCCTAAAATGCCTCTATTACAGATTATTTAAAAGTATACATCCAAAATCAAAGCTGTCAACTGAGATGATACAGTCTCACAGATTACCCAGTCAAGACTTTAGATAAGCCCTGCACTGTTCTTTTTTTTGCTTTGTTTTGTTTTTCGAGACAGGGTTTCTCTGTGGTTTTGGAGCCTGTCCTGGAACTAGCTCTGTAGACCAGGCTGGTCTCGAACTCACAGAGATCCGCCTGCCTCTGCCTCCCGAGTGCTGGGATTAAAGGCGTGCGCCACCATCGCCTGGCCCTGCACTGTTCTATTACACAGAGGCTGGACAATAAATGTTACACTTAGTTTTCCCAGGACTTGACCATTACTGCAATTTTCTTAGGATTCCCTAAAGATTTGTTGCCCCAGACAATAAAAGTAAGTTAAAGAACACAACACCCACATTTCCAAGAGTTGGGGCAGATGGATCTTCAATGGATTATGGATGTTTATCATGTTTTGGGGGGTTGGTTGCAAATTGTTACTGGTTTTGATAAGGGAGGAAATTAAGCATGGGAGCTTATATTCAGAGATCTCTTTCTGAAAAGAAATGGATGGTATTTAGAAATGATAGAAAAACAGGTGTAGATCTACTTTAAGAAGCAACTAATAATTTCAAATATTTTCATTGTTATGGGTATGTTTCTATACTTTTTAAGGTATTGTACCTATTCAGCTTGTTTAAAAATGTAGTGTGAAATTTTAGTTCTTGATATCTATTTAGGTTAATAAAGAAAAACAGTAGTTAGTCATCTATAACAATCAAAGTTTGAGTCAATGTTAGGCATGGTTTCAAAATCAGACAGATATATTTTAAATAAATGACTTTAAACACTTCAGAGACCTACAGAATATGAAATTGAAAATGTTTTAATAGCAGAAAATATGAGACACATCTGCTACTGGCAGTACCAGACTATTTCAAGAAAGGATGATGGGGATCAAAGAACCCCCATATGGAGTTTGTGTCCTTTGTGGCAAAGCTACCAGTGGGTGAAGAACTGCCTTTGCTTCAACTGCTGACAGTGTGCTGTCCAAACTCTGCCAAGACAAGGTGGGATAGTCCTTTAAAATATCCCAATCCTTAAAAAGGTCTGTCAGATAGTCTAGGCCTCAGAACTGCAGAGGAACCTTGGGACAGCTGTTTCTGTCATTCCTATACTTTATGAAGTAGCTGTGTCTGCACTCAGGTAATATATCTTTCTCATGTCTTTGATAGGGTTGAAAACTGGATTGTTGCGGATTTTCTTGTTACCCAATAAAAAAGTTTACATAAGAGAGGTAAAGTTTATAAGATTGAAGAACATAAAATCTTAAGTTGTTTGTGTATGATGCTTTAAATTCTAAAACAATTTTTAAAGTGGTAACACAAATTATGGTAGAAAGTAGTTTAGGCATAAAACTTTGGAGTCACTAAGATAGGATAGGCAATACGGCACTTTCTCTGAGTTTGGCAGATACAAATGGACTGGATGTTGTAAATGTAATTCTTACCTGACAATTGTTCTAATTGTATTTAATTCTACTATGTTAGAGTTAAAACCTTTCCTTCTTATTTACACTGTGTGAAGATGTGCTGCTGTTTTTGGGTTAATTAAAAAATAAATGACCAATAGCTGGCCAGAAGAATCTAGCCAGGATTTCTGGGGAGAGAGGGGACAATGGGAAGAAGAAACATGAAGTCACCAGTCAGAAGCAGAGGAAGCAGTATGAACAGTGTGGAGATGAGGTACTAGAGCACATGACTCATGGTAGACTTAAAAATATGGGTTAATTTAAGTTACAAGAGCGGGCTGAAAAGTCTAAGCTGAGGGCAAGCTTTTAAGTCATAAAATGTCTCCATGTCATTATTTGAAAACTGTCAATGTAGAGAATAGCTCCTTATAACCCTACTTACACGAGATTGTTCTTCACATAATGGAAGGAGAAAACCACTTCTCAAGATGTTCTCTGTCACTAATGTACTTTTTTTTCACATTTTATAGATGCACACCAAAGAAAGAAAATGTGACAAAATATCTTTAGAAGTACATAACTACAGAAACATGATGAAATACTCATCTGTTGGGAGAGGGTAGTAGCTTTATTCATACCTTGTTCCACTGGTCCCCTACTCGAACACATGACCGAGCTCCAGAGGCAGCTGGTGTATCTGGGGTCCAGACATTAGAACACAGGAGTGAGTTTTTTCACATGAATGATTCCTCCCAATAGGGTCTCCTTCAGGTATAGTTACACACACACACACACACACAAACACACACACACACACACACACACACACACACACACACACACACATCTGTATATCTGTCCTCTTATAAGAACACTGCCATTAGGTCAGAAGAATTGGTTGGATCCCCTGTAACTTTGGTGTTACAGAAGGGAGAAGCCAAGTGGGTGTTGGGAACGGAACTATGTTATATACAAGAGTACTCGCCAGAGACCGCTCCAGCCGGCATCAGGTCTCAGAGAAGTTGTGGAGTCAGTGAAGGAAGGATATTGAAATGATCTGAGTGTGAATCAGGATAGCCGCCGCTTTATTGAAAATAGAAGCTATATTTTGAATACTCCATAATTACACAAAAGTTTAGCCATAAGCAAGATTGAAAGCAAACTCAATGATTCCCAGATGAAAATAGCCACCAACTTTATCACAGCATTTATTTCCGAGGCAAGTGGTGATGATTTCTTCAAGAATCTAAACACCTACCTGGAGTCTGTTGTTTCCCTCTGTGATGTAGGGTAAAAGGAACAGCTGGAGCAGGAAACCAACCAATCACTGAGCACCCTGACTCTGAACCCAGAGTCAGTAAAAGAAACACCTTGGATCTGAGACCTGGGCGAGGGAAAGAAATATTTTTTATCCCTGAACCCAGGACTAAAGACATATGTCCTAACTCTGAAACTAGTGTCAAAGAAACACACTTTGTTCCTAGGATCAGAGCCAGTGAAAGAAATATATCCTGATCCTAAGATTAGAGTCAGAAACATAAAAAGAACTAGCAAAAGAAACAGTTTTGCCATAAAATCAGAGTCCTCTCTTACCCTGACCAACTACACTAGTAATCTCTGGGCAGGAAAAAACTAACTAATCCCTTCTTTCCCTGGGAAAACTCTGCCCCTAAGAAGCCCTATATAAGCCATTGTGTTCCTTCGGTTAGAGGCCACCATTTATCCCTCTCTGGCAGAGGCAGCCACTCTCCTGGACTCCTTCCTTCCCAAATAAATCTCTTTCTCAAAGGAGTATTGGGTTAATTAGCATTTTAAAGTCTAGTTTCTTGAGTTCTCTATATATTTTGGAGATCAGACCTTTGTCTGTTGCGGGGTTGGTGAAGATCTTCTCCCAGTCAGTAGGTTGCCTTTTTGTCTTGGTGACAGTGTCCTTTGCTTTACAGAAGCTTCTCAGTTTTAGTAGGTCCCATTTATTCAATGTTGCCCTTAATGTCTGTGCTGTTGGGGTTATACATAGGAAGCGATCTCCTGTGCCCATCTGATGTAGGGTACTTTCCACTTTCTCTTCTATTAGGTTCAATGTGTTCTGACTGATAGTGAGGTCTTTAATCCATTTGGATTTGAGTTTTATGCATGGTGATAGATATGGATCTATTTTCATTCTTCTACAGGTTGACATCCAGTTCTGCCAGCACCATTTGTTGAAGATACTTTCTTTCTTCCATTGTATACTTTTGGCTCCTTTATCAAAAATGAGGTGTTCATAGGTTTGTGGGTTAAAATCCGGGTCTTCTATACGATTCCATTGGTCGACTTCTCTGTTTTTATGCCAGTACCACACTGTTTTCATCACTGTAGCTCTGTAATAGAGTTTGAAGTCAGGGATGGTAATGCCTCCAGACAATCCTTTATTGTATAGCATTGTTTTGGCTATCCTGGGTTTTTTGTTTTTCCATATAAAGTTGATTATTGTCCTCTCAAGATCTGTGAAGAATTTTGATGGGACCTTGATGGGGATTGCATTGAATCTATAAATTGCCTTTGGTAGAATTCCCATTTTTACTATGTTGATCCTCCCAATCCAAGAGCAAGGGAGGTCCTTCCATTTTCTGGTATACTCCTCAATTTCTTTCTTCAATGCCTTAAAGTTCTTGTCAAATAGATCTTTCACTTCCTTGGTTAGAGTTACACCAAGATATTTTATGCTGTTTGTGGCTATCGTGAAAGGTGAAGCTTCTCTGATTTCCCTCTCTGCTTCCATATCCTTTGTGTATAAGAGGGCGACTGATTTTTTGGAGTTGATCTTGTATCCTGCCACATTACTAAAGGTGTTTATCAGCTGTAAAAGTTCTTTGGTGGAGTTTTTAGGGTCGCTTATGTACACTATCATATCATCTGCAAATAACGAAAGTTTCACTTCTTCCTTTCCAATTCGAATCCCCTGATCCCCTTATGTTGTCTTATTGCTATTGCTAGAACTTCAAGCACTATATTGAAGAGGTATGGCAAGAGTGGACAGCCTTGTCGTGTTCCTGAGTTTAGTGGGATGGCTTTGAGTTTAAAATGCTAATTAACCCAATTAAAAAATGGGGCACTGAACTGAACAGAGAATTCTCAGCAGAGGAAGTTCAAATGGCCAAAAGACACTTAAGGTCATGCTCAACCTCCTTAGCGATCAGGGAAATGCAAATCAAAACAACTTTGAGATATCATCTTACACCTGTCAGAATGGTTAAAATCAAAAACACCAATGATAGCCTTTGCTGGAGAGGCTGTGGAGGAAGGGGTACACTCATCCATTGCTGGTGGGAATGCAATCTTGTGCAACCACTTTGGAAATCAGTGTTTCGGTTTCTCAGGAAATTCGGGATCAACCTACCCCTGGACCCAGCAATACCACTCTTGGGAATATACCCAAGAGATGCCCGATCATATGACAAGAGCATTTGTTCAACCATGTTCATAGCAGTATTATTTGTAATAGCCAGAACCTGGAAACAACCTAGATGCCCCTCAATGGAAGAATGGATGAAGAAAGTATGGAATATATACACATTAGAGTACTACGCTGCGGTAAAAAACAATGACTTCTCGAATTTTGCATGCAAATGGATGGAATAGAAAACACTATTCTGAGTGAGGTAACCCAGACCCAAATAGAGGAACATGGGATGTACTCACTCATAATTGGTTTCTAGCCATAAATAAGGGTCACGGAGTCTACAATTGGTGATCCTAAAGAAGCTAAGTAAGAAGGTGAACCAAAGGAAAAACATATAGTTATCTTCTTGTCTATGGGAAGTAGACAAAATTGCCAGGGAGAAAATTGGGATCTTGGGGGTGGGGTGAGATGGGGGTAAGGGGAGATGGGGAGAGAAAAGGGAGAAGGGGAGGATGGGGGGAACTTGGGGAAAAAGGAGGATTGGGATAAAGGAAGGTTGGATAGGGGAGCACGGAAGCACAATTCTTAGTTAAGGGAGCCACCTTAGGGTTGGCAAGAGACTTGAACCTAGAGTGGCTCCCAGGAGCCCAAGCCAAGGTCCCCAGTTAGTTCCTTGGGCAGCTGAGGATAGGGAACCTGAAATGACCCTAGCCTATAGCAATACTGACGAATATCTTGCATATCATCATAGAACCTTCATCTGGTGATGGATGGAGATAGAGACAGAGACCCACACTGCAGCACTGGACTGAGCTCCCAAGGTCCCAATGAGGAGCAGAAGGAGGGAAAACATGAGCAAAGAAGTCGGGACCACGAGGGGAGCACCCACCCACTGAGACAGTGGATCTGATCTATTGGGAGCCCACCAAGGCCAGCTGGACTGTTACCAAAAAAAGCATGGGATAAAACTGGACTCTCTGAACATGGCAAACAATGAGGGCTGATGAGACGCCAAGGACAATGGCACGGGGTTTTGATCCTACGTAATGGGCTGGCTTTGTGGGAGCCTAGCCAGTTTGGATGTTCACCTTCCTAGATATGGACGGAGGGGGGAGGACCTAGGACTTACCACAGGGCAGGGAACCCTGACTGCTCTTTGGACTGTTGAGGGAGGGGGAAAGGAATGGGGGGAGGGGGAGAAGGGTGGGAGGAGGGGGAGAAGGGTGGGAGGAGGAGGAGGGAAATGGGAGGCTGGGAGGAGGTGGAAACTTGTTTTTTTTTCTCCTTTTCTCAATAAAAAAAGAAAAAAAACATATCTTCTTCTATGTAACTAGAAATTTAAAATTGTGAAGACTTTGTAATGACAGTACTGTTTTCGGTTAGAAGGGATGGGAGTGTGAGTGTCATACGAAGGAGTGTGTTTCCAAAATACAGAAATAAAAGAAGGTAGTAAGTAAAAAAAAATACTGGATCCTCTGAACATGGCGAACAATGAGGGCTGATGAGAAGCCAAGGACAATGGCACGGGGTTTTGATCCTACGCAATGTGCTGGCTTTGTGGGAGCCTACCCAGTTTGGATGTTCACCTTCCTAGATATGGACGGAGGGGGGAGGACCTAGGACTTACCACAGGGCAGAGAACCCTGACTGCTCTTTGGACTGGAGAGGGAGGGGGAGAGGAGTGGGAAGAGGGGGAGAAGGGTGGGAAGAGGGGGAGAAGGGTGGGAGGAGGGGGAGGGAAATGGGAGGCTGGGAGGAGGTGGAAACTTGTTTTTTTTCTTTCTTTTCTCAATGAAAAAATAAATAAATAAATAAAAAAGGAGTATTGGGTGATGACTTTCGACTAGACCTTCAACTAGTTTGCCAGTGCAGACTAGAAGAATCTGGCTGGGACCTTCCTTAGGGGACAGAGGTGAAAAACCTTCCTGAGATACTCCCTTAGTAGGCCTGAGCAAGACAGAGCAGAACAGAAGAACCTTGCTAGGATGTTCCTTAAAGGGAACTGAGCAAGGCTGGGCAGAAAAGAGTAACACTTTGCTGGAACCAGAGGAGATTGCTCCATTTCTGCAGGGGGCTTCCCCTTTAGCAGAGTGTTAGCAAAAGAAGAAACCTCTTAGGCTGAAGAAGAAGCAGATATCTCTGCTAGGATGTTCCCTTAAAGGAACAGAGCAGCACACACCTGTAGCCACTCTCCAGGAGAAGAGCAAGACCACTACATCCTGCAAACCATTCCCCACCACACCCCAGCTTCAGGTATCCTGTCTTCCAATAGTCATGACACCTGTCCTCCAGGGCTGAGCTGTCCTATTGTGGTTCCAGCCTCCACAGCGGTCTTATTGTGACTCTGTCCTCCAGGGCTGAGCTGTACTATCATGACTCTAGCCTCCAGACCTGTCCTATTGCAGCTCTAAATATAGCCTGGCTTCCCAATAAGTCAAGATATCTCTGCAACACTACAACTGTAATACATTCCCCTACATATGGCGTGCTTTCGTCTTTGGTACCGGGTGTGTCCAGGTAGTAAACCTTTAAATACTCTATTCTTAGTGTAGTCAGGGGACACAATGAGGATCCTTGTGTGTGAGTAGGCAGAATTTTCATTCTATATGGTTCCATGGTCACAGGATCGTATCCAAAGATTTATTTTGTTTAAAGATACTACCATTGTATACTTCCTCATCCTCCAATGAAGCCCACACAAAATTTTCCAAAGGAAAACTTACAAGGAAACTTCCATAACACATAGTCAGAAATATTAAAACTGAAAGACAAAAGATGCTAGAGAATTGTGTTCTGCAATGCTGAAATGCTGAAACTTTGTCAAGCAGCAATGGTTACCATTCAGTCCATGCCACATATTAAAAGACTGAACCATCTCTCATCCTATTTTATTTTTTCTAAGATTTAACTTATTATTCTCATCTTTGTTCATGCACATGTATAGTATAGTTCAAAACTCAGAAGACAGCCTGTGTGACTTGGTCCTCTCCTTTAAAGATCATTAAAGATGATCTTTAATCCTTTCCAGGGTCAAAAAATAATTCTTGGATTTTTCTCTCCCTAAACATTTAAAAATATGAGGAAGATTTTCAGTACCTGGGGTATACAAATAAAATTTCTGATTTGGTTTAGCCTCGTCTTGAATCTATGACACTGTACCAAGCTGCCAAGTGAAGAGGTCTCTGGTTCCTCCCTGGCTCAGGGTGGCCTCTTCAACCATCTTCAGCCAATGAACGAGGGTTTTGATTCTGGTGCAGCAGTGTGGTATGGGTAGATCTAGCTGTAAGTGTAGCTAATGTGGGCCCAGGGCTGCTGAGGACACAGATGTGCTTTTCAAACTCCATCCTTCACCTCTGCAAGCTTAACCCTAAGGTACTATCTTCCCTAGCCTACAGGGTGATGAATGAGACTTATCATTCACTGGGAGATTAGCCTGGACCTTACCAGTGGTACCCTGCTCATCCTGTATCAGTGCTCCTTACACTGTGGCCCTCTTGTTCCCATGACTCTCCAACTGTAACATGTTACAACTTCTGTTATGCCACCTACATCAAACCATCCACCAGAAGTATATCCTCGCTGCAGAAGTGATTCATTATCAGTGTGCAACACTGGTTGAGAACAGGAATTGGGCAGATTGACTCAGAAGATAGTTTGAGCTTTTGTACCCAAAACAAGTTATGGTAATATACATGAGTACAATGCAATATTTTTTAAAAATAAGGAAAAGTTGTTGTGGCTTAGGGCTAAGCCCCCGACCAGTAAATCCCAATGTAGATCTTTTGGCATTTGTTAGGGGTGAGCCTCTGACTAGATTTCCCAATGAGGTTGTTGGGGGCATGCCTTAGGCATTGAGCTCCTGTGTAGAATCTCTCCATGATGGGTACAGTGGTGGAACCCTGTCACTCAGTGCTCTACAGGCAGTGGGACCTAAGACAATGGAGCTGACATTTGATGAGCACTAAAGTGTATACAATAGTTAGCAACATTTGCAGTACCAGAGAGTATATACTCTGAGGGTCAAGAACTATCACAGGAGTAAAGTTCTTTTGAGTTCAAGCTGTATACACTCAAGGATAAGCCATAAGTGTCAAAACTATGCATAGGGCCATAACCATTTGATTGAATAATAGCAGGAAGCAATACTAATTTGAAATAAATTCCCTTCTATTCACCTGTCAGGAGCACAAAAACACATTCAACTACATGTGTTTTGAAGAATCTGCAATACAGACTCCTGTCTTGTTTTCTTTCCAAGTTCTCACACACACTTTGAATTTACACATGACTCCATGTCTGGACCATGTTCTGACGAGTATGAGTCATAAGCTTATGCAAAATCTACTGATCCCAAACTTTCTATGTTTATCTTCTCATTGCAGTTTCTCAGTTTGGACACTCCACTCTTTTTATTTTTTATTTTTATTTTTTTTATTGATAAAAGGAGAATAAAGAAAAGAAAAAAAACAAATTTCCACCTCCTCCCAGCCTCCCATTTCCCTACCCCTCCTCCCATTCTTCTCCCCCTCCTCCCACCCCTCTCCCTTTCCACCCACATTTCTCCCCCTCCCTCTCCAGTCCAAAGAGCAGTCAGGGTTCCCTGCCCTGTGGTAAGTCCTAGGTCCTCCCCCCTCTGTCCATATCTAGGAAGGTGAACATCCAAACTGGCTAGGCTCCCACCAAGCCAGTACATTGCGTTGGATCAAAACCGCGTGCCATTGTCCTTGGCGTCTCATCAGCCCTCATTGTTCGTCATGTTCAGAGAGTCCAGTTTTATCCCATGCTTTTTTTGGTAACAGTCCAGCTGGCCTTGGTGGGCTCCCAGTAGATCAGCTCCACTGTCTCAGTGGGTGGGTGCACCCCTCGTGGTCCCGACTTCTTTGCTCATGTTCTCCCTCCTTCTGCTCCTCCTTGGGACCTTGGGAGCTCTATCCAGTGTTCCAGTGTGGGTCTCTGTCTCTATCTCCATCCATCGCCAGATGAAAGTTCTAGGATGATATGCATGATATTCGTCAGTATTGCTCTAGGATAGGGTCATTTCAGGTTCCCTATCCTCAGCTGCCCAAGGAACTAACTGGGGGCCTCAGCTTGGGCACCTGGGAGCCCCTCTAGGGTCAAGTCTCCTGCCCATCCTAAAGTGGGTCCTTTAACTAAGAAATGGGGTTCCGTGCTCCCCTATCCAACCTTCCTTTATCCCGATCCTCCGGTTTTCCCAAGTCCCCCCTCCTTTCCTTCTACCTTTTCTCTCCCCATCTCCCCTTACCCTCATCCCACCCCACCCCCAACATCCCACTTTTCTCCCTGGCAATTTTGTCTACTTCCCTTATCCAAGAGGATAACTATATGTTTTTCCTTGGGTTCCCCTTCTTACTTAGCTTCTTTAGATTCACCTATTGTAGACTCCGTGACCCCTATTTATGGCTAGAAACCAATTATGAGTGAGTACATCCCATGTTCATCTTTTTGGGTCTGGGATACCTCACTCAGGATAGGGTTTTCTATTTCCATCCATTTGCATGCAAAATTCGAGAAGTCATTGTTTTTTACCGCAGCGTAGTACTCTAATGTGTATATATTCCATACTTTCTTCATCCATTCTTCCATTGAAAGGCATCTAGGTTGTTTCCAGGTTCTGGCTATTACAAATAATACTGCTATGAACATAGTTGAACAAATGCTTTTGACATATGATAGAGCATCTCTTGGGTAAATTCCCAAGAGTGGTATTGCTGGGTCGAGGGGTAGGTTGATCCCGAATTTCCTGAGAAACCGAAACACTGACTTCCACAGTGGTTGCACAAGATTGCATTCCCACCAGCAATGGATGAGTGTACCCCTTCCTCCACAGCCTCTCCAGCAAAGGCTATCCTTGGTGTTTTTGACTTTAGCCATTCTGACAGGTGTAAGATGATATCTCAAAGTTGTTTTGATTTGCATTTCCCTGATTGCTAAGGAGATTGAGCATGACCTTAAGTGTCTTTTGGCCATTTGAACTTCTTCTGTTGAGAATTCTCTGTTCAGTTCAGTGCCCCATTTTTTAATTGGGTTAATTAGCCTTTTAAAGTCTAGTTTCTTGAGTTCTCTATATATTTTGGAGATCAGACCTTTGTCTGTTGTGGGGTTGGTGAAGATCTTCTCCCAGTCAGTAGGTTGCCTTTGTGTCTTAGTGACAGTGTCCTTTGCTTTACAGAAGCTTCTCAGTTTTAGTAGGTCCCATTTATTCAATGTTGCCCTTAATGTCTGTGCTTCTGGGGTTATACCTAAGAAGCGATCACCTGTGCCCATCTGTTGTAGGGTATTTCCCACTTTCTCTTCTATCACATTCAGTGTTTTCGGCTGATATTGAGGTCTTTAATCCATTTGGACTTGAGTTTTGTGCACGGTGATAGATATGGGTCTATTTTCATTCTTCTACAGGTTGACATCCAGTTGTGCCAGCACCATTTGTTGAAGATGGTTTCTTTCTTCCATTGTATACTTTTAGCTCCTTTATCAAAAATGAGGTGTTCATAGGTTTGTGGGATTAAATCCGGGTCTTCTATACGATTCCATTGGTCGACTTCTCTGTTTTTATGCCAGTACCACCCTGTTTTCATTACTGTAGCTCTGTAATAGAGTTTGAAGTCAGGGATGGTAATGCCTCCAGACAATCCTTTATTGTATAGGATTGTCTTGGCTATCCTGGGTTTTTTGTTTTTCCATATAAAGTTGATTATTGTCCTCTCCAGATCTGTGAAGAATTTTGATGGGATCTTGATGTATCTAACCAAGGAAGTGAAAGATTTATTTGACAAGAACTTTAAGGCATTGAAGAAAGAAATTGAGGAGGATACCAAAAAATGGATGGACATCCCTTGCTCTTGGATTGGGAGGATCAACATAGTAAAAATGGCAATTCTACCAAAGGCAATTTATAGATTCAATGCAACTCCACTCTTTTTAGACCCTAAGTGTGTTGGAGGATATTTGATCACACAGTGAACTTGGAGATAATTTATATTTTCATTTTATGCTTTAATTTCCTATCGCTGTGTATTAAAGGAGATTGACACAATATTAGTTATGATTACTATCAGTCTCATAATTCATATTTTATCCTTAATAGCCATGGTGATTTTTGTGCCAAATATAAAAAATGAATTGATAAGATATAAGCCTCAAAAATAAAAATACTCAGACACACAGTGGAATTTAGGCAAGAACCTACCTTAGTTTAACTCATTACTATATAAGAACTACCACCAAATGGTAGGTACTCCCTAGGTTATGAAGAAGTTAAATGGAGCTTTTTGTTAGCGACGTTCCTGGCCAGCAAGGGAACCTGATCCTGCTCCAGGGGACCCATCAGAGTGGTTGGTGAGTGTGCTCTTGACCCATGGCAGGAGCACGGAAACAGAGCAGGGACATTCCTCAACCCCCTTCACTCCCTGGTCATTCAGCAGGGGCTGCTCCCCTCTGCTAGGGCCTCTCTCTCCCTACCCACTCCAGTTTGCACCTAGGAACCTCCTCCCTTCTTCCGGGCCACAGGATCCGCCAGCTCAGCCTGTTCGGGAGCTGGGAAGGGGTGCTCAGGACAATGGGGCGAGTGGGAATTGCTTTGCTTCAATAGCCTGCCTGCAGCAAGGTAGGCACTTTGTCAGCGAGTTCCCTGGCCAGCAAGGGAACCTGATCCTGTTCCATAAGATCCATCGGATAGCATTTGAATGAAGAGATGGGAAGGCGCCAAGGCAAGAATTCCTCCACCAATCTGAAAGACAAAGTGAAAACACCAGAACCCAGTGACCAGAAAACAGAAGGTCTTGAACACCCTAATCCAGAAGAAAGGGAAAAAATTGACTTTATGAAAGCAATAGAGTCCCTTAAACAGCATGTAAAGAACGCCCTTATAGAAATGGATGAGAAGTATAACAAAAAGTTTGAAGAAATGAATAAATACGTAAATGATACCCTGGAAAACCAAGAAAAAACAATCAAACAAGTAATGGAAACAGTTCAAGAACTGAAAACTGAAATGGAGGCAAAGAAGAAAACAGAAACCGAGGGCCAACTGGATATGGAAAATCTAGGGCAACGAACAGAGCCTACAGACAAGCATAACTAATAGAATGCAAGAGATAGAAGAAAGAATGTCAGACTCTGAAGACACCATTGAGAAAATAGACGCACTGATCAAAGAAAACAGCAAATCCAACATATTCTCATCACAAAACATTCAGGAAATATGGGACACAATAAAAAGACTAAACCTAAGAAGAATAGGGATAGAAGGAGAAGAATTACAGCTCTAAGGCCCAGAAAATTTATTTAACAAAATTATGGAAGAAAACTTTCCCAATATAAAGATATTCCTTTGAATATTCAAGAAGCAGACAGAACACCAAATAGACTGGATCAAAAAAAATCCCCTCGCCATATAATAATCAAAACACAAAACATACAGATTAAAGAAAGAATATTAAGAGCTGCAAAGGAAAAAGGTCAAGTAACTTATAAAGGTAAATCTATCAGACTTACACCTGACCTCTCTATGGAAACCATGAAAGCCAGAAGGTCCTGGATAAAGGTACTTCAGAAACTAAGAGATCATGGATGCAAGCCCAAACTACTATACCAAGCCAAGCTATCACTCACTATCAATGGAGAAAACAAAACATTCCAGGATAAGAACAAATTTAAACAATACGTAGCCACAAACCCAACCTTACAGAAAGTTATAGAAGGAAAATCGCAACCCAAGGAATCCAACATTGCCAACACTGCCTAAAATAACTCAGGCATCTAGCGACCCTTCACCAGCACAACTCAAAGAAGGGAAACACAAAACTCTACTACCAAAATAATAATAACAACCGGAGTCAACAACCACTGGTCATTAATATCACTTAATATCAATGGTCTCAACACACCTATAAAAAGGCACAGGCTAAGAGACTGGATACGAAAACAGGATCCAACATTCTGCTGTTTACAAGAAACACACCTCAACCACAAAGACAGACATCTACTCAGAGTAAATGGTTGGAAAAAGGTTTTTCAATCAAATGGACCTAAGAAACAAGCGGGTGTGGCCATACTAATTTCTAACAAAGTTGACTTCAAGCTAAAATCAATCAAAAGAGATAGAGATGGTCATTTTATACTCATAACAGGAACAATTCATCAAGATGAAGTCTCAATCCTGAATATCTATGTCCCTAATATAAAAGCATCCACTTATGTAAAAGAAACATTAATAGATCTCAAGGCAGACATCAAACCACACACACTAATAGTAAGAGACTTCAACACTCCTCTCTCACCAATGGACAGGTCAATCAGACAGAAACCTAACAGAGAAATAAGAGGATTAAGGGAGGTAATGAAGCAAATGGACTTAACAGACATCTATAGGACATTCCACCCAAATAGGAAAGCATATACCTTCTTCTCTGCAGCTCATGGAACCTTCTGGAAAATTGACCACATACTCAGTAACAAAACAAACCTCCACAGATACAAAAAAATTTTAGTGACCACCTGTGTTTTATCGGATCACCACGGATTAAAGTTAGAATACAACAGTGAGGCTACCCCAAGAAAGCCAACAATCTCAGGAAAACTGAACAGTCAACTACTGAACCACACCTGTGTCAAGGAAGAAATTAAGAAAGAAATTAAAGTCTTCCTTGAATTTAATGAAAATAAAGAGACAACATACTCAAACTTATGAGACACTATGAAATCAGTGCTAAGAGGAAAGTTCATAGCACTAAGTGCCCACTTAAAGAAAACAGAGAAAGCACATATTGGAGACTTAACAGCCCACCTGAAAGCTCTAGAAAAAAAGAAGCAGACTCACCCAGAAGGAGTAGAAGACCAGAAATAATCAAACTGAGGGCTGAAATCAACAAAATAGAAACACAGAAAACAATCCAAAGAATCAATGAAACAAAAAGTTGGTTCCTGGAGAAAATCAACAAGTTGACAAACCCCTATCCAAACTAATCAAACGGCAGAGAGAGAACACACAAATTATTAAGATTAGAAATGAAAAGGGGGACATAACAACAGACACAGAGGAAATTCAGAGAATCATTAGATCTTACTACAAAAACCTGTATGCCAAAAAACTGGAAAATGCAAAACAAATGGACTTTTTTTTTTAGATAAGTACCATATACCAAAGCTAAACCAAGACCAGGTGAATGATCTAAACAGACCTGTTAGTCGCGAAGAACTAGAAACTGTTATAAAAAATCTCCCTTCCAAAAAAAAAAGCCCAGGACCAGATGGTTTCAATGCAGAATTCTACCAGAACTTCCAAGAAGAGCTAATACCTATACTCCTTAATGTATTTCACAATATAGAAACAGAAGAGTCATTGCCAAATTCCTTTTATGAAGCTACAGTTACCCTGATACCAAGCCACACAAAGACCCAACCAAGAAAGAGAATTACAGGCGTATCTCACTCATGAACATCGACACAAAAATTTTCAATAAAACACTGGCAAATTGAATCCAAGAACACATCCGAAAAATTATCCATTATGATCAAGTAGGCTTCATTCCAGAGATGCAGGGCTGGTTCAACATACACAAATCTATCAATGTAATTCATCATATAAATAAACTGAAAGAAAAAAACCATATGATCATTTCATTAGATGCTGAAAAAGCATTTGACAAAATTCAACATCCCTTTATGATGATAAAGGTCTTGGGGAGATTAGGGATACAAAGGTCATACCCAAATATCATAAAATCTATTTACAGCAAGCCAACAGCCAACATTAAATTAAACGGAGAAAAACTCAAAGCCATCTACAATCAGGAACACGACAAGGCTGTCTAGTCTCTCCATACGTCTTCAATATAGTGCTTGATGTTCTAGCAATAGCAATAAGACAATATAAGGGGATAAAGGGGATTCGAATTGGAAAGGAAGAAGTTAAACTTTCATTATTTGCAGATGATATGATAGTATACATAAGCGACCCCAAAAACTCTACCAAAGAACTCCTACAGCTGATAAACAGCTTTAGTAATGTGGCAGGATACAAGATCAACTCCAAAAAATCAGTTGCCCTCCTATACACTAAGGATAAGGATGCAGAGAGGGAAGTCAGAGAAGCTTCACCTTTCACAATAGCCACAAATAGCATGAAAAATCTCTGATTAAGGAAGTGAAAGATCTATTTGACAAGAACTTTAAGTCTTTGAAGAAAGAAATTGAAGAGGATACCAGAAAATGGAAGGACCTCCCTTGCTCTTGGATTGGGAGGATCAAGATAGTAAAAATGGCAATTCTCCCAAAAGCAATCTATAGATTCAATACAATCCCCATCAAAATCCCATCAGAATTCTTCACAGACCTTGAGAGGACAATAATCAACTTTATATGGAAAAACAAAAAACCCAGGATAGCCAAAACAATCTTATACAATAAAGGAACGTCTGGAGACATTACCATCCCTGACTTCAAACTCTATTACAGAGCTTCAATATTGAAAACAGCTCGGTATTGGCATAAAAACAGAGAAGTTGATCAATGGAATCGAATAGAAGACCCGGATTTTAACCCACAAACCTATGATAAAGCTCCTTTTTGATAAAGGAGCTAAAAGTATACAATGAAAGAAAGAGAGCATCTTCAACAAATGGTGCTGGCAGAACTGGTTGTCAACCTGTAGAAGAATGAAAATAGATCCATATCTATCACCATGCACAAAACTGAAGTCTAAATGGATTAAAGACCTCAATATCAGTCTGAACACACTGAACCTGATAGAAGAGAAAGTGGGAAGTACCCTACAACACGTGGGCACAGGAGACCACTTCCTACGTATAACCCCAGCAGCAGAGACATTAAGAGCAACATTGAATAAATGGGACTTCCTGAGACTGAGAAGCTTCTGTAAAGCAAAGGACACTGTCACTAAGACAGAAAGGCAACCCACTGACTGGGAGAAGATCTTCACTAACCCTGCAATAGACAAAGGTCTGATCTCCAAAATATATAAAGGACTCAAGAAACTAGACTTTAAAATGCTAATTAACCTAATTAAAAAATGGGGCACTGAACTGAACAGAGAATTCTCAATAGAAGAAATTCAATGGCCAAAAGACACTTAACGGCATGCTCAACCTCCTTAGCGATCAGGGAAATGCAAATCAAGACAACTTTAAGATACCATCTTATACCTGTCAGAATGGCTAAAATCAAAAACTCCAATGATAACCTTTGCTGGAGAGGTTGTGGAGAAAGGGGTACACCCATCCATTGCTGGTGGGAATGCAAACTTGTGCAACCAGTATGGAAAGCAGCGTGGCAATTTTTCAGGAAATTTGGGATCAACCTACCCCAGGACCCACAATACCACTCTAGGGAATATACCCAAGAGATGCCCTATCATACTGCGAAAGTATTTGTTCAACTATGTTCATAGCAGTATTATTTGTAATAGCCAGAACCTGGAAACAACCTAGGTGCCCTTCCATGAAAGAATGGATGAAGAAAGTGTACTACTCAGCAGTAAAAAACAATGACTTCTTGAATTTTGCATGCAAATGGATGGAAATAGTAAACATTATCCTGAGTGAGTTAACCCAGACCCAAAAAGATGAACATGGGATGTACTCACTCATAATTGGTTTCTAATCATAAATAAAGGACATTTAGCCTAAAATTTGTGATCCTACGGAAGCTAAATAAGAAGGTGAACCCAAAGAAAAACTTATAGTCATCTGCCTGGATATGGGAAGTAGACAAGACTGTCGGGCAAAAACTGGGAACGTGGGGGTTGGGGGGATGATGGGGCTCGGGGAAATGGGGTGAGAAAAGTGAGAAGGGGAGGACGGGGGAGCTTGTGGTAATGGGATGGTTGGGATAAAGGAAGGGTGGACATGGGAGCAGGGAAGTATATATCTTAATTAAGGGAGACCATCTTAGGGTTGGCAAGAGGCTTGACTCTAGAGGGGTTCCCAGGTGTCCATGGAGATGTCCTCAGCTAGTACCTTGGGCAACTGAGGAGAGGGAACCTGAAATTACCCTATCCTATAGCCATACTGATGAATATCTTGCATATCACCTTAGAACCTTCATCTGGCGATGGATGGAGACAGTGACAGAGACCCACACTGGAGCACTGGACTGAGCTCCCAAGGTCCGAATGAGGAGCAGAAGGAGGGAGAACATGAGCAAAGAAGTCAGGACCACAAGGGGTGCACCCACCCACTGTGACAGTGGGGCTGATCTATTGGGAGCTCACCAAGGCCAGCGGGACTGGGACTGAATAAGCATGGGATGAATCCGGACTCTCTGAATATGGCAGACAATGAAGGCTGATGAGAAGCCAAGGACAATGGCACTAGGTTTCGATCCTAATACATGAACTGGCTTTGTGGGAGCCTAGCCTGTTTGGATGCTCACCTTCCTGTACCTGGATGTAGGTTGGAGGGCCTTGGACCTCCCACAGGGCAGGGAATCCGGACTGCTCTTCAGACTTGAGAGGGAGAGGGAGAGGAGTGGGAGGAGGGGAATGAAATGGGAGGTGGGGAGGAGGCTGAAATTGTTTCAACTACCACCACCACCACCACCACAACAACAACAAAAGACATATAAACAGTTCAGCAACTCAGCACAGGAGAAAGTTACCTTCTGGCATCCTCGACTGCTTTCTCTGGGGAGAGAAGTATCTCTTTCTGTCACCTTTCTGTCACCACAGATCACTTTCTTGAAGACTGACATAAGTAAAGTCACATAATGTGCAATTGTGTGTCTGACTTACTTCTACATAATGTTTTGAAGATATTTACATGTTTTAATACATTGGTTTGTGGTTTTTATAATAAAAACCACATATGAGTTGGTTTTAAAAAAATGTTTTAAAATTACTGACATCAAAAGAAGAATGGAGAAGATGGACATCACAGAGCACATTTTTAACCTCCAAACTCAGGAGGCAGAGAGACAACCAAATTTCTGTGATTTCCAGGTAAGTCTGGTCTCTGTGGAGATTTTTTTGGACTGCCAAAATTACATAGTAAGACCCAATCTCAAACAAACTAAGAAAAACATAGAGCACAATGGGCTCACTCTAAATTCCACCAAAGAGTTAACACTTTAGAAATGTACTTGTCTTTCTGAAAACTAGTGCCTCATTTAAACTCTAAAGCTAGTATGATATTCCTTTGAAAGAATTCATTTTAGTAAGATATCAACATACAGGTCAAAAAGGTTCTCAAAATTCTTAGTGAAGTTAAGGCTGATGCTATAATGATAAAATAACCAAACAAAAATCCCAGTGGAATATAAATATGGGTCGACAGTTAAGATAACCTTTTGCTTTTGCTTTTTGCAAAAAATCCCTAGGATTTTTTTGTAGGTCCCAACAATTTATAACTCAATTTCAGGAGAGACCAATGTCTTCTCTGATTTTAGTGAACATCAGGCACATACGGTACACATGTATATCTACAGACATAAGACTCATGCACACATTTAAAAAATTTTTCAAAGTTAGAACTTATGTAAAGATATGGAGAAAGTTACACATCTGCAACGTAATGATTCAGGAGATTGGTATTAATACCATGAATGCATGCTATCATGGTGGAAAAATAATAGTTTCCTAGGTCCTCCCGAGGGAGGGGGAGACGAGTGGGAGGAAGGGGAGAGGGGTGGGAGGAGGGGGAGAAGAGAGGGAGGAGGGGGAGAAGAGTGGGAGGAGGGGGAGGGAAAGGGGAGGCTGGGAGGAGGTGGAAATTTGTTTTTTTTCTTTATTCTTCTTTTATCAATAAAAAAAAAATAGTTTCTATCAAAGTTTAAAAATAAAAATAGCAAATGCTTCACATGTACAAAACCCACCAGTCAGAAATATAAAAAATAAAAATATCAGGGCAGAAAAATAGCAACAAAAAGAAATTATATCTACTTTGTTATACCTTATTTAGAGAAGTCTCTTATGATGGTAATGGCATGACTACATGAAAAAGAAGGAAGCTACGCAGTATCCACCCCAGAAATAAGACAAGTGTGATCAGGGTAGAAACACTCAAAGCCCATCTCCAGAGACATACACCAGAAAAAACCCTGATCATAGAGGTACCATTTGTACTATGAAGAAAACCACAAATCAGAGACAACGTCTCATGTACATGTTTGTACTTAGGAGATTGTTTCATTAATCATATTTTCAAACAGGTCATGACTGACACACACTCAACCTGTAATGCGACATGCATTTGATCTAACCTAAATGATTCCCATATTCTGTACAGTTCCAACACTGTTAGAATATACAAAGTTTCTTCTGACAGTAAAGGCAGTCTCTTGATTGTGTTAATCTTGGGAAATAAAAACAAGTTATATGTACATGCACTGGCTGGTTTTCTGTATCAACACGACACAGGCAAGAGTGACGGAAGGAAAGGGTCTTGTTTTAGGAAAGGTCTCCATGAGATCCAGCTGCAGGGCATTTTCTCATTTAGTGATCAATGGGGGAGGGTCCAGCCCAAACTAAGGTGCCATGCTGGGGGCTGCTGATCCTGGGTTCTATAGGAAGGTGGGCTGAGAAAGCTATGGGAAGAAAGCTAGTAAGAAGCTCACTTCCATGGCATCTTTATCAGCTCCTGTGCCCCTGGGACACTGCCAAGTTTGAGTTCATCTCCTGACTTCATTAATGAACAGCAATGCTGAAGTGGAAGACAAAAAAACCCTTCTTCCCCAATTTGCTTTTTGGTCATGACTTCCAAAATCTGCCTTCCATGGTGACAGGAAAAGCGGCAGTATTGTGCGCATTGCACTGTGAAGTCAACAATAAGTGTGTTTCCTCAGCTGATGATGGAAGGAATGACAGGGAAACAAGCAGGGCCGGAAGTAGGAAGCAGACGCTGACACACAGGCAGGCCACGGGAGGTCTACTTATGGGCTTGCTCGTGATGTCTCGCTCTTCCTCCTTAATTACAGAACCCATGACTTGAACAGTCCACAGTGGGCCAAGCATTTCTCACGCAATCCCTAATCTAGAAAATTCTCTACAGCTAAAGATTATGCCGGCATTGTTCCAACTGAGAGTCACTTCATATGACTCTAGCTTGTGTCAGGATGATATTAAACTATCTGGCATTCTATGATTTACATTAATTTGATTAAATGAAACCTGGATGAGAGAGCTTTGAAGATGGAGAAAACAGAAAGCAACTGCCAGACCCTGATGTATTTAACTCCTGGGGCTAGAGGAGTGTAAATTTGTTCTGTTATTAATAATTCTGTTTGATTAGTACACTTTACTCCTAGACTTCAGGAGATTTTTAAACCTGATATCAAGGTGACTAGGTGGCATATTCCTAAAATCCCAGCATCTAGACTACATCAGCTACACTGGGTGATACAGGAGGTCAGGGACAGCAAAGAGGAATTCTGTCTGAACAAGATGCTTTTCTAACATCTGGATGAGACCCAGATCTTTCATAACCGTGTCCAGTCCTTTACCCCTCACCTAGATCCTAAGCATGCTGTTTTCCATGCATGGTGACTTTACTGTTACCCATGTATGTCACAACAAAGAACAACTTTGTTTTGTGGGTCCTGGGGATTGAATTACGTCATGAGCTTCAGAAGCAAGTACCTTGCCTAATTGTCGGTATTCTTTTTAATGGGTTATGACATCTTTTGTGGCTTTGGTATCAGGGACAAGGTCTGCTTATGTAAGCCTGACTTGTCAGTAGCCCTTAGCAAACACTAGGTTAAATTTGCTTCCCCCATTCTGCATCTGCACCTGAGTATTATACCTGTGCACCATCACACACAGCTAGTTTTATTTTGGGAGGACGTTGTGTCATGTAGTCTAGGTTGGCCTTCAGGTCAGTAAGTAGCCTAGGTTCACCTTACACTTTTCCCTAACATAAGTTACATTCTCCAGTTTGTGATATTTAAATAGGAAACACTGAGGCTGTGCCCAATCACATACAATTTTAGCATTAGCACTGGAAAGTCAGAGGCAAACCTCCTCTACACAGTAAGATCAAGAGTTAATAAGACCCTTACAGAAAGAAAAAAAGCACTAATAATTTTTAGGCTTGTTTATCAAATACTTAATGACATTTATTTATTGTGCATGTGTGTCTTCATGATTATTCAATATCATGATGAGCCATGCTTGCTATTTAAAAGTAGAGTGTAGGAGGTAGGCTGACTACCAGGACATGCCTGCATTCTCTCCTTCCTACATCTCCTCCTTCTATATCATTTTACTTTCCTTACCTCAGAGCCTCATGAACAATGAGCAGAATATGGCAACCAATATTATTACAACTAAAAAGATAACAGCATACTTACAGTAAAAACAGGACAACTGACAATTTAGATGATGACAGTTTGTCACTCATGTTGGGGACCAAGTAGTTGTTACTATCATTACCTTGGTGCACCCCAAAACAAAAGACCACAATGCCTCTGGGTAAGAAAGGTGCAGGGAGAAGAACCACTCCAGTAATGGTTTAGGTAACAGCATCTGCTTTACTGCCTGTTAGCAACTTATTATATAGTGGAAACCTATTGTCTATAATTGGTTAGCACAGTATTTATTTACACCATCTTACATGTGAGCATGAATGTAGACATGTGACCACTATGACCTAGAATTCTACAATGACTCCTGCTCTTTTTGAAGGTATCAGACAGCACTGACTGAGTGCTATTTGACTGCCAGAATTATGTCATTAGAAAAGTAAAATAATAGCATTTTCCAGAGGTACTGGCTTATCTACTTCAGAAACCTATAGTACCTGCATAGAAGGCTCAGTTGTCAACACCGTGTGCTGCTCTTGCAGAGTACCTGAGCCGGTTCCTAAAACCCAGGACTGTTGGCTCATAAGCATATAATTCCAATGGCTCTATCCATTCTTTTGGCATCTGAGAGAAGTAGACAAGCATATACTTTTATGCACCAATAAAAACAAAATAAACAAATAAGGATTAACATAAATTGAAATAGGACCTATGGGAGAAAGAAGCAGGCAATGTGCATTATATGTTTACTTGATATCAAGAGGCATTTTTTCTTATTAATAAATCATCTTAAGATATTTCATGTAAATATTACATATTGATTATAAATATAGCCACATTGGTAATTCAGGACTTTAATCCTAGATATCAGTAGGCAGAGGCAGATGAATCTGTGAGCTTGAGGCCAGCTCGCAGTACACAGTGAGGACCTGGTTTCAAATATAAATATGGATACTCCATGTATATATGGTATGGAGTTGACAAAGTCTTTGTTCTAGGAAGACTTCTCTCTTGAATGTAATGTTTGAAGATGACTTGTATATCATGTGAATTTATTATTCTCATATGATCCACATGTTTATCTAAATAAAATAATATTGGTAAACTCCTGGGAATATACCCAAGAGATGCCCTATCATATGACAAGAGCATTTGTTCAACTATGTTCATAGCAGTATTATTTGTAATAGCCAGAACCTGGAAACAACCTAGATGCCCTTCAATGGAAGAATGGATGAAGAAAGTGTGGAATATCTATGCTACTGTAAAAAACAATGACTTCTCGAATTTTGCATGCAAATGGATGGAAATAGAAAACACTATCCTGAGTGAGGTAACCCAGACCCAAAAAGATGAATATGGGATGTACTCACTCATAATTGGTTTCTAGCCATAAATAAGGGTCACGGAGTCTACAATTGGTGATCCGAAAGAAGCTAAGTAAGAAGGTGAACCAAAGGAAAAACATATAGTTACCCTCTTGGCTATGGGAAGTAGACAAAGTTGCCGGGGAGAAAATTGAGATCTTGGGGGTGGGGTGGGATGGGGGTTAGGGGAGATGGGGAGAGAAAAGGGAGAAGGGGAGGAAGGGGGGAACTTGGGGAAAAAGGAGGATTGGGATAAAGGAAGGTTGGATAGGGGAGCACGGAAGCACAATTCTTAGTTAAGGGAGCCACCTTAGGGTTGGCAAGAGACTTGAACCTAGAGTGGCTCCCAGGTGCCCAAGCCGAGGTCCCCAGTTAGTTCCTTGGGCAGCTGAGGATAGGGAACCTGAAATGACCCTAGCCTATAGCAATACTGACGAATATCTTGCATAGTATCATAGAACCTTCATCTGGTGATGGATGGAGATAGAGACAGAGACCCACACTGCAGCACTGGACTGAGCTCCCAAGGTCCCAATGAGGAGCAGAAGGAGGGAGAACATGAGCAAAGAAGTCGGGACCACAAGGGGTGCACCCACCCACTGAGACAGTGGAGCTGATCTATTGGGAGCCCACCAAGGCCAGCTGGACTGTGGATGAAAAAGCATGGGATAAAACTGGACCCTCTGAACATGGCGAACAATGAGGGCTGATGAGACGCCAAGGACAATGGCACGGGGTTTTGATCCTACGTAATGGGCTGGCTTTGTGGGAGCCTAGCCAGTTTGGATGTTCACCTTCCTAGATATGGACGGAGGGGGGAGGACCTAGGACTTACCACAGGGCAGGGAACCCTGACTGCTCTTTGGAGTGGAGAGGGAGGGGGAAAGGAGTGGGAGGAGAGGGAGAAGGGTGGGAGGAGGGGGAGGGAAATAGGAGGCTGGGAGGAGGTGGAAACTTGTTTTTTTCTCCTTTTCTCAATAAAAAAAAGGAAAAAAATAATATTGGTAAAAGAATCAATATTTAAATGTTTGAGAAAGTAATCCTGTTGTTTTAAGATTACAGAGATTTAATATTTGAATTTCTGACTGCTAAGAAAGCTCAGCTGTTAAGAGCACACACTCCATTGGAGTGGGAGCAGGTCGTCAATCCAGTCCCAAGACACTGGTGGACCAGAATTGAGCCAGAGGCCTGGTCCAGAGCAGACAGGAGACAGCAAATTCCACTGGAACAGGTACAGGGGAGTAACCACTGAGTGAGTGAGCCAGAGCCAGAGACCACTGAGACATGAATCTGGGACCTTCAAGGGAGTAGACCTAAGCCAGGATCCCTGTGGGCCTGGGCATGAGTCTAGGGTCTCCATGGAACTAGGACTGAGCCAGGACCTCTGCCAGTCTGGGCATGAATCTAGGACCTCTGAGGGAATAGGCAGAAACCAGAGATCTCTGTGGGGCCAGGCATATGTCTGGGACCTCAGGGAGAATAGGCTTGAGCCAGGACCTCTGTGGATCTGGGCATTGGTCTGGGACATCAAGAAAATAGGAAGGGGGAGGCGGACGGAACCCGGTCGCGAGGCGGACGGAACCCGGACGCAGAGGTGGACGGAACCCGGTCGCGGAGGCGGAGGCGGACGGAGGACGCCCCCCGCAGCCAGTGGGGACTAGCTGGGACCCGAGCAACAGCAGAGGACGCAGGCCACAGGCAGCAGGAACCGACGTGGCAGCAGATACAGGCTGCAGGGACTGCACACCGAGACCAGATCGCCCCACTACAATTAAATCAAAGAGGTAGGCCTTTGGTTGGGGAGGTTCCTGGCAAAGGAGGAGCCAGGTCCTCTGAGGGGTGAGAGGGACCTTGCCCCCCCCCGCAGGAACCAGGAAACAGAGCAAGGGAATTTTGTAAGAGGAGCCCCTGGCCAGCAGGGAAACCTGAACCAGTTTTAAAAGACCCACTAGATAGCATCCATAGGAAGAGATGGGCAGGTGCCAAGGCAAGAATTCACCCAATAATCCGAAACAACATGAAAACACCAGAACCCAATGATCTTACAACAGAAGGTCTTCAACACCCTAACACAGAAGAAGTGGAAAAAATTGACTTTATGAAAGCAATAGAGTCCCTTAAACAACATGTGAAAAATGCCCTTATAGAAATGGATGAGAAGTATAACCAAAAGTTTGAAGAAATGAGTAAATACGTACATAACACCCTGGGAAACCAAGAAAGAACGATCAAACAGGTAATGGAAACAGTTCAAGAACTGAAAACTGAAATGGAAGCAAGGAAGAAAATACAAACTGAGGACCAGCTGGATATGGAAAATCTAGGTCAACGAGCAGAGCCTACAGAAACAAGCATAATCAATAGAATACAATAAATAGAAGAAAGAATCTCAGATTCTGAGGACACCATAGAGAAAATAAATGCAATGATCAAAGAAAACTGCAAAGCCAACAAATTCTCATCACAAAACATTCAGGAATTATGGGACACAATAAAAAGACCAAACCTAAGAATAATAGGAATAGAAGAAGGAGAAGAGTCACAGCTCAAAGGGCCAGAAAATATTTTTAACAAAATTATGGAAGAAAACTTTCCCAACATACAGAAAGATATTCCTTTGAATATTCAAGAAGCAGACAGAACACAAAACAGACTGGATCAAAGAAAAACATCCCCTCGCCATATAATAATCAAAACACAAAATATACAGGTTAAAGAAAGAATATTGAGAGCTGCAAAGGAAAAAGGCCAAGTAACTTATAAAGGTAAACCGATCTGACTTCTCTATGGAAACAACGAAAGCCAGAAGGTCCTGGATAGAAGTACTGCAGAAGCTAAGAGACCATGGATGCAAGCCCAGACTACTATACCCAGCCAAGCTTTCGTTCACCATAAATGGAGAAAACAAGACATTCCAGGATAAGAACAAATTTAGGCCAGCCAGGGACAGGGATCTCGGGGGTCCCTTGGCCTCCTGTCTTTCTTGGGCTCTCTGCAGGACCCCTATTCCCTGGTTACTGCCTCTTTCTTCCTGGCCCACCCAGCTTCCGTCCAGAGCCCTCCCCACTTGGCCCCCCCCCGCCCTCTTTTGGCGCGTGGCATTGGGAGCTGGGTCCCAGTCCTCGGAGCGGCCGGGCGGGCTGCACTTCCTTTGTTTCGGTGGCCTGCCTGCACCAAGGAGGGTAGGCGCTTTGTTTGCGAGCTGCCCAACCAGCACGGAGGCCTGATCTCTCGGCCCCAGGAGAACCAGCGTTGGGGTGAGTTTCTGGCCCGCGGCGCCAGCCAGGGACAGGGATCTCGGGGGTCCCTTGGCCTCCTGTCTTTCTTGGGCTCTCTGCAGGACCTCTATTCCCTGGTTACTGCCTCTTTCTTCCTGGCCCACCCAGCTTCCGTCCAGAGCCCCCCCTTCGCCCCCCCCCTCTTTTGCGTCCAGGCGGGCTGCAGTTCCTTTGCTTCTGTGGCCTGCCTGCACCCAGCAGGGTAGGCGCTTTGTTTGCGAGCTGCCCAACCAGCACGGAGGCCTGATCTCTCGGCCCCAGGAGAACCAGCAGTGGGGAGAATCAGCATTGGGACGAGCCAGGGTTGGGCACGGAGACCTGATCCCTTGGTGCCAGGAGAGCCAACATTGGGGAGGCCGCGTTGGGCAGGCAAGGAGACCTGATCTGGTAAAAGAAGATCCATAAGGGAGTATTTGGAAGAAGAGATGGGCAGACGCCAAGGCAAGAATTCGCCCAACAAACTGAAAAGCAACATGAAGCCACCAGAAACCAGCGACCTCACAACGGAAGGACATGAACACCTTAATCAAGAAGGAGAAAAGATTGACTTCATGAAAGTTATTGACGCCCTTAAACAGCATGTAAAAAACGCCCTTATAGAAATGGATGAGAAATATAACAGAAAGTTTGAAGAATTGAATAAATCAGTGAATGATACCCTAGAAAACCAAGGAAAAACAATCAAACAGATAATGGAAACAGTTCAAGACTTGAAAACTGAAATAGAGGCAAAGAAGAAAACACAAACAGAGGGCCGGCTGGACATGGAAAATCTAGGTAAACGAATAGAGACTACAGAAACAAGCATAACCAGCAGAATACAAGAGATAGAAGAAAGACTCTCAGATTCTGAAGATACCATAGAGAAAATAAACACACTGATCAAAGAAAACAGCAAGTCCAACAAACTCTCATCACAAAACATTCAGGAAATATGGGACACAATAAAAAGACCAAACCTAAGAATAATAGGAGTAGAAGAAGGAGAAGAAGTGCAGCTCAATGGTCCAGAAAATATATTTAATAAAATTATAGAAGAAAACTTTCCCAACCTAAAGAAAGATATACCTATGAAGGTGCAAGAAGCATACAGAACACCAAATAGGCTGGATCAAAAAAAAACATCCCCTCGCCATATAATTATCAAAACACAAAGCATTCAGAATAAGGAAAAAATATTAAGAGCGGCAAAGGAAAAAGGCCAAATTACTTACAAAGGTAAACCTATCAGACTTCCACCTGACTTTTCCATGGAAACCATGAAAGCCAGAAGGTCCTGGATAGATGTACTGCAGAAACTGAGAGACCATGGATGCAAGCCCAGATTACTATACCCAGCCAAGCTTTCGTTCACTATAAATGGAGAAAATAAAATTTTCCAGGATAAAAACAAATTCAAACAATATGCAGCCACAAATCCAGCCTTACAGAAAGTAATAGAAGGAAAATCACTAACCAAGGAGTCCAATAATGACCACAATAACTCAGGCATCTAGAGACCCTTCATCAACACAAACCAAAGAAGGGAAACACACAAACTCTACGACTAAAAAAAAATGTCCGGAGTTAACAACCACTGGTCATTAATATCACTTAATGTCAATGGTCTCAACTCACCTATAAAAAGGCACAGGCTAAGAGATTGGATAAGAAAACAGGATCCAACATTCTGCTGTTTACAAGAAACACACCTCAACCACAAAGACAGGCACCTACTCAGAATAAAGGGTTGGGAAAAGGCCTATCAAGCAAATGGACCTAAGAAACAAGCAGGTGTGGCCATACTAATCTCTAACAAAGTTGACTTCAAACTTAAATCAATCAGAAGAGATGGAGAGGGGCATTTTATATTCATAACAGGAACAGTTCATCAGGATGAAGTCTCAATCCTGAACATCTATGCCCCTAATATAAAAGTACCCACGTACATAAAAGAAACATTGCTAAAATTCAAGGCAGCCATCAAACCGCACACACTAATAGTAGGAGACTTCAACACTCCTCTCTCACCAATGGACAGGTCAATCAGACAGAAACCTAACAGAGAAATAAGACAATTAATGGAGGTAATGAAACAAATGGACTTAACAGACATCTATAGAACATTCCACCCAAATAGGAAGGAATACACCTTCTTCTCTGCAGCTCATGGAACCTTCTCGAAAATCGACCACATAGTCGGTAACAAAGCAAACATCCACAGTTACAAAAAAGTATTACTAACCACCTGTGTCTTATCAGATCACCATGGATTAAAGTTAGAATTCAACAACAAGGCTACCCCCGGAAAGCCCACAAAGTCATGGAAACTGAACAGCCAACTACTGAACCATACCTGGATTAAGGAAGAAATAAAGAAAGAAATTAAAGTCTTCCTGGAATTCAATGAAAATAAAGAAACAACATACTCAAATTTATGGGACACTATGAAAGCAGTCCTAAGAGGAAAGTTCATAGCACTTAGTGCCCACTTAAAGAAAACAGAGAAAGCTCACATTGGAGACTTAACAGCCCACCTGAAAGCTCTAGAAAAAAAAGAAGCAGACTCACCTAGGAGGAGTAGGAGACTGGAAATAATCAAACTGAGGGCTGAAATCAACAAAATAGAAACACAGAGAACAATCCAAAGAATCAATGAAACAAAAAGCTGGTTCCTGGAAAAAATCAACAAGATCGACAAACCCCTATCCAAACTAATCAAACGGCAGAGAGAGAATTTGCAAATTAATAAGATCAGAAATGAAAAGGAGGACATAACCACAGACATAGAGGAAATTTAGAGAATCATTAGATCTTACTACAAAAGCCTATATGCCACAAAACTGGAAAATGTAAAGGAAATGGATACTTTCTTAGATAAATATCATTTACCAAAGTTAAATCAGGACCAGGTGAACAATCTAAATAGACCTGTTAGTCGCGAAGAATTAGAAGAGGTTATCAAAAACCTCCCTACCAAAAAAAGCCCAGGACCAGATGGTTTCAACGCGGAATTCTACCAGAACTTCCAAGAAGACCTAATACCTATACTCCTTAATGTATTTCACAATATAGAAACAGAAGGGTCATTACCAAATTCCTTTTATGAAGCTACAGTTACTCTGATACCAAAACCACACAAAGACTCAACCAGGAAAGAGAATTACAGGCCGATCTCACTCATGAATATCGATGCAAAAATCCTCAACAAAATACTGGCAAACCGAATCCAAGAACACATTAGAAAAATTATCCACTATGATCAAGTAGGCTTCATTCCTGAGATGCAGGGCTGGTTCAACATACGAAAAACTATCAATGTAATCCAGCATATAAATAAACTGAAAGAAAAAAACCATATGATCATTTCATTAGATGCTGAAAAAGCATTCGACAAAATCCAACATCCATTTATGTTAAAAGTCTTGGAGAGATTAGGGATACAAGGGTCATACCTAAATATAATAAAAGCTATATACAGCAAGCCGACAGCTAACATCAAATTAAACGGAGAGAAACTCAAAGCCATCCCACTTAACTCAGGAACACGACAAGGCTGTCCACTTTCGCCATACCTCTTCAATATAGTGCTGGAAGTTCTAGCAATAGCAATAAGACAACATAATGGGATCAAGGGGATTCGAATTGGAAAGGAAGAAGTTAAACTTTCGTTATTCGCAGATGATATGATAGTGTACATAAGCGACCCCCAAAACTCCACCAAAGAACTTTTACAGCTGATAAACACCTTTAGTAATGTGGCAGGATACAAGATCAACTCCAAAAAATCAGTCGCCCTCTTATACACAAAGGATATGGAAGCAGAGAGGGAAATCAGAGAAGCTTCTCCATTCACGATAGCCACAAACAGCATAAAATATCTTGGGGTAAACCTAACCAAGGAAGTGAAAGATCTATTTGACAAGAACTTTAAGGCATTGAAGAAAGAAATTGATGAGGATACCAAAAAATGGATGGACATCCCTTGCTCTTGGATTGGGAGGATCAACATAGTAAAAATGGCAATTCTACCTAAGGCAATTTAAAGATTCAATGCAATCCCCATCAAGATCCCATCAAAATTCTTTACAGATCTGGAGAGGACAATAATCAACTTTATATGGAAAAACAAAAAACCCAGGATAGCCAAAACAATCCTATACAATAAAGGATCTTCTGGAGGCATTACCATCCCTGACTTCAAACTCTATTACAGAGCTACAGTAATGAAAACAGGGTGGTACTGGCATAAAAACAGAGAAGTCGACCAATGGAATCGTATAGAAGACCCGGATCTTACCCCACAAACCTATGAACACCTCATTTTCGATAAAGGAGCTAAAAGTATACAATGGAAGAAAGAAAGCATCTTCAACAAATGGTGCTGGCACAACTGGATGTCAACCTGTAGAAGAATGAAAATAGACCCATATCTATCACCGTGCACAAAACTCAAGTCCAAATGGATTAAAGACCTCATTATCAGCCCGAAAACACTGAACCTGATAGAAGAGAAAGTGGGAAATACCCTACAACAGATGGGCACAGGTGATCGCTTCTTAGGTATAACCCCAGAAGCACAGGCATTAAGGGCAACATTGAATAAATGGGACCTACTAAAACTGAGAAGCTTCTGTAAAGCAAAGGACACTGTCACTAAGACACAAAGGGAACTTACTGACTGGGAGAAGATCTTCACCAACCCCGCAACAGACAAAGGTCTGATTTCCAAAATATATAGAGAACTCAAGAAACTAGACTTTAAAATGCTAATTAACCCAATTAAAAAATGGGGCACTGAACTGAACAGAGAATTCTCAACAGAAGAACTTCAAATGGCCAAAAGATACTTAAGGTCGTGCTCAATTTCCTTAGCGATCAGGGAAATGCAAATCAAAACAACTTTGAGATACCATCTTACACCTGTCAGAATGGCTAAAGTCAAAAACAACAAGGATAGCCTTTGCTGGAGAGGCTGTGGAGGAAGGGGTACCCTCATCCATTGCTGGTGGGAATGCAATCTTGTGCAACCACTGTGGAAGTCAGTGTTTCGGTTTCTCAGGAAATTCGGGATCAACCTACCCCTGGACCCAGCAATACCACTCTTGGGAATTTACCCAAGAGATGCTCTATCACATGTCAAAAGCATTTGTTCAACTATGTTCATAGCAGTATTATTTGTAATAGCCATAACCTGGAAACAACCTAGATGCCCTTCAATGGAAGAATGGATGAAGAAAGTATGGAATATATACACACTAGAGTACTACGCTGCGGTAAAAAACAATGACTTCTCGAATTTTGCATGCAAATGGATGGAAATAGAAAACACTATCCTGAGTGAGGTATCCCAGACCCAAAAAGAAGAACATAGGATGTACTCACTCATAATTGGTTTCTAGCCATAAATAGGGTCACAGAATCTACAATTGGCGAACCTAAAGAAGCTAAGTAAGAAGGTGAACACAAGGAAAAACATATCGTTATCCTCTTGGATAAGGGAAGTAGACAAAATTGCCGGGGAGAAAAGTGGGATCTTGGGGGTGGGGTGGGAAGGGGGTAAGGGGAGATGGGGAGAGAAAAGGTAGAAGGGAAGGAGGGGGGACTTGGGGAAATAGGAGGATTGGGATAAAGGAAGGTTGGATAGGGGAGCACGGAACCACAATCCTTAGTTAAGGGACCCACTTTAGGGTGGGCAGGAGAATTGACCCTAGAGGGGCTCCCAGGAGCCCAAGCTGAGGTCCCCAGTTAGTTCCTTGGGCAGCTGAGGATAGGGAACCTGAAATGACCCCATCCTAGCGCAATACTGACGAATATCTTGCATATCATCTTAGAACTTTCATCTGGCGAGGGATGGAGATAGAGACAGAGACCCACACTGGAGCACTGGACTGAGCTCCCAAGGTCCCAATGAGGAGCAGAAGGAGGGAGAACATGAGCAAAGAAGTCGGGACCACGAGGGGTGCACCCACCCACTGAGACAGTGGAGCTGATCTACTGGGAGCTCACCAAGGCCAGCTGGACTATTACCAAAAAAAGCATGGGATAAAACTGAACTCTCTGATCATGACGAACAATGAGGGCTGATGAGACGCCAAGGACAATGGCACGCAGTTTTGATCCTACGCAATCTGCTGGCTTGGTGGGAGCCTAGCCAGTCTGGATGTTCACCTTCCTAGATATGGACGGAGGGGGGAGGACCTAGGACTTACCACAGGGCAGGGAACCCTGACTGCTCTTTGGACTGGAGAGAGAGGGGGAGAGGAGTGGGGGGAAGGGGAGAGGGGTGGGAGGAGGGGGAGAAGAGTGGGAGGAGAGGGAGAAGAGTGGGAGGAGGGGGAGGGAAAGGGGAGGCTGGGAGGAGGTGGAAATTTGTTTTTTTTTCTTTATTCTTCTTTTATCAATAAAAAATGTTAAAAAAAAAAAGAACAAATTTAAACAATACGAAGCCACGAATCCAGCCCTACAGAAAGTAATAGAAGGAAAATCGCAACCCAAGGAATCCAACATTGCCAACACTGCCTACAATAACTGAGGCATCTAGCGACCCTTCACCAGCACAACTCAAAGAAGGGAGACACACAAATTCTACTTCCAAAAACAATAAGAATATCTGGAGTAAACAACCACTGGTCATTAATATCACTTAATATTAATGATCTCAATTCACCTAAAAAGGCACAGGCTAAGAGATTGGATACGAAAACAGGATCCAACATTCTGCTGTTTGCAAGAAACACATCTCAACCACAAAGACAGGCATCTACTCAGAGTAAAGGGTTGTGAAAAGGTCTTTCAAGCAAATGGTCCTAAGAAAAAAGCAGGTGTGGCCATATTAATTTCTAACAAAACTGACTTAAAACTAAAATCAATCAGAAGAGATCGAGATGGACACTTTATATTCATAACAGGAACAATTCGTCAGGATGACGTCTAATCCTGAATATCTACGCCCCTAATATAAAAGCACCCACTTATGTAAAAGAAATATTACTAAAACTCAAGGCAGACATCAAACCACACACACTAGTAGTAGGAGACTTCAATACACCTCTCTCACCAATGAACAGGTCAATAAGACAGAAACCTAATAGAGAATTAAGAGAACTACTGGAGGTAATGAAGCAAATGGACTTAACAGACATCTATAGAACATTCCACCAAAATAGGAAAGAATGTACCTTCTTCTCTGCAGCTCATGGAACCTTCTCGAAAATTGACCACACACTAGGAAACAAAGTAAACCTCCACAAATAAAAAAAAATATCAGTGTCCACCTGTGTCTTATCAGATCACCACGGATTAAAGTTAGAAGGCAACAACAATGCTACCCCCAGAAAACCGACAAACTCATGGAAACTGAACAGTCAACTACTGAACCACACCTGGGTCAAGAAAGAAATTAAAGTCTTCCTTGAATTTAATGAAAATAAAGGGACAACATAGTAAAACCTATGGGACACTATGAAAACAGTGCTAAGAGGAAAGTTCATAGCACTAAGTGCCCACTTAAAGAAAACGGAGAAAGCTCACATTGGAGACTTAACAGCACACCTGAAAGCTTTAGAAAAAAAAGAAGCAGATGCACCCAGGAGGAGTAGAAGACTGGAAATAATCAAAATGAGGGCTGAAATCAACTAAATAGAAACACAGAAAACAGTCCAAAGAATCAATGAAACAAAAAGTTGGTTCCTGGAGAAAATCAACAAGATCGACAAACCCCTATCCAAACTAATTAAACGACAGAGAGAGAACACGCAAATAAATAAGATCAGAAATGAAAAGGGGGACATAACCACAGACACAGAGGAAATTCAGAGAATCATTAGATCTTACTACAAAAGCCTGTATGCCACAAAACTAGAAAATGCAAAAGAAATGGACATTTTTTTAGATAAGTACCATATACCAAAGCTAAACCAAGACCAGGTGAACGATCTAAATAGACCTGTTAGTCGCGAAGACTTAGAAACGGTTATCAAAAATCTCCCCTCCAAAAAGAGCACAGGACCAGATGGTTTCAATGCAGAATTCTACCAGAACTTCCAAGAAGAGCTAATACCTATACTCCTTAATGTATTTCACAATATAGAAACAGAAGAGTCATTGCCAAATTCCTTTTATGAAGCTACCCTGATACCAAAGCCACACAAAGACCCAACCAAGAAAGAGAATTACAGGTCAATCTCACTCATGAATATCGACGCAAAAATTCTCAATAAAATACTGGCAAACCAAATCCAAAAACACATTAGAAAAATTATCCATCATGATCAAGTAGGCTTCATCCCAGAGATGCAGGGCTGGTTCAACATACGAAAATCTATTAATGTAATCCATCATATAAATAAACTGAAAGAAAAAAGCCATATGATCATTTCATTAGATGCTGAAAAAGCATTAGACAAAATTCAACACCCCTTTTTGATAAAAGTCTTGGAGAGATTAGGGACACAAGGGTCATACCTAAACATAATAAAAGCTATATACAGCGAGCCGACAGCTAACCTTAAGTTAAACGGAGAAAAACTCAAAGCCATCCCACTAAAATCAGGAACACGACAAGGATGTCCACCAGTCTCGCCATACCTCTTCAATATAGTGCTTGAAGTTCTAGCAATAGCAATAAGACAACATAAGGGGATTAAGGGGATTCGTATCGGAAAAGAATAAGTTAAGCTCTCGTTATTTGCAGATGATATGATAGTATACATAAGCGACCCCAAAAACTCTACCAAAGAGCTCCTACACCTGATAAACACCTTTAGTAATGTGGCAGGATACAAGATCAACTCCAAAAAATCAGTTGCCCTCCTATACACTAAGGATAAGGATGCAGAGAGGAAAGTCAGAGAAGCTTCACCTTTTACGATAGCCACAAATAGCATAAAATATCTTGGGGTAACTCTGATCAAGGATGTGAAAGATCTATTTGTCAAGAACTTTAAGTCTTTGAAGAAAGAAATTGAAGAGGACACCAGAAAATGGAAGGATCTCCCTTGCTCCTGGATTGGGAGGATCAACATAGTAAAAATGGCAGTTTTACCAAAAGCAATCTATAGATTCAATGCAATCCCCATCAAAATTATTCACAGATCTGGAGAAGACAATAATCAACTTTATATGGAAAAAAAAAACCCAGGATAGCCAAAACAATCTTATACAACAAAGGAACGTCTGGAGGCATTACCATCCCTGACTTCAAACTCTACTACAGAGCTACAGTATTGAAAACAGCTTGGTATTGGCATAAAAACAGAGAAGTCGACCAATGGAATCGTATAGAAGACCCTGACATTAACCCACAAACCTATGAACACCTGATTTTCGATAAAGGAGCTAAAAGTATACAATGGAAAAAAGAGAGCATCTTCAACAAATTGTGCGGGCAAAACTGGATGTCAACCTGTAGAAGAATGAAAATAGATCCATATTTATCACCATGCACAAAACTCAAGTCCAAATGGATTAAAGACCTCAATATCAGTCTGAACACATTGAACCTGATAGAAGAGTAAGTGGGAAGTACTGTACAACACATGGGCACAGGAGACCACTTCCTACGTATAACCCCAGCAGCACAGACATTAAGGACCTCATTGAATTAATGGGACCTCCTGAGACTGAGAAGCTTCTGTAAAGCATAGAACACTGTCGCTAAGACACAAAGGCAACCCATTGACTGGGAGGAGATCTTCACCAACCTTGCAACTGACAAAGGTCTGATCTCCAAAATATATAAAGATCTTAGGAAACTAGACCGTAAAAGGCTAATCAACCCAATTATAAAATGGGGCACGGAGCTGAACAGAGAATTCTCAACAGAAGAAGTCCAAATGGCCAAAAGACACTTAAGGTCATGCTCAACTTCCTTAGCGATCAGGGAAATGCAAATCAAGACAACTTTATGATACCATCTTACACCTGTCAGAATTGCTAACATAAAAAACACCAAGGATAGCCTTTGCTGGAGAGGTTGTGGAGAAAGGGGTACACTCATCCATTGCTGGTGGGAATGCAAACTTGTGCAACCACTTTGGAAAGCAGTGGGCGGTTTCTCAGGAAATTCGGGATCAACCTACCCCTGGACCCAGCAATACCACTCTTGGGAATATACCCAAGAGAGGCCTTATCATACAACAAAAGTATATGCTCTACTATGTTCATAGCAGCATTGTTTGTAATAGCCAGAACCTGGAAACAACCTAGATGCCCTTTAATAGAAGAATGGATGAAGAAAGTATGGAATATATACATATTGGAGTACTACTCAGCAGTAAAAAACAAGGACTTCTTGAATTTTGCATGCAAATGGATGGAAATAGAAAACACTATCCTGAGTGAGGTAAGCCAGACCCAAAAAAGAGGAGCATGGGATGTACTCACTCATATTTGGTTTCTAGCCATGAACAAAGGACATTGAGCCTATAGTTAGTGATCCTAGAGAAGCTAAATAAGGAGAACCCAAAGAAAAACATATAGGCATCCTCCTGAATATTAACCTTCATCAGGCGATGAAAGGAGACAGAGACCCACATTGGAGTACCGGACAGAAATCTCAAGGTCCAAACCAGGAGCAGAAGGAGAGAGAGCACGAGCAAGGAACTCAGGACCGCAAGGGGTGCACCCACACACTGAGACAATGGGGATGTTCTATTGTGAACTCACCAAGCACAGCTGGCCTGGGTCTGAAAAAGCCTGGGATAAAACCGGACTCACTGAACATAGCGGACAATGAGGACTACTGAGAACTCAAGAACAATGGCAATGGGTTTCTGATCCTACTGCACGTACTGGCTTTGTAGGAGCCTAGGCAGTTTGGATGCTTATCTTACTAGAACTGGATGGAGGTGGGGGTTCCTTGGACTTTCCACAGGGCAGGGAACCCTGATTGCTCTTCGGGCTGTGGAGGGAGGGGGACTTGATTGGGGGAGGGGGAGGGAAATGGGAGGCAGTGGCGGGGAAGAGACAGAAATCTTTAATAAATAAATAAATTTAAAAAAAAGAAAAAAAGAAAATAGGAAGGAACCAAAGGAACCAGAAACCTCTGTGTGTCTGAGCATGAGTCTGGGACCTCTGAGGGAGAAAGCCAGAGCCATGTCCTCTGTGGGTCTGGGCACACCCAAGCCTGGGAACTCCAAAGCAGTAGACTAGAGCCAGAGACCCTTGCAGGACCAACTCCAAGCCAGGGGCTTCTGCAGGAGGGGTTGCCCACCAGGATTTGCAGAAATAGGTCAAAGCCAGTAACCTAGGCCAAAATAAGCCTGAGATAACAAACTCCAGGGGAGTGGAGCAAAGCCCAGGAGTGAGAGATATCTAAGAATACGGAGTAACCAATGGGGTAACTGGAATTGCAGCACTGACTGTACCACGAGGAACAACCATCTGAGATTTGGATTCACTGGCAACTAAAAGATTAATCAACACAATCTCAGTCCCAACCATGCCTATTAGAGGAAAAGATGAGTAGAAAAGGAAAGAACACCCACAACACCACAAAGATCAACACAACACCAGTAAAACCTAAAGACCCTACAACAACAAGACTTGAACAACCAAATATAGATGAAGCAGAAAAAAAAGGACCAAAAAAATAACTTCAGAAGAATGTTTGAAACTCTTAAATTAAAGAGGAAATGAGAAATTCCCTCAAAGAAATGGAGGAAAAGACAAACAAAAAATTGGAAGAAAATAGCAAATTCCTTAAAGAAAACCAAGAGCAATCAAACATATGAAAGAAATTATTCAAGACTTGAAAACTAAAATAGAGACAGTAAATAAAATACAAGCCAAGGGAATTATAGAAACAGAAATCATAGAAAACAATCAGGAACCACAAATGCAAACATAAACAGCAGAATACAAGAGATGGAAGAAAAAAATCTCAAGCACTAAAGATATAATAGAGGAAATACAATCATCAGTTAAAGAAAATATTAAATCTAATGAAAGCTTAACACAAAATATCCAGGAAATATGGGACATGATGAAAAGGTCAAATCTAAGAATAATAGGCATAGAAGAAGTAGAAGAAGTTCAACTCAAAAGCACATAAAATATATTTAACAAAATCATAGAGGGAAACTTTCCAAACCTAAAGAAAGATATGCCTATGAAGATACAAGAAGCTTACAGAACACCAAATAGACTGGATCCAAAAAAGTTCCTTCACCACATAATAATCAAAACACTAAACATACTGAGCAAAGAAAAAATAATAAGAGATGCAAAGGAAAAAGGCCAAGTAGCATATAAAGGCAGACCTATCAGAATTACACCTGACTCCTCATTGGAGACAATGAAAGCCAGAAAGTCAAGGTTAAGCATTATGCAGACATTAAGAGACCACAGATGCCAGCCCAGACTACTATACCCAGCAAAACTTTCAATCACCATAGAAGGACAAAACAAGATATTCCATGACAAAACCATATTTAACCAATACCTACCCACAAACCCAGCCCTACACAATGCTAGAAGGAAAACTTCAACCCAAGGGATTTGATTACACAAACAAAACACAGACAATTGATGGTATCATCACAACAAATCTAACAGAAGGGAAAAACACACAAATTAATATCACCAACAATGAAAACTAAATTAGCAGGAGATAGCAATCACTGGTCATTAATATCCCTTAATATAAATGGACTCAACTCATTTATAAATAGGCACAGGGTAACAGAATGGATACAGAAACAGAATCCATCCTTCTTCAGCATACAAGAAACACATCTTCAAAGGCAGACATCATCTCAGAATAAAAGGTTGGGAAGAATATCCCAATCAGGTGAACCTAAGAAACAAGCGGCTGTAGCTATCCTAATATCTAACAAAATAGTCTTCAAGCTAAAATCAAAAGAGACAAAGAAGGTCATTTCAGATTAGTCACTGGAAAAAATACATCAAGAAAAAAATCTCGCGGGGCGGTGGTGGTGCACGCCTTTAATCCCAGCACTGGGGAGGCTGAGGCAGGCAGATCTCTGTGAGTTCAAGGCCAGCCTGGTCTACAAGAGCTAGTTCCAGGACAGGAACAGAAAAGCTATGGAGAAACCCTGTCTTGAAAATCCAAAAAAAAAAAAAAAAAAGAGAAAAAGAAAAAAATATCATCTATGCCCCAAATACAAGAGCACACTCATATGTAAAAGAAACACTTCTAAAGCTTAAATCATACATTAAACCCACACACTAATAGTGGGAGACTTCAACACTCTACTCTCATGACTGGACAGGTCAAGCAGACAAAAAATTAAGAGAGAAATAAGGGAACTAATAGATGTTATGATTCAAATAGGCATAACAGATATCTATATAATATTCCATCCAAACAGAAAAGAATATGCCTGCTTCTCAGCACCTCATAAAACCTTCTCAAAAGTTGACAACATACTCAATAACAAAACAAACATCAACAAATGCAAAAAAATTAGAATAACCCAATGTACCTTATCAGATCACCACGGTTTAAAACTCAAGGTCAACAGCAACACTAATTCCAAAGCCCACAATCGTGTGGAAATTAAACAATGCTCACTTGAATCATCAATGGGTCAAGGAAGAAATAAAGGGATAAATTAAAGACTTCCTCAAGTTCAATGAAAATGACCACACAACATACCCAAATTTATGGAACACAATGAAAGCAATGTTAAGAAGAAAGTCTATAGCACTAATAGCCTACATAAAGAAGCTGAAATAATCCCACACTAGTGAATTAACAAAACATTTGAAAACTTTAGAACAAAAAGAAGCAAACTCACCCAAGAGAAGTAGATGGCAGGAAATAATCAAATGAGAGCTGAAATCAACACAATAGAAACAAAGAAAACAATACAAAGAATCAATGAGACAGAGTTGGTTCTTTGAGAAAAATCAACAAAATAGACAAACCTTTATCCAAACTAACCAAATATATAGAGAGAATATCCAAATTTACAAAATCAGGGATGAAAATGGGGACATAACAACAATCACAGAAGAAATATAGATAATCATCAGGTCATATTTCAAAAACCTGGACTCCACAAAATTGGAAAACTTAAAGGAAATGGACAACTTTCTGGATAAAGATCACTTACCAAAATTAAATCAAGGCCAGATAGGCAAATTAAACAGACCTATAACTGCTGAAGAAATAGAAACAGTCATCAGAATTCACCCAACCAAAACAAAGCCCCACACTAGATGGTTTCAGCTCAGAATTCTACAAGATTTTCAAAGAAGAACTAATACCAATACTCCTCAAATTTTTCCACATAATAGAAACAGAAGGATCATTGCCAAACTCTTTTTTGAGGCTACAAATACCATGATACCCCAACCACAGAAAGACATTTCTAAGAAAGAGAATTATAGACCAATCTCACTCATGAACTTGGATGCAAAAATACTAAATAAAATCGAATCCAAGAACACATCAGAACCATTACCCACCATGATCAGCTTCATGAAGTCAGCTTTATCCCAGAGATGCAGGGATGGTTCAACATATGAAAATCTGTTAATATAATCCACCATATAAACAAACTAAAAAATAAAAACTACATGATCATCTTATTAGATTTCAAAAAAGCTTCTGACAAAATACAACAACCCTTCATGATAAAGGTCTTGGAGGGAGCAGGGATACAAGGAACATACCTAAACATAATAAAGGCAATATACAACAAGCCAACAGCCAATATCAAACTACATGGAGAGAAACTCCCAGCGGTTCCACTAAAATCAGGAACAAGACAAGGTTGTCCACTTTCTCCATATCTATTCAATATAGTATTTGAGGTCCTAGCTAGAGCAATAAGACAACAAAAGGAGATCAAGATGATACAAATCAGAAAAGAAGAAGTCAAACTCTCACTGTTTGATGATAATATGATAGCTTATGTAAGCAATCTAAAAAATTCTACCAAGGAACTTCTACAACTCATAAACACTTTTTATTGTAATGTAGCAGGATACAAGATTAACTCAAAAAATCAGTATCCCTCCTGTACACAGATGATAAAAGGGCTGGGAAAGAAATCAGAGAAACAACACCCTTCACAATAGCCACAGATAGCATAAAATATCTTGGAGTAACTCTAACCAAACAGGTGGAAGACTTGTATGACAATAACTTTAAATCTTTGAAGAAAGAAATTAAAGACACTAGAAAGCGGAAAGATATCCCATGATCTTGGATAGGCAGCATTAACAAAGTAAAAATGGCAATCTTACCAAGAGCAATCTACAGAGCCAATGCAATGCCCATAAAAATCTCAGCAAAATTATTCACAGACCTCAAAAGAATGGTACTCAACTTCATATGGAAAAGCAAAAAACCCAGAATAGCCAAATCAATCCTGTACAATAAAAGAACTTCTGGAGGCATCAAAGTCCCTGACTTTAAACTCTATTACTGAGCTACAGTACTGAAAACAGCCTGGTATTCATATAAGAACAGACAGGAGGACCAATGGAACCTAATAGAAGACACAGATATTAATCCACACTCCTTAGAACACCTGATTTTTGACAAAGAAGCAAAAAATATCAAATGGGAAAAGAAAGCATATTTAACAAATGGTGCTGGCATAACTGGGTTTCAACATGTTGAAGAATGAAATAGATCCTTATCTATAACCATGCAGAAAACTCAAGTCCAAATGGATCAAAGACCTCAACAAAAAGCCAGCTATGGGAAGAAAGTCAATAAGCATCTCCACTCCATGCCCTCTGCATCAGCTCCTAGGCCTCTCCAACCCTGCTCTGCTTGGATTTCTGTCCAGATGTCCTTCAGGGATGAACAGCAATGCAGAAATGTAAGTCAAATAAACCTCTTCCACCCCAATTTGCTTTGGGTCATGGTGTTTCATTGCAGCAAGAAGACACTACACAACATAATGATGAAGGACGCTTAAGAGAAATCCTACACTAGCTCAGAATTGAGAAAAATAGACATTTATTTAGGGTAGGCTCACAAATTAGAATCCTCTGCTGGAATGGAGAACAGAAACTGAATCCCGCAGCTGGAAAAGAGACTGGATGCATGTTCTACATAGTCATAAATAGTATAAGAGGCCATACCCCAGTGGGGTGTGTATCCACTGGCTGTAAGTCTTCCTACAACACCTCCCCCTTTTGTTTAAATAAGAGAGTTCTAAGTCTAATACAAAATTATATACAATAAGAACAAATATATTCAATAATTATCCTATCCTAGCTAGTTTAAATCTTTTATAATAAATAACTTGGCCAAGTCATGAGAAGAATGTAACTGCAACTATCTAGTCTTCAACCCCATCGAAGACTCAAGAAGGGAAATAATATTACTTGAGTAAGCAGTAGGTGCAATCAAGCAACTTTCAAAATGTGCAACAAATGACAAAGACAACTGTCATTGCTACCTGGGCAATCACCCAAAATTCATTTGCATCGTTAAAGCAATCAACTTGGGCTAAGGTCTAGAATAACTGACAGACCATTTTCAGAGGCATGAAATTTTTCAAGACCGTCTTACCCTGTCTTGGCAAGATCTGATAGTCCTCCTTATCCATTTCCGGATACCATGTACCTTGTCATTGTTTTAGGCATGGACATTTTTTTTTGCTCAAAGGCCAGTCTTGCCAAGAAGAAAACAAACTCCGAATGGAGTGTCTCAGTGCTCAACATTCTCTCAGAAATAGAACAGTGCTGCCAGGAAGCAAATCGTGTCTCACTTCAACAGAACCTTAAGTTATTTAAATGCCATATCTTACAGCTCTTTGAAGTGGTTGAAGCTTACCTATCTATGCAGAATATAATCTCTATGTATCTAAAGATCCTGATTAGTCCAACAATAAGTATGACAAACGTAGATGACTATAGATCTATAATTCTTAATGCCTAAATAACTTAAAGACTAAGAGTTCATATTAGAATATTATACAATAAACAACTGTGCAACAGATGAGGACAATGACTTCAAAATGTAAACAATGTATAAGTATCTTGATCAGAGGTAGAAATGTACATTGCAATATGATATATATATATATGTTTTAAGCAAAGTTAAAGAATGCATACAATGTTCAATGTAACTTAATTTGTATCACTATACAAGAATCTAAGCAATGTTAATTGCCTATAAATAATAACTTACAAGTATTCACTCTATTACTCACTATTATTATTAGTGTAAGCTCACACTAATCTATTATCTCATCCAAATTTTCTTTTTTCCCAAAGAGATCCCTGAGCCTTTAAAATTTCCCCCAACCCCCAACCTTATACCAATTATAATCAACCCCTAAATAATATCCCTAACCCTGAGGACAAACTTTGTTGGCAGAGGGAATGTTGTCTTGTAGAATTACTTCTAGCTGTCATGGAGGCAATGTTCTTTCTATGGGATCCTGTGAAGGCAAAAATGATGGTACAGTTTCAAGATTACTGTCTGGTATAACTGCAAATAGTCTCTGAGTATTTGGTAGGGTTTTTCTGAGGTTCCTATTTGGAGGTCTGGTCAGAACGTTGTAAAAAAAAAGTGCACCATTTCAGCTAACCAAGTTGGAAACATCTTGAGCAGCTGGTATCCAAAACAGGTCTTAAAGTAGCATTACCAGCATCATGATATCATATCAACCATCATGAGTTGTTGTTGTCAGACCCCATCTTCTTCCTGGAAGCTTCAAAGATTACTACAGGAACATTCACTGAATCCAAAATACCTTCACCATCTTTGGCTTCTGAGCATCCTCAAATATCAGTGTTCAGGAATTACAGCATCCCTGGATTTGCAGCATCTCTGACAGCTTCAGATCCCAGGCTTTGCAGTATTTCTGGTTTGCAGCATCTCTGACACCTTCAGCATGCCAGGATTCTCAGTATCCTCACAACCATCAGCTTCCAGAGCTTTGTTGTTTCCCTAAATCCCAAATCTCTAAGCATTTTGGGATCCACCGAATCCCTTATCCCCATCTCAGTCACTGTACTGGGCTATGCAGCATCCCCAATCCATCTACACAGTCACCTTACCAGTCTTCGAAGCATCCCTGATACTGTCAATATCCCAGGATATGTGCCATCCCAGACATCATCCACTTAGTGGGCTTTATAGTATGCCTGCCTTCACAGCATCCCTGACACCATTACCATCTTGGGCCTTGAGGCATCCCAATCCACTTGCACAGTCACCTTCTGGGGATGTAGAACATCCCTTGCTTCACAGAATTATCAACACCTTCACCATCCTGGGCATCACAACATCCCCAAAATATCATTGTATGGGGTAAACAGTATTCCTGGATTCACAGTATCTCCGACAGCTTCAGAGTCCCAGGCTTTGTAGAATCCCTGGCATGGCAGCACCCATGACACCTTCAGCGTTCAGTCCTTTGCAGCATCTGTGGATTACCGGCATCTGTGACACCTTCGGAGTCCCTCACTTTGCTGCACTCCTGGCATTTTAGCCTCACTGACACCATCACAGTGAGGGTCTTGTCAGCATCCTCAATACCATGAGCATCCAGGGCTTCATTCTATCCCTGAACCCTAAAATCTCAGTGTCCTGGGATTCAAAGAATCCCTTATCCCCAACTCAGTCACAGTCCTGGGATTCACGGTACCTCTGATCCTCTTACACAGACACCTTACTCAGCTTCACAGCATCCCCTATACGTCAATGTCCCAAGCTAGGAAGCACCACCAGTATCATCCAGGTCTGGGGCATCACATCATTCCTGGCATCACAGCATTCCCAACTCCATCCTAGTTCTGGCTTATGCAGAATCTATCATGCATGACTCAGTCACTGTCCTGAGCTAACAGTTACACAACATCATCAATTTCCAGGGCTTCCCAGCATCCCTGGATTCGCAGCATCTCAGACACCTTCAGAGTACCAGGCCTTGTGGCATCCATGGTGTTGCAGCCTGAGGGCCAACTTCAGCATTCAGGGTTTTGCTGCATCCTCACCCCATCAGTGTGCAGGGCTTCCTAGCATCCCTGAACTTCAAAACTATCAGTGTCCTCCAATTCCCAGAATCCCTTATGCCTCACTCAGTCGCCATCCTATGCTTTGCAGCATCCCTGATCTCCTTACACAATCATCTTCCCTGGCTTCACGGCATCCCACATGTTGTCGATGTCTGGGGCTATGTGGCATTTCCATCATCCACATATTGGGCGTCACATCTTGCATGACTTCACAGCATCCCTGACACCATCAACATCCTGGGCTTTGCAGCATCCTCAATCATCTCACACAGTCACCCCTCCATGCTGCACAGTATCCCTGGCTTTGCAGCATTTCCAAAACATTCACCATCTTGGGCTTCACGGCATCTCCGAAATATCAGGGTCAGGGATCACAGTATCCCTGGATTCTCAGCATCTCTGATACCTTCAGGGCATCTGACTTTGCAGCATCCCAGACACCTTCAGCATGCAGGGCTTTGCAGCTTCCTCACCACCATCAATGCCAAAAGCTTCATGATTTCCTTGAAACTCTCAGCATCCTGGGATTCATAGAATCCATTCTTCCCAACTCAGTCAACACTCTGGGCTTCTCAGTATCCCTGCTCCCCTTACACAGTCACCTTCCCTGACTTCACAGCATCCTCCACACCATCAATGTCCCAGACTATGAAGCATCCCCGACATCATCCACATGCATGGCTTCACAGTATCCTTGGATTCAGGGAATCCCTGACACCATCTCCATCCTGGGATTTGAAGCATTGCCCTTACACAGTCACCTTCCCTGACTTCACAGCATCCTCCACACCATCAATGTCCCAGACTATGAAGCATCCCTGATATCATCCCCGTCCAGGGCTTCACAGCATCCCTGACACCATTACCATCCTTGGATTTGCAGCGTCTCCAAACCCCTTACACATTCCCCTTCTTGGGCTTCATAGCATCCCTGGGTTTGCAACATCCCCAACAGCTTCACCATCTTGGGCTTCACAGCATCCTCAAAATATCAGCATCCAGACATCCAGGGCTTCACAGCATCCCTGGGTTTGCAACAGCTTCACCATCTTGGGCTTTACAGCATCCTCGAAATATCAGCATCCAGGCATCCAGGGCTTCACAGCATCCCTGGATTCACAGCATCCCCAACAGCTTCACTATCTTGGGTTTCACAGCATCCTTGAAATATCAGCATCAGGCACCCAGGGCTTCACAGCATCCCCAACACCATAAATATCTTGGGCATTGCAGATCCCTTAGCCCTGACTCAGCCACCTTCCCTGGCTTTCCATAATCCCCCATACCATCACTGACCTGGGGTATGAAACATCCTTGACATCATTCACATCCAGGGTTTCACAGCATTCCCAACACCATCAAGTCCTAGGCTTCGCAGAATCCCTTGTCCCCAACGCAGTCACCATCCTGGGCTTCACAGCATCCCTGACATCATCAGTGTCCTGGGTTTTACAGCATTCCCTAAATTTGCAGCATCTCTGACACTTTTAGATTTCCAGACTTTGAAACATCCCTGGGTTTGCAGCAATTCCAACATTGCCAGCAACCAGGACTTTGCAGTATCCTGGACACCATCAGTGTCCTGGGTTTTGCAGCATCCCCAATCCCTGACAATGTTTATTCCAAATCTTTGCAGCATCCCTGAAACCACCAACATCCACGGATCATAGCATCCATGGCTTGTCAGCATCCTCAACACTATCACCATCCTGGGCTTAATAGCATCCCCAACACTGTCCATGGCTTTGGAGCATCCCTGTCACAGTCAACTTCCCTGCCTCCACAGCATTCCCGACATCCTCAGCATCCTGGACTTAGCAGCATCTCTGGGGTTGAAGCATCCCATCCCAGACACTGTCCATGTCTCAGGCTTTGCAGCATCCGCGACACTGTCAGCATTCTGGGCTTCACAGCAACCCCAACACCATCAGCATCCCGGTCTTCATAGAATCCCCAAGAAGGTCAGTCTCTTTGGCTTAGCAGTGTCCCTGGTCCAGCCACCCCTTTGCCAGTCCAACCCTTTCTCAGCTACAGCTCACCTCTGGAACCCTCGCTCACAGCAGTCAGTAGCTCCCTGGACACCAAGACAGGTATGCAGTCTCCAGAAGACAAAGCTGTGGGAACTACTTTCTGTAGTCTTGAGGTTGTGTGTATATGTGTGCGTGCGTGTGTGTATGTATGTATGTACATACATACATACATACATATGTGTGTATGTATCATATATACGTATTATACACACATGCACACACACACACATACAACTTGATAGAGAACTTTGGTGTGCTGGTTCTCACTTATAATTCCGGAATTTTGGAGACAAGCAGGATTGCCACAAACTCAAGACTATAGAAACCTCCCCAAACAAGAACAAAAATAGAATCACAAAGACCTCACAGGACATTCTTCATCTTGAATTTGTTTGTTAAACCAAGGCCCTCATGGATACTTTTCCATCAATAACAAGGGAGACCTTTGTGCTGTGTGCTGGATCCCCGTGGGGGTGGACTAGGTCCGAGGTGAACTTCTGCAGTGTTCCGCTCACCCTGTGTCCACCCCTGCATCTCTCCTCAGTCAACCCAGGTTTCAGACACGCCCACTGCACGAGATTCTGCCTCCCTCCCCCATTGTCACCGCCCACCTCAGAGTTTCCACCAATTGCAGCCTTGGTCCCGCCCCCGCGTCTTCCTCCACCTGGGTTCATTTCTCTCCTGCTGCTTTAGAAGTGAGGATCTCCAAAGCTAACTAACTCCTGTCTCTTCCCACAACTTCGTCATCTTCTGGGGACTGCATGCCTGTCTTGGTGTCCAGGGAGCTGCTGACTATGGAGAGCGAGGGTTCCAGAGGTAAGTGGTGGCAGAGAGAGGATTGGGCTGGACAGGGGATGCTGCTAAGTCAAGGACACTGACATTGTTGGGATGATGTGAAGTCCTGGACACTGACAGTGTTGAGGATGCTGTAAAAGCCCAGAATGCTGACCATGTAGTGGATGCTGCGATGCCCTGGATGCTGAGTAAACCAGTGACGCTGATGGAGTTGGGGATGCAGTGATGGAGCATGCCCGCAATCCCAGTACTCTAGGGGCAGAGGCAGGTGAGTTGCAGGGCAGCCTGGTCTACAGAGCAAGTTCCAGGACAGGGAGAGCTGTTACACAGAGAAACCCTGTCTTCAGACACCCAAACAAACAAACCCACTAGGCTTTAAGAGCATTCAGAGGCTATTGGGTCATCCGTATATTGATGGTGACAGGAGTTTTGACTTAGAAAGGAAAGATTTTTCTGTGTATGAAAGGAATAGCAGCCAAGGCTTGAGTGGTCAGTGTCCAATGTTGAAGATCATATGTGCTGGACAGTGGGTTTCTTTGGAGTGGTCAGTGTCCAGTGTTGAAGATCATATGTGCTGGACAGTGGGTTTCTTTGGAGTGGTCAGTGTCCAGTGTTGAAGATCATATGTGCTGGACAGTAGGTTTCTTTGGAGTGGTCAGTGTTCAGTGTTGAAGATCATATGTGCTGGACAGTAGGTTTCTTTGGAGTGGTCAGTGTTCAGTGTTGAAGATCATATGTGCTGGACAGTGGGTTTCTTTGGAGTGGTCAGTGTCCAGTGTTGAAGATCATATGTGCTGGACAGTAGGTTTCTTTGGAGTGGTTATGCTGAGAGGTGCAGGAGGGACAAAATTCTCCCAGGGGTATTTTAATTTTTCTTCAGATAGAATGACTTCTTGCAAACAGGTATGTTGTATAAAGGAAGAGACATGCTCAATGTGGTTCAGTAATTTGCCCAATCCTGCATAACTTACAACCATTTCTGGTTCTCTCTGTGTGTACTATCTACACAGATATATGTGGAGGGGTGGCTGTTCTCTCCTTCCATGGAGGTAGTGGGCGGAACTAAGGTCTTCAGGTTTGGCATCCAAGTGCCTGTACTCATAAGACCCTTTCCTTTGGCCCGATTTTCTGCCTTTTTTTTCTTTTTGGTGTCATGAGACAGTGTTTCTCTGTAGTTCTGTCTGTTCTGGAACTTGTTCTGTAGACAAGGCTGGCCTTGAATAGAGAAATCCACCTGCCTCTGTGTATTAAGCATGTTCCACTACCTCCTGGCATTTCTGGTTTTTTTAACCTATCTAATAAACTCTGTGAAGACTATCATTACAGGTCCACATTTTGTTAACTTTTTTTTGTCTAAACTTTTATGTGTATTGTGCATGCCTGATACCCAAAGAGGTCCCAAGGTGCCTGATCCTCTGGAACTGAAGTTGTAGACCAATTGTGGGCTACCATGTGGGTTCCAGGAACCAATCCCTGGTGCTCTGCAAGAGCTAAAGGTGCTAAAAAGGTTTCACTGTGTGGTCCTGGCTATCCTAGAGCGCAGAGAACCTGCCTGCCTGTCTTCTGAGTGCCAGAATTACAGGTCTGGCCCACCATGCCAGCTTATTATTTATTATTGTTACTATCAATTCAGAAGGTGGGACCTGATGTACCTGTGTTACAGATGAGTAATGGAGGTGAGTGAGGTGGACTGAACAGAGGGAGATTAATGTACATAAAGAATCACAATGCTGTAGAGAGTGTGTTTGTCCCTTCTCCATCAGGGTATGGAATGGTCCAGATTGAAAACAGCCCCAGTAAATGTTACTGATGGTCCCCTCTCGCTTTTCTGAAGTGCTAGGGTTGTCCCATCACTGAGTTGTATTCCTGGCTCAGCTGTATTTATGGTGTAAATAGTGTGTGTGTTTTCAGGTATCTGGGACCAGTTGCTTATCAGCTCTACGCCTCGTTCCAGGATGACCTCTCCTCTTAGAGTTCAGATGCAAGGAGCCCTTGTAAGTACTGCGTTTACATTTACAGGGGGTGCTCCCCCCGTTAGGCTAATTAATTCCTTATTTGATGGGACAGACTGTCTTCATGGGTCATGTCAAACCGTAGAGTCAAATACATCAATCTTACACTGCGTAAGGCATTGTCTCAGGAGTAGGATTTCCATAGTCACCCCTGCCTGCAGGTTTTTTTCAGAACGCATTTTTCCTTCTTCAGTTTCAAACTGAAAATAATGTTGCTGCCTGAGTGACATGTGCTCCACACCTGTGGCTTGTGGGGAAAGTCAGTTCCCAGGGTGACGAGCTGCTTGGTCCCTGTGCTGTTCTTTAAGTGTCAAAAAGGAAAATTGACGCATCTGGGCATGTTCTAAATAGAAAGTGTTCAGACCGCAGAAGGGATTGTGTCCTTAAATACTGAAAAGGTAAATACGAAAGTAATAACTCAATTGATTACATGCAGCCATTTGCCCAAGTTGGTGTATTCTGAGCAGTGTGGCCTGTGACTCAGGGAAGCTCATCCTCACTAAAATCAGACCTTTGGTTACACAGGGTACATTGGTTTTGGTTTGTTCCTGTACCAAGGCATGTTGCAGTTTGTTCTATAGGAACTGGGTACTAGAGAGCAGCCCAGGATAATGGGGCCCTGCCACTTAAAGTACCATGGTGGCCATATTTTATTCAAAGAAACCAAGCTGCATTTTAAAGATTTGCAACTGACAGCATTTGACCTTCTGTAAGGGGAGACTGATTTTTGCTCTTGCTGTAAAGAGGTTTAGTTTTAACGGATCTCTGTGCTTTATCACGGTGTTGCTGTACGATTATGAATTCGTGTAAACCTTGTCTTCAAATTGTAATGGTACCGGCAGCTTAAAGAATGACTCTGGTTCTCCAGTTAGTTTGCTTCCAGTGTGGGGGTGACTTGGGTATCTTCTCTGACTTGACAGTCTTTTGGTTGTTTTTATCACGGCTAGCAAGTGGCAGAGGCATAAAAGATTGCAACATTTTTATGAGAATGAGGCATCCCTCTAGGAGGTGTCTTAAGTTAGGACCATGCCCCTGCTATCTGCAGGACATGGTACCAGCTTTCCCTTACTCTGGCGGTTTGACATACTGTGTGTTGATGCTTACGGCATTGCCTCCTCTGAGTAAGAGTCTCTGGGTGGTCCCCATGGCAACTGCTGCTCCATAGTAAAGGCAGGTTAGAGCACCAGTCCTGGAGCCAGTTTCCCACCCTCCAACTCTCAGTGCCTTCATGCTCCTTCTTCCTCCATCACCCCTGAACCTTAGAAGGAGGTATCATGGTCGTTTCATCCTGAGAACTGAGCACTTGGGCTGCTGTTCTAAAATAAGAGGAGAGATTACAGCCATGGAGGCTTACTCCTAAAGTGATACAATCTGTCATAAGGGTATACAATCCTGTGGTAGTGTTCTGAGCCAGTGGTCAAAAGTATATTTTATGTCAGTGTAAGTATCACAGTGTAGGGATAAGTCCCGCCCCTTAGGGGGCGTGTTCGCCTCGGGCTAATGTCTGCCTATAAATTTGGCGAGCGAGCTCCGAGCTGTCTCTTCTACTTTCCTGGTCTCCGCGGGAACGGTGGTTCTGTAAGTCTATTTCTACATTAAAACTATATATATTTTTACAAACTGTCTGCATTCGTTTACGCCGCTACATTTTGGTGTCCAACCTCGGGCTATTTTGCCCCCGACTCAAGCGGGTAGCCCGCTAGCTAACACAGCACCCTCCTGGGTGCTGTTTTTCAGTTCGTGACTCCGGCCCCAGTGCCGAGTCCGAGACCTACTCGGCCACACAGGCCCATTCTGCCTGCCTTGGCTAAGTTTTACAGCGGAACCCCACTGCCTGAATTAGCAGAAGCTCAAGTACCTGCGGTTTTGCAACAAAAGCTGCCACAGCGGCAGATTTGGTCTGACACAAAGTGACTTGGCCGGGCAGTGGTGGCGCACGCTTTTGATACCAGCACTTGGGAGGCAAGGGCAGGTGGATCTCTGTGAGTCTGAGGCCGGCCAGGCAGTGATAGTGCACGCCTTTAATCCCAGCACTTGGGAGGCAAGGGCAGGCGGATCTCTGTGAGTTCGAGGCCAGCCTGGTCTACAAGAGCTAGTTCTAGGACAGGGTCCAAAAACACAGAGACCAACAACTGGCAGGAACCGATCATTGCAGGTAAAAAAATTTTTCTTTTATAAATAAAATGTCTGAACACATTACTGTTCAAGAATTTAACAGTTTTTTAAATTGTACCATGTGGGAGATTTTACAAGAGGTGTCTATCACGCCACCTCTATGGATCCTTCTGGGATTTGTAGTTTTCATTGGCACCAAATGGTTTGATAATAGAAATATGATAAAGTTTTTACGAGATGAATCCAGGATTCTTAAGGCAGAGATAGAACGCTTAAAAACAATTGAGAATGATAACAATCTTCTCAAGAATCAGTTTGAAGTTCTCCAGACTGATAACAATCTTCTCAAGAATCAGTTTGGAGTTCTCCAGACTGATAACAATCTTCTCGAGAATCGGTTTGAAGTTCTCCAGGCTGATAACAATCTTCTCAAGAATCAGTTTGAGGTTCTCCAGGCTGATGTTAAGGAGAAATTCATTACTATGGAAGAGGGAACAGCTGATCTGGATCGTAAGGTTCAGTCCCTCTCTGTAGGAACTGAAACATTAGTGGCTGATATTAAGGAGAAATTCATTACTATGGAAGAGGGAACAGCTGATTTGGACAATAAGATTCAGTCCCTTTCTGTAGGAAATGAAACATTAACTGAGAGAATCAAAACTGCTGAATGTGACAATCGGATTTTGTCTAAAGCTTATGACAGATTGATGGAAAGATTGTCAATACAAGAAGGCACGGTTTATGCCATAAATTTATGTCCAAAGATGATATGTTATCTCTAACGGACAAACTTCATACTTTAGAATCCTCAATGAAAGCTTTGGAACATAATTCTAGACAGGAGATTCAGACATTGCAGAAGGCAATAGTGAATAGAATTGAAAAGATTGAGGAATTTCTAAATTCTGATGAAGAAGAGCAAAGGGTAGAAGGGCAAATTTTAACTACATCTGTGGGTAAATCTCTCCGGGACAATTTCCACAAAGCTCTACCTGCCTTTCCAGTAATAACAACAGAGAAGGTGGTTGGTTCCAGAAACCCTAGGGTCATCAAGGAAGATACATGGGAGCCTGTCCGTATGAGTGACCTCAAGGAAATTAAACAGGCTGTCATGACTTTTGGGATGCAAGCCTCTTTTGTTAAAGAGATGCTAAGATCTTGGGCCACGACAAACAGAGCAACCCCCTTGGACTGGCTCCAGCTGAGCTCTGCAGTACTTGAGAGTGGACCACAATTGAAATGGCAATGCTTATTCAGGCAAGAGGCTAAACTCTTAGAACAGCAGGAAAAAGCAAAGGGAATTGACATTTCCCTAGATAAAATTCTAGGTGAAGGGCTCTTTTCCGACCCTCAGGAACAAGCTAATTTGGATGAAAACACACTCTCCATGTGTACTACAGCAGCCTTAAGGGCTTGGGACAGGGTACAAGACCCAGGACAGAGAATAGAATCATTTGTCAGAGTTAAACAGGGTCAGAGAGAACCCTTTAGTGACTTTTTACAAAGATTAACTAAGGCTGTACAAATAGGGATATCTGACCCAGAAGCAAGACGTATAATGATTGAGTCTTTGGCTTATGAAAATGCAAATGTGGAATGCAAAAGGATTTTGGGGCCTTTAAAGCTCAGATCAGCGCCTTTGGAAGAATGGGTCTTGCATACACTCAATGTTGATACATTTGATTATGGCACTGAAGCATGGGTAGAAGAAGCAATTTCCAAGGTAAAAGGAGACACCAGAATACCAAATGTTTTAATTGTGGCAAAATGGGTCATATGAAAAGGAATTGTAGACAACGGATTTTCAGAAATAATAATAATAATAATGGTGCATCTTTCAGAAATAATAATAATAATGCATCTTCTAGAAATAACAGAAATAGGAGGACTCAGCCTTCAGGTTTATGTAGAAGATGTGGAAAAGGCAGACATTGGACGAATGAATGCAGGTCTACAAGAGATAGACAAGGCAACCTGATACAGTCGGGAAACGTGAGAGGGGGGGCCTCACAGGCCCCCATGGCAAACATGGTTCAGTCATATCCAGTTTCTGCAGAGAACGTGCCTCATCAGGACAATTAGGAAGCCCCATGCCTACTGTTACATGCAATAATGATCAGAAAGATAAGTTACGTGTGTTTTGGCAAACTTCTATAAATGATCAAAGACCTAAACTGAGAGTGTGTGTAAATGGCATTTTTATTACTGGCCTGCTGGATACAGGTGCTGATGTAAGTATCATTACCCCAGAATCTTGGCATCCGTATTGGCCTCTTCAGAATGTAAATGTTCAGCTCCTGGGAATTGGAACCCTATCTCGAGTAAGGCAGAGCACGAGATGGGTTGAATGTATAGGGCCAGAGGGACAAATAGGAAAATTAAAGCCATATGTAGCCAATATCGCAATGAATTTATGGGGTCGTGACCTATTACAACAATGGAATACCGAAATTAACATTCCTGCTACTTCTAGAGCCTATAGTTCTGAGAATAATATTAAAAGATATTACAAAGGGAGAAAACCGGCCATTCGGGCTGTACAAGAACAAGCAATTGATGTCCCTTCAGAGATACCAACAGCCTTGCCTCTAAAATGGTTGACTGAGAAACCAATATGGACAAAGCAATGGCCTTTAGCTGAGGAAAAGTTACAGGCTTTAGAACAGCTGGTACAAGAACAATTAGATGCTGGACATATAGAAGAATCTACCAGCCCTTGGAATTCTCCTGTATTTGTGGTTAAGAAAAAATCAGGTAAATGGAGAATGGTGACAGATCTCAGGGCCATCAACAAGGTTATTCAACCTATGGGCCCTCTGCAATCTGGAATTCCTTTGCCCTCCTTATTGCCAAAAGGATGGCCTCTCATAGTTATTGATTTAAAGGATTATTTTTTCACTATACCTTTGCAAAAAGAAGATAGAGAAAAATTTGCCTTCACAGTGCCTACTTACAACAATTCTCAACCTTCGAGGAGGTACCACTGGACCGTTCTCCCCCAGGGTATGTTAAATAGCCCCTCCCTGTGCCAATATTTTGTGAACCAACCATTGCAAATAATACGCAAGAAATTTCCCAAATCTATAGTATACCATTACATGGACGACATCTTGTTATCCGATTCAAACATGGATACCTTGAACAGACTGTTTGAAGAAATAAAGATACTTTTACCTAAATGGGGATTGCAAATCGCTCCTGAAAAGATTCAGAAGGGAGATTCTGTTAATTATTTAGGTTATAAAATAGGTTTGCAAAAAATTAAGACACAAAAAGCACAAATTAGGAGAGATCGCCTACGGACTCTTAATGACTTTCAAAGACTGTTAGGAGACATTTCCAGTCTACGACCAGCTATTGGAATAACACCTGATCTAATAATTCATTTGAACAAAACCTTGGATGGTGATAAAGATTTAAACAGTCCCAGAGAATTAACAGCTGAAGCAGAAAAGGAACTGACAATGATTGAGGAAAAATTACAACAGGCACATGTGGACAGGGTGAATCCAGAGCTCGATTGTATTCTTGTCATACTACCATCAAAAATTTCTCCTACAGGAATTTTAATGCAGAGAGATGATATTATTTTGGAATGGATCTTTTTACCACATAAACCAAGTAAGAAACTGAAAACTTATGTGGAAAAAGTCTCTGAGTTAATTATAAAAGGCAAGCTGAGACTTCGTCAACTAGCAGGCATAGACCCAGCAGAAATTATAGTGCCCTTCACTGCTGATGAACTAAAGAAATTATGGGAAGATAATGAACCATGGCAAAGAGCTTGTGCTAATTTTTTGGGAGACATTAATAACAACTATCCAAAAAGCAAGCGGCTTAACTTCATAAAGAGAACTTCTTGGATTCTTCCTCGAATCGTCCGTGATGCTCCAATAACTGGAGCCCATACATTCTATGCTGATGCCAATAAATCAGGGAAGGCAGGTTACAAATCAGAAGACTTGGATAAGGTGGAACAAAGTCCGTATAATTCTGTCCAGAAGGCAGAATTATATGCCATTCTTATGGTGCTAAGGGATTTTAAAGAACCTATTAATATAGTTACAGATTCACAATACGCAGAAAGAGTTATTTTACATATTGAAACTGCTGAATTTATACCTGATGATACTGAACTAACCTCATTGTTTCTCCAGGTTCAAGATTTGATCAGGAACAGGCTTTGCCCTATGTACATAACACACATCCGATCCCATACGGGTCTGCCAGGTCCTCTAGCACAAGGTAATGCAGAAATTGATCAATTACTGGTAGTGTGCTACAAGCCTCTGAATTTCATAAAAAACATCATGTTAATAGCAAAGGTTTGAAGAAAGAGTTTTCAATTACATGGCAACAAGCTAAGGAGATTGTAAAGAAATGCCCTACTTGCTCTTTCTATAACCAAACGCCACTGCCTGCAGGGGCTAATCCAAAGGGCAGCCAAAGGAATGAAATCTGGCAGATGGATGTGTTCCACTTTGCAGAATTTGGCAAATTAAAATATGTTCATCACACCATTGACACTTATTCAGGCTTTCAGTGGGCAACTGCTTTAAGTTCAGAAAAAGCTGATTCAGTAATCACTCATTTATTAGAAGTCATGGCTATCATGGGTATACCTACACAAATAAAAACGGACAATGGTCCTGCTTATGTTTCTAGGAAAATGAAACGGTTTTTTGATTATTACAATATCAAGCATGTTACAGGTATACCATACAATCCTACAGGTCAAGCAGTCATAGAAAGATCAAATCGAACTATAAAAGATATGTTGAACAAACAGAAAGGGGTGGAAAACACCCCCAGAAATAGGCTACATAATGCTTTGTTAACCTTGAATTTTCTCAACGCTAATGAGAAGGGAACAACAGCTGCAGAAAGACATTGGATAATGGAAAAGTCTACTGAACTAAATCAACCAGTTTATTTCAAGGATGTGCTGACCTCACAATGGAAGCCAGGATATGTGCTACATTGGGGAAGGGGTTTTGCTCTTATCTCCACAGGTGAGGAAAAATTGTGGATACCATCAAAATTAATAAAGGTTCGGTTTGAAGAAGAGAAGCCACTTGGAAAAGATAAATAACAATTCTTTCATAAGGATGGCGAACATACTGATGGTAAGAAATACAGATAGGTTGGAGGCAGGGTTCTTTTCTTATCTCCACAGGAAAATACTCATCTTCAAAGAAATTGAGGGACCCTGAATATTTAATTACTGATGGATGGACACATTTTGTAAGTATTAATTTTTATTTATATATCTTATTAAACATTTCTTTATAAATATATAGAGCTGGTTTTGAAGTTGGACTCTGGCTCAGTCCCTCTCCAATTCCAAGCCTGTTAGTAAGAGAAAAACCCAGAGTTTCTGGGGTTTCTGTCTCATGTCAAGAGCCATGATATGGGACAGAAAGAAATATGAGTTTAGAAAACATCCTTGCTTTTCTTCATATCTATCATACTTTTCATTGAATATATATATCATGCCTTTTATTGAATATATATGTATGTATATATATGTCTATATGATTAATGTTTAAGTTTTTCACAATGAACAATGAGTTTTTCCCGAAGTGACATTTGAAGTTTCCAGGAAGAAGATGGGGCCCCACAACAACAACTCCACCTGGTTGATATGACGTCATGATACTGATAGCGCTACTACAAGACCTGCTTTGGATACCAGCTGCACAAGACGATCCCAACTTGGTTAGCTGAAATGGTGCACATCTTGTACAACATTCTGGCCAGACCTCCAAAAAATACTCAGAGACTATTTGCAATTTTAAAAGACATTGATCTTGAAATTTAACCATCATTTTACTTTCACAGGATCCCCCAGAAAGAACGTCGCCCCCATGACAGCTGGAAGTAATTCTAGAGGACGACGTCCCCTCTCCCAGTAAAGTTTACCCCTGGGTTTAGGGACATCATTTAGGGGTTGGGAGGTTGGGGAGGAATTTTATAAGCTCAGGGATCATTTTGAAAAAAAAAAGAGGGAATGATGGGATTATAGATTTATAATTGTGAGTTACTGCTTTTAGACAAATATATTGGTATCAATTCTTGTATATTGAAACAAAGTTAAATTATATTGACTATTGTATGCATGCATGTTTCTATGTCTGTTTAAAACATTTTTATGTATTGACATATATTGTATTGATATATATATTGTATACATTTACCATATTGCAATGTACATTTCTACCTCTGATTAAGATACTTATATAATGTTTGTGCATTGATATATATTTACCATATTGCAATGTATATTTGTACAGTGTTTATATTTGGAGGTCATTATCCTCATTTGTTACACAGTTGTTTATTGTCTTAGTCTTTAAGTTAGATAGATATTGAGAATTATATAGATAAATAGTCATCTAAGTTTGTCATTTATAATCAGACTAATCAGGTTCTTTAGATATATAGAGATTATACTCAGTATAGATAGATAATCTTCAACCTCTTCAAAGAGCTGTAGAAAATGGCCTTTAATCTAACTCAGAGTTTCGTGATAGTGAGACACAATTGCTCCTGGCAACACCACTCCATTCCCGAGAGAATGTTGAGCACCAAAGACACTCCACCTGGAGCCTTTCTATTTGGCAGAACTGGCCTTTGGGCAAAGAAATGCCTATACCTCAACCACTGACACAGATACAGAGCGTGCATCAATGGATAAAACAGGACTGTCATATCCTGCCAAGACAGGGTAAGATAGTTTTGAAAAGTTCCTTGCCTTTAATAATGGTATGTCAGTTATGTTAGGCCTTAGCCAAAATTGGTTGACTCAACATTGCAAACGAGACTTTGGGTGATTGCCCAGATAGTCAGTTGTCTCTGTCAATTGTTGCACATTTTGGATATATCTCGTTTGTTGAGTAGTGTTTATTCCCTTCTCAGGTCTTTGACTGAGTTGAAGATTATATAATTGTAGTTACTCTTTACATTATTTGGACTCCTTGAGATAGAATGTTTAGCAAAGCTTTTGTTCTCAATATTGTTTGTTATATTTATTATTTGTTGTTATTGTATGTAGTTGTATTTGGTTTAGTTCTGTCTTATTTAGACAAAAAGGGGAGATGTAGGGATAAGTCCCGCCCCTTAGGGGGCGTGTTCGCCTCGGGCTAATGTCTGCCTATAAATTTGGTGAGCGTGCTCCGAGCTGTCTCTTCTACTTTCCTGGTCTCCGCGGGAACGGTGGTTCTGTAAGTCTATTTCTACATTAAAACTATATATATTTTTACAAACTGTCTGCATTCGTTTACGATATTTTTACAAACTGTCTGCATTCGTTTACGCCGCTACATCACAGTTTCATTGGATTTTCTGGTACCAAGTGATTGCATACAGATCTTGAGTACAGCTGCGCATATACCCAGAGCCAGTCTGTAACCTGTTTTTCCAATTACCTGTGTAAGTCAGTATGTCTTTCTTTCCCTCCTTCCTTTCTTCTTTTTTTTTGGTTGTTGTTGTTGTTATTTATCTATGTTTTTGTTTTTACATCCCAACCAATGTTGCCTCCCTCTCTTCTCCTCCCAGTTCCTATGCCAATATCCTTTCCTTCTCTCTCCACCCCCCAAGAAATCCCATCCAATTCCAGTCCTTTCTCCTAGTATTTTCTCCCCTGCATTTTCCCTTCTGCTTCCAAACCCACCAACCCCAGTCCACTAAGGAAATTTATTCTATTTCTCCTCCCAACGGAGGTCGTTGCTTCCAAACCCATCAACCCCAGTCCACTAGGGAAATTTATTCTATTTCTCCTCCCAACGGAGGTCGTTGCTTCCAAACCCACCAACCCCAGTCCACTAGGGAAATTTATTCTATTTTTCCTCCCAACGGAGGTCGTTGCGTCCCCCCCCTTAAGCCTTCCTTGCTCCTTACCCTCTATAGGTCTGTGGACCTTAGCATAATTATCTTTCCTTTTAATGTTTGTTAACTCATCTACTAGGGCATCATATTTCATCATCATAACATCATCAGGACCTCATATTTCAAGCTATTTAGAAATCAGCCTTATGAATCCAGAAGTTCAGGACATAAACATTTTCTTTCTTTAATAATTTTTCTGTGATTAGAATATAATCATGTCATTTCTCCCTTGCCTTCCCTCTAAATGCCCGCATGTCCCTCCTTGAGCACTTTCATTTTCATGGCCTCTCTTCCCTTCATTGCTGACGCATGTATGTATTTACACACATAAAATCAAACAGCTATAGCCTTCTCAGTCTATAGAATGTTTCATCTGTGGATGTTTTCCGTGCTGCCCCTTTGGTTTTGGATGACCACTTAGTGCTTCCCTGGGGAAAAGGATTCCTCCCACTCTGGGCATTGCAGCTCAGCTGCCGACATTTTTTGGAGACACCTTCTTTTAACGGGTGTGGGAGGCACATGAAGCTGTCAGAGAGTTCTGCTCACTACTCACTTTAAAAAGCAGGAAGGAACTGAAAATTAATGAGTTTTTCTGTTACACATTTATTATAAGATTGAGGTAATTAACAAAAGGAAGAAAAATAAAGTCTATATCAGTTTTCATTTTCTGTTTGCTTTCTTTTGTGTTCTGGAAAGAACACGCCACAATAACATGTGACCAGAGTGCTTTTCAGAATAACAGTGCCTAAGAATGAACAGCCAGCACACCAGAAATATAATTCTGACTTAGCTAAGGACAGGAAAATGGAATCCTCAAGACAAGCTCAAACGGCCTGGAAAGAAATTAAGATAAGACCAGAAAACCATGTACAAATTATCAATTAAAACTATGAAGATGCTTTTGGAACCAATACATTTGCCTTATTATTTACATGAAACATTGCCACTGTCAAACAGGGGCTTGCATTGCGTTCCATCATAGGATTAGATGTTCACTTACACTCTTTAGGAAGGTGAAAGAAAAATTAAACGTGACTTTATTATTCAGAAGAGAAAAGAGGTTGTGCAACTAAAATAAAATACGTTTTTACAATGTGCACCATAGGATGACTAAAGTATTGAAGTGAATTTTTATTGTAAAGCTTACTGTTTTTCTTGGGACTCATTAAAATGGAAAGAAATCCATCATGAGAAAGGAGATATTAGAATATTCAGAATGGTTTTCCTGGTGATTGAGAACTCTAAAGCTGACAACTGTGAAAACAGAATTAAGTAGCTAAGAAAATTCCCAGTGCCAACTTCACATGGCTAAATATTCTCTTCCTGAATGTTTGTCTGAAGATGCTGGTGTGTGTGCTGGTGTGTGTCTGAAATGGATGGGAGACGGAGAATATGCCAGTTGTGGGTCACACTGAAAGTTCAGTTTTTAACATACAGAAACACTGCTGCTCTGTTTATGCTTGAGTCTCCTTAGAAAAGAATTTATACTGTTAAGTCTAAAAAATGAAATAAAAATATATTTATTAATTTATTATTTTTATTTTAATTGAGCTATATATTTTTCTCTGCTCCCCTCCCTTTCTCTCCCCTCCAATTATACCCTCTCCCATGGACCTCATGCTCCTAATTTACCCAGGAGATACTATCTTATTCTACTTATTAGATCCATGTATGTCTCTCTTAGGGTCCTCTGTTGTCTGGGATTGTGAATTACTTTTTTTTTTTTTGCTTTCTGTCTAAAACCAACATATGCACAAGTACATGTGATATCTGTCTTTATGGATCTGGGTTACCTCACTCAATACGATTTTTAAAAAATTTTTAAAAGAAAAAAATCTATCTTTTTTCATTATATATACCAATCCAAGTTCCCACTCCCTCCCATCCTCCCATTCCCTCCACATATCCTCCACCCCACGTCTATCCACCCCTTAGAGAAGGTAAGGCACATTTGCTTTTGGGGAAGGTCCAAGGCCCTCCCTCCTATATCTAGGCTGAGCACAGTATTATTCATCCAAGGAGAATAGGTTCACAAAATGCCAGTATAAGTAGTAGGAATAAATCCTGGTGCCACTGCCAGTGATACCTTAGCCTTCCCCCAGACATGACAGCCACATTCAAAAGGACTAAATTTATCTTATGCTTGTTTCTTCCCAATCCAGATGGTGTTGGTGAGCTCCCATTAGCTCAGATAGACTATGGGAGTGGTCATGGTCTTGACCTCTTTGCTAATATTCTCATTCCTCCTACTCTTCCACTGGACTTCAGGAGCTTAGTCCAGTGCTCCAGTGTGGATCTCTGCCTCTGTTTTCATCAGTTCCTGGATGAAGGTTCTATGGCGATATTTAAGATATGCATCAATCTGACTACAGGACAAGTCTTCTCTATTACCTTAGGGTCTTAGCTGGGGTCATCCTTTTGGATTCCTGGGAATTTTTCTAGAGCCAGGTTTCTTCCTCATCTAATAATAGCTCCCTCAATCAAGAAATATCTGTCCTTGCTCTCATACCTGTCCGTCTTCCATCTCTACTGTCCTCTTCCCTCAACTTCTCCTTACCCTTAACCTTTTCCCCTCCTCTTCCCCTTCCACTCTCCCTTCTTCCCTCACCTCCATGCTCCCATTTTTGTCTGGCGATCTTCTCTGTATTAACTTTCCAAGTGGATCTATATATGTTTTTCTTAAGGATCACTGTATTTACTAACTTCTCTACAATCATAGACTCAATATCATTTGTTTATAGCTAATATCCACTCATGAGTGAGCACATACCATATTCATCTTTTTGGGTCTTTATTACCTCATGCAGAAGAGTGTTTTCTAGTTACATCCATTTGCATGCAAATTTGAAGACGCAATTTTTTTTTTAACCTCGGAGTAGTGTTCTAATGAGTAAATGTGCTGTATTTTCTTTATCCATTCTTTGGTTGAGGGCATCTAGGTTGTTTCCAAGTTCTGGCTATTACAAACAATGCTGCTATGAACATATTTGAACATATATCTTTGTAGTATGATTGAACATCTTTTGGATATATGCCCAAGAATGGTATCACTGAGTGTGAGGTAGGTTGATTCACAATTTTCTGAGAATCTGCCATACTGATGTATGATGGAAATCATACATGATTTCCAAAGTAGCTGTACAAGTTTGCATTCCAACCACACCCCTTGATCCTCATCCTCTCCAGCATAAGCTATCATTGGTGTTTTTGATCTCAGCCATGCTGATAGGCGTAAGATAGTATCTCAGATTTGTTTTGATTTGCATTTCCTTGATGACTAAGGATGATTAACATTTCCTTAAAAATCTTTCAGTCATTTGAAAGTCTTCTGTTGAGAATTCTCTGTTTAGTTCTGTACCCCATTTTTAATTGTGTTATTTAGAATTTTTGATGTCTAATTTCTTGAGTGCTTTATATATTTGGGAGATCAGTCCTTTGTCTGATGTGGGGTTGGTGAAGATATTTTCCCATTCGGTAGGCTGTCTTTTAGTCTTATTGACTGTGTCTTTGATTTACAGAGCTTCCCAGTTTCATGAGGTCCCATTTATTTTTTGTGGCTCTCAGTGTCTGTGCTACTGGGGTTATATTTAGGAAGTGGTCTCCTGTGTCCATGCATTGAAGGCTACTTCCCACTTTCTCTTTTATCACGTTCAGTGTGGCCAGATTTATATTGAGGCCTTTAATCAATTTGTACTTGAGTTTCGTGCATGGTGCTAGAAGTGGATCTATTTTTTTCTTCTACATGTTGACATCCATTTATGCCAGAACCATTTGTTGAAGATGCTTTCTTTTTTCCATTGTATAATTTTAGCTTCTTTGTCAAAAATCAGGTGTTCATAGGTGCGTGGATTAATATCTGGGTCTTTGATTTGATTCCATTGCTAAACTGCCCTGATCTTATACCAATACCAAGCTGTTTTCATTACTGTAGCTCTGTAATAAATCTTGATGTCAAGGATAGTGATCCCTCTGTTTTTTTTTTATTGATAAAAGGAGAATAAAAAAAACAAAACAAATTTCCACCTCCTCCCAGCCTCCCATTTCCCTCCCCCTCCTCCCACTCTTCTCCCCCTCCTCTCACCCCTCTCCCCTTCCCCTCACTCCTCTCCCCCTCCCTCTCCAGTCCAAAGAGCAGTCAGGGTTCCCTGCCCTGTGGTAAGTCCTAGGTCCTCCCCCGTCCGTCCATATCTAGGAAGGTGAACATCCAAACTGGCTAGGCTCAAACAAAGCCAGAACATGAAGTAGGATCAAAACCCCGTGCCATTGTCCTTGGCGTTTCATCAGCCCTCATTGTTCGCCATGTTCAGAGAGTCCAGTTTTATCCCATGCTTTTTCGGTAACAGTCCAGCTGGCCTTGGTGAGCTCCCAGTAGATCAGCTCCACTGTCTCCGTGGGTGAGTGCACCCCTCGTGGTCCCGACTTCTTTGCTCATGTTCTCCCTCCTTCTGCTCCTCATTGGGACCTTGGGAGCTCAGTCCAGTGCTCCAGTGTGGGTCTCTGTCTCTATCTCCTTCCATCACCAGATGAAGGTTCTATGATGATATGCAAGATATTCGTCAGTATTGCTCTAGGATAGGGTCATTTCAGGTTCCCTATCCTCAGCTGCCCAAGGAACTAACTGGGGACCTCAGATTGGGCACCTGGGAGACCCTCTAGGGTCAAGTCTCTTGCCTACCCGAAAGTGGCTCCCTTAACTAAGAATTGTGGTTCCGTGCTCCCCTATCCAACCTTCCTTTATCCCGATCCTCCTGTTTCCCCTAGTTCTCCCCATCCTCCCCTTCTCCATTTTCTCTCCCCATCTCCCCTTACCCCCATCCCACCCCACCCCCAAGATCCCAATTTTCTCCCCGACAATTTTGTCTACTTCCCTTAGCCAAGAGGATAACTATATGTTTTTCCTTGGGTTCACCTTCTTACTTAGCTTCTTTAGGTTCACCTATTGTAGACTCCGTGACCCCTACTTCTGGCTAGAAACCAATTATGAGTGAGTACATCCCATGTTCCTCTATTTGGGTCTCGGTTACCTCACTCAGGATAGTGTTTTCTATTTCCATCCATTTGCAAGCAAAATTCGAGAAGTCATTCTTTTTTACAGCAGCGTAGTACCCTAGTGTGTATATATTCCATACTTTCTTCATCCATTCTTCCAATGAAGGGCATCTAGGTTGTTTCCAGGTTCTGGCTATTACAAATAATACTGCTATGAACATAGTTGAACAAATACTTTCGCAGTATGATAGGGCATCTCTTGGGTATATTCCCAAGAGTGGTATTGCTGGGTCCAGGGGTAGGTTGATCCCGAATTTCCAAAGAAACCGAAACACTGACTTCCACAGTGGTTGCACAAGATTGCATTCCCACCAGCAATGGATGAGGGTATCCCTTCATCCACAGCCTCTCCAGCAAAGGCTATCCTTGGTGTTTTTGACTTTAGCCATTCTGACAGGTGTAAGATGATATCTCAAAGTTATTTTGATTTGCATTTCCCTGATTGCTAAGGAAATTGAGCACGACCTTAAGTGTCTTTTGGCCATATGAACTTCTTCTGTTGAGAATTCTCTGTTCAGTTCAGTGCCCCATTTTTTAATTGGGTTAATTAGCATTTTAAAGTCTAGTTTCTTGAGTTCTCTATATATTTTGGAGATCAGACCATTGTCTGTTGCGGGGTTGGTGAAGGTCTTCTCCCAGTCAGTAGGTTTCCTTTTTTTCTTAGTGACAGTGTCCTTTGCTTTACAGAAGCTTTTCAGTTTAAGTAGGTCCCATTTATTCAATGTTGCCCTTAATATCTGTGCTTCTGGGGTTATACCTAAGAAGCAGTCACCTGTGCCCATCTGTTGTAGGGTATTTCCCACTTTCTCTTCTATCAGGTTCAGTGTTTTCGGGCTGATAATGAGGTCTTTAATCCATTTGAACTTCAGTTTTGTGCACGGTGATAGATACGGGTCTATTTTCATTCTTCTACAGGTTGACATCCAGTTGTGCCAGCACCATTTGTTGAAGATGCTTTCTTTCTTCCATTGTATACTTTTAGCTCCTTTATCGAAAAAGAGGTGTTCATAGGTTTGTGTGATAAAATCCAGGTCTTCTATACGATTCCATTGGTCGACTTCTCTGTTTTTATGCCAGTACCACCCTGTTTTCATTACTGTAGCTCTGTAATAGAGTTTGAAGTCAGGGATGGTAATGCCTCCAGAAGATCCTTTATTGTATAGGATTGTTTTGGCTATCCTGGGTTTTTGTTTTTCCATATAAAGTTGATTATTGTCCTCTCCAGATCTGTGAAGAATTTTGATGGGATCTTGATGGGGATTGCATTGAATCTATAAATTGCCTTTGGTAGAATTGCCATTTTTACTATGTTGATCCTCCCAATCCAAGAGCAAAGGATGTCCATCCATTTTTTGGTATCCTCTTCAATTTCTTTCTTCAATGCCTTAAAGTTCTTGTCAAATAGATCTTTCACTTCCTTGGTTAGATTTACCCCAAGATATTTTATGCTGTTTGTGGCTATCGTGAATGGAGAAGCTTCTCTGATTTCCCTCTCTGCTTCCATCTCCTTTGTGTATAAGAGGGCAACTGATTTTTTGGAGTTGATCTTGTATCCTGCCATATTACTAAAGCTGTTTATCAGTTGTAAAAGTTCTTTGGTCGAGTTTTGGGAGTCGCTTATGTACACTATCATATCATCTTCAAATAACGAATGTTTCACTTCTTCCTTTCCAATTCGATCCCCTTGATCACCTTATGTTGTCTTATTGCTATTGCTAGAACTTCAAGCACTATATTGAAGAGGTATGGCGAAAGTGGACAGCCTTGTCGTGTTCCTGAGTTAAGCGGGATGGCTTTGAGTTTCTCTCCGTTTAATTTGATGTTAGCTGTCGGCTTGCTGTATATAGCTTTTATTATATTTAGGTATGACCCTTGTATCCCTAATCTCTCCAAGACTTTTAACATAAATGGATGTTGAATTTTGTCAAATGCTTTTTCAGCATCTAATGAAATGATCATATAGTTTTTTTCTTTCAGTTTATTTATATGATGGATTACATTGATAGATTTTTGTATGTTGAACCAGCCCTGCATCTCAGGAATGAAACCTACTTGATCATAATGGATAATTTTTCGGATGTATTCTTGGATTCGGTTTGCTAGTATTTTGTTGAGGATTTTTGCGTCGATATTTATGAGTGATATTGGCCTGTAATTCTCTTTCCTGGTTGAGTCTTTGTGTGGTTTTGGTATCAGAGTAACTGTAGCTTCATAAAAGGAATTTAGTAATGACTCTTCTGTTTCTATATTGTGGAATACATTGAGGAGTATAGGTATTAGGTCTTCTTGGAAGTTCTGGTAGAATTCTGCATTGAAACCATCTGGCCCTGGGCTTTTTTTGGTAGGGAGGTTTTTGATAACAGCTTCTAATTATTCGTGACTGACAGGTCTGTTTAGATTGTTCACCTGGTCCTGGTTTAATTTTTGTAAATGGTATTTATCTAAAAAGGTGTCCATTTCTTTTACATTTTCCAGTTTTGTGGCATAGAGGCTTTTGTAGTAAGGTCTAATGACTCTCTGAATTTCCTTTGTGTTTGTGGTTATGTCCCCCTTTTCATTTCTGATCTTATTAATATGCAAATTTTCTCTCTGCCGTTTTACTAGTTTGGATAGGGGTTTGTCAATCTTGTTGATTTTTTCCAGGAACCAGCTTTTTGATCCATTGATTCTTTGGATTGTTTTCTGTGTTTCTATTTTGTTGATTTCAGCCCTCAGTTTGATTATTTCCAGTCTTCTACTCCTCCTAGGTGAGTCTGCTTCTTTTTTTTTCTAGAGCTTTCAGGTGGGCTGTTAAGTCTCCAATGTGAGCTTTCGCTGTTTTCTTTAAGTGGGCACTTAATGCTATGAACTTTCCTCTTAGGACTGCTTTCATAGTGTCCCATAAGTTCGAGTATGTTGTTTCTTTATTTTCATTGAATTCAAGGAAGACGTTAATTTCTTTCTTTATTTCTTCCTTGACCCAGGTGTGGTTCAGTAGTTGACTGTTCAGTTTCCATTAGTTTGTAGGCTTTTCTGGGGGTAGCATTGTTGTTGAATTCTAACTTTAATCCATGGTGATCTGATAAGACACAGGTGGTTAGTAATATTTTTTTGTAACTGTGGAAGTTAGCTTTGTTACCGAGTATGTGGTCAATTTTCGAGAAGGTTCCATGAGCTGCAGAGAAGAAGGTATATTCTTTCCTCTTTGGGTGGAATAATCTATAGATGTCTGTTAAGTCCATTTGCTTCATTACCTCCATTAATTCTCTAATTTCTCTGTTAGGTTTCTGTCTGATTGACCTGTCCATTGGTGAGAGAGGAGTGTTGAAGTCTCCTACTATTAGTGTGTGCGGTTTGATGGCTGCCTTGAATTTTAGCAATGTTTCTTTTACGTACATGGATGCTTTTGTATTAGGGGCATAGATATTCAGGATTGAGACTTCTTCCTGATGAATTGTTCCTGTTATGAGTATGAAATGTCCCTCTCCATCTCTTTCTGATTGATTTAAGTTTGAAGTCAACTTTGTTAGAAATTAGTATGGCCACACCTGCTTGTTTCTTAGGTCCATTTGCTTGATGAGCCTTTTCCCAACCCTTTACTCTGAGTAGATGTCTGTCTTTGTGGTTGAGGTGTGTTTCTTGTAGACAGCAGAATGTTGGATCCTGTTTTCGTATCCAATTTCTTAGCCTGTGCCTTTTCATAGGTGAGTTGAGCCCATTGACATTAAGTGATATTAATGACCAGTGGTTGTTAACTCCGGTCACTTTTTAAGTAGTAGGGTTTGTGTGTTCCCCTTCTTTGAGTAGCGCTGGTGAAGGGTCTCTAAATGTCTGAGTTATTGTGGTCATTGTTGGACTCCTTGGTTAGTGATTTTCCTTCTATAATTTTCTGTAAGGCTGGATTTGTGGCTACGTATTGTTTAAATTTGTTTTTATCCTGGAAAATTTTGTTTTCTCCATTTATAGTGAACGAAAGCTTGGCTGGATGTAGTAGTCTGGGCTTGCATTCATGGTCTCTTAGTTTTTGCAGTACATCTATCCAGGACCTTCTGGCTTTCATGGTTTCCATAGAGAAGTCAGGTGTAAGTCTGATAGGTTTACCTTTATAAGTAACTTGGCCTTTTTCCTTTGCGGCTCTTAATATTCTTTCTTTATTCTGTATATTTTGTGTTTTGATTATTATATGGCGAGGGGATGTTTTTTTTTGATCCAGCCTCTTCAGTGTTCTGTATGCTTCTTGAACCTTCATAGGTACATCCTTCTTCAGGTTGGGAAAGTTTTCTTCTATAATTTTATTAAGTATATTTTCTGGACCGTTGAGCTGCACTTCTTCTCCTTCTTTTATCCTAATTATTCTTAGGTTTGGTCTTTTTATTGTGTCCCATATTTCCTGAATGTTTTGTGATGAGAGTTTGTTGGACTTGCTGTTTTCTTTGATCAGTGCGTTTATTTTCTCTATGTTATCCTCAGAATCTGATATTCTTTCTTCTATCTCTTGTATTCTGCTGGTTATGCTTGTTTCTGTAGTCTCTATTCGTTTACCTAGATTTTCCATGTCCAGCCGGCCCTCTGTTTGTGTTTTCTTCTTTGCCTTCATTTCAGTTTTCAAGTCATGAACTGTTTCCATTATCTGCTTGATTGTTTTTCCTTGGTTTCCTAGGGTATCATTCACTGATTTACTCAATTCCTCGAACTTTCTGTTATACTCTCATCCATTTCTATAAGGGCGTTTTTTATATGCTGTTTAAGGGTGTCAATCACTTTCATGAAGTCAGTTTTTTCTACTTCTTCTTGATTAAGGTGTTCATGTCCTCCTGTTGTGAGGTCGCTGGCTTCTGGTGATTTCGTGTTGTTTTTCAGATTGTTGGGTGAATTCTTGCATTGGCGTCTCCCCATCTCTTCCTCCCAATATTCTCCTATGAATCTTCTTTTACAGGATCAGGTCTTCTTGCCCACTGATGTACCTTCCCAGTGATGTCACTCCCCAGTGATGTTTCTCCTGGTGTCCAGATCGGATCTCCTTGCTGCTTGGTTAGCTTGCAAACAAAGGGCCTACCCTGCTTGCTGCAGGCAGGCTATGGAGACAAAGGAGCTACCGCGCTCCCCTTTGCCCTCCGCTTCGGGTTCGGTCTCAGCACCCAAGCAGGCTGAGCAGGGAGGCACTCTGCCGCCAAAGAAGGGAGGGAGGGAGACAGGGGGTGGGGGGATCTGGATGTAAGCTGGATGGGATAGGAAGAGAGAGGAGGTACTGGGCAGTATAGCCCCTGTAGGATGACCAGGAAGTGTAGGTGGGCTGTTGCCGGGTGCCGCAGCACTCACTCACCACAATGATGTTTCACTCGGTGCCCAGATCGAAACTCCATGCTGCTTGGTTAGCTCGCAAACAAAGGGCCCACCCTGCTTGCTGCAGGCAGGCTATGGGGACAAAGGAGCTACCGCGCTCCCCTTTGCCCTCCGCTTCGGGTTAGGTCCCAGCGCCCAAGCAGGCTGGGCTGGGAGGCTCTCTGCCGCAAAAGAAGGGAGGGAGGGAGACAGGGGGTGGGGGGATCTGGATGTAAGCTGGACGGGATAGGAAGAGAGAGGAGGTACTGGGCAGTATAGCCCCTGTAGGATGACCAGGAAGTGTAGGCGGGCTGTTCGATCCCTCTGGAAGTTCCTTTAATGTACAGGATTATTTTGGCTATCCTTGTTTTTTTGTTTTTCCATATGAAGTTGAGTATTGTTCTTTATAGTTCTGTGAAGCATTGTTTTGGGATTTTGATGGGGTTGGTATTGAATCTATAGAATGCTTTTGGTAGGATTGGCAGTTTTATTATATTGGTCCTATCTATCAAAGAGCACAGGATATCTTTCCATTTTCTTGTATCTTCTTCATATTCTTTCTTCAAATATTTGAAGTTTTTGTCAACTAGGTCTTTCACGTCTTTGGTTAGTGTAATCCCCAGATAGTTTTGGTTATTTCTGGCTATTGTGAAGGGTGATGTCTCTCTGATTTCTTTCTCAGCTTCTTTATCATTTGTGTATAGGAAAACTACTGATTTTTTTTAGTTGATTTTGTATCCTGCTCCATTACTGACATTATATTTTAATTTTTGGTTTCGTTTTTCAAAACAGGTTTTCTCTATATATCTTTGGGGCCTATCTTGGAACTAGCTCTTTTAGACCATGATAACCTAGAACTCACAAAGATCTGCCTGCCTCTGCTTCCCGAGTGCCGGGATTAAAGGCAGGTGCCACCACTGCCCAGCATACTGAAGATGTTTATCAGCTGTAGGAGTTCCCTGGTAGAGTTTTTCAGGCCATTTATATATACTAACATATCATCTGCAAATAACAAAAGCTTGATTTTTTTCCAATTTGAATCTTCTTGCTCTCCTTTTTGTTGTTTATTGCTCTAGGCAGAACTTCACGAACTGTGCTGAAGAAATATGGAGAGAGTGGGCAGTTTGTCTTGCTCCTGATTTTAGTGGAATCCCTTTGAGTTTCTCTCCATTTAATTTTATATTGACTGTTGGCTTGCTGCATGTTGCTTTTATTATGTTTATATATGTTCCTTGTATTCCTGATCTCTCTCAGATCTTTATAATAAAGGAGTGTTGGATTTTGTTGAATACTTTTTCAGCATCAAATGAGATGCTCATATGATTTTTACTTTCAGCTTATTTATATAATGGATTACATTGATAGATTCTTGTATGTTGAACCATCCCAGCATCTCTGGGATGAAGCTGATGTGATCATGGTGGATGATTTGTTTATGTCTTACTGGATTTGGTTTGCCAGTATTTTATTGAATACTTTTGAATCCATGCTCACGAGGGAGATAGGTCTGTAATTCTCTTTCTTGTCTTTGTGTGGTTTTATTATCAGGGTTACTGAGGCCTCATAAAAAGAGATTGGCAATGTTCCTTCTATTTCTTATGTGGGGCACTTTGAGGTGTAATAGGTATTAGCTCTTCATGGAAGTTCTGGTAGAATTCTGCACTAAAACCATCTGGCTCTTTGCTGTTTTTTGGTTAGGAGGTTTTTGATGATAGCTTCTATTTCCTTTCAGTTTATAGGTCTTTTTAATTTGTTTATATGGTCTTGATTTAACTTTGGTAAGTGATATTTACCCAGAAAATTGTCCATTTCTTTTACATTTCCCATTTCTGTGGAGTACAGGTTTTTTTAAATTGATTTTTATTGAGTTCCACATATTTCTCTGCTCCCCTCCCTGCCTCTACCCCCTTTAACCTTCCCCCAAGGTCCCTATGCTCCGAATTTACTCAGGAGAGCTTGTCTTTTTCTACTTTCCATGTAGATTAGATCTATGTAAGTCTCTCTTAGTGTCCTCATTGTTGTCTAAGTTCTTTGGGGTTGTGATCTGTAGGCTGGTCTTCTTTGCTTTATGTTTAAAAACCATCTAATAGTGAGTACATGTGATAATTGTCTTTCTGTGTCTGGGTTACCTCACTCAAAATAATGTTTTCTAGCTCCATTCATTTTCCTGCAAAATTCAAGATATCATTTTTTCTGCTGTGTAGTACTCCATTGTGTAAATGTACCACATTTTCCTTATCTATTCTTTGGTCTAGGGGCATTCACGTTGTTTCCAGGTTCTGGCTGTGACGCACAATGCTGCTATGAACATAGTTGAGCACATGTTCTTGTGGCATGATTGAGAATTCTTTGGATATATACCCAAAAGTGGTATTTCTGGGTCTTGAGAAAGGTTGTTTCCTAATTTTCTGAGAAATCACCACACTGACATCCAAAGGAGTTGGACCAGCTTGCATTCCCACCAGCAAAGCAGAAGTGTTCCCATTTCCCCACAACCTCTCCAGCATAAGTTGTCATGAGTGTTTTTGATCTTGGCCATTCTTACAGGTGTAAGATGGAATCGAATCTCAGAGTTTTTTGTTTTTTTTTAAATCTTTTTTTTATTGAGAAAATGAGAGAAAAAAAAACAAGTTTCCACCTCCTCCCAGCCTCCCATTTCCCTCCCCCTCCTCCCACCCTTCTCCCCCTCCCCCCACTCCTTTCCCCCTCCCTCTCCAGTCCAAATGCTGCGGTAAAAAACAATGACTTCTCGAATTTTGCATGCAAATGGATGGAAATAGAAAACACTATCCTGAGTGAGGTAACCCAGACCCAAAAAGATGAATATGGGATGTACTCACTCATAATTGGTTTCTAGCCATAAATAAGGGACACGGAGCCTACAATTGGTGATCCTAAAGAAGCTAAGTAAGAAGGTGAACCAAAGGAAAAACATATAGTTATCCTCTTGGCTTTGTGGGAGCCTAGTCAGAGTTGTTTTGATTTGCATTTCTCTGATGAATAAGGATGTTGAACATTTCCGTAAGCCTCTTAAACCATTTTAGATTCCTCTGTTGAGAGTTCTCTGTTTAGGTCTGTGGAGTACAGGTTTTCATAGTATGTCCTAATGATTCTCTGAATTTCCTCAGTGTCTCTTGTTATGCCCCCCCTTTTCATTTCTTATTTTGTTAATTTGGATGTTTTCTCCCTGCCATTTGATTAGTTTTGATTAAATAAGAGTTTGTCTATCTTGTTGATTTTCTCTAAGAACCAGCTCTTTGTCTCATCGAATCTTTCTATTGTTTTGTTTCTACTTTATTGATTTCAGCCCTCAATTTGATTATTTCTTGTCCTCTAATCCTCCTTGGTGTGTCTGTTTCTTTTTGTTCTAGAGGTCTCAGGTGTGTTGTTAAGTCACTGGTATTTTGTCTTCATTTTCATTGAATTCTAAGAAGTCTTTAATTTGTTTATTTTTTCCTTGACCCAGGAGTGGTTCAATAGTTCACTGTTCAATTTTCATGAGATTGTAGGCTTTCTAAGCATAGTGTTGTTAAATTCTAACTTTAAACCATGGTGATCTGATAAGATTCAAGGGGTTACTCCTATTCTTTTTTGTAATCTGTGTAAGTTTGCTTTGTTACCGAGTATGTGGTCAATTTTAAAGGAGGTTCCATGAGGTGCTGAGAAGAAGAAGGTATAGTCTTTTGTGTTTGGGTTCTATAGGTGTCTGTTAAGTTCATTTTAATCATGACATCTGTTATTTTCACTTATTTATCTGTTAAATTTATGTCTGTTTGACCTGTTAAAATGTTCATTTGTTTTGCAATTACAGGTTACTCTATTTTATTGGGAAATTAACAGAGGTAAAATCTTGAGATGACTGTTCACATCTACACTCGAGAGAGGGGGATGAATGGGCCCATACTGCCTGTTCCCTTAGTACTCTGATAGCCCTCTGAACTCTTACATGGTTTTATTCTAAACCCAGGCTATGGTCATAGTCTATGAGAGGAAAATAAAATGAAAACAGGAATTGTGTTGGAATTTTGATGGGGATTTTATTGAATGTAAATTGCTTTTGGTTAAATGGCCAGAGAAGTCTAGAATGCGTTCAAGACTAGAAGTCTTGTGACACTTGTAGACAGGGTTGACACACTGCGATGTTTAGAAACATGCCATTGTGCAGTTGGCTGAGAAATAGATTTATACTGTTATCTAGACTGTGGTAAAGATTCTATTCATAGGACTAGAAACATGCCATTGTGCAGTTGGCTGAGAAATAGATTTATCCTGTTATCTAGACTGTGGTAAAGATTCTATTCATAGGACTAGAAACATGCCATTGTGCAGTTGGCTGAGAAATAGATTTATCCTGTTATCTAGACTGTGGTAAAGATTCTATTCATAGGACTAGAAACATGCCATTGTGCAGTTGGCTGAGAAATAGATTTATACTGTTATCTAGACTGTGGTAAAGATTCTATTCATAGGACTAGAAACATGCCATTGTGCAGTTGGCTGAGAAATAGATTTATCCTGTTATCTAGACTGTGGTAAAGATTCTATTCATAGGACTAGAAACATGCCATTGTGCAGTTGGCTGAGAAATAGATTTATCCTGTTATCTAGACTGTGGTAAAGATTCTATTCATAGGACTAGAAACATGCCATTGTGCAGTTGGCTGAGAAATAGATTTATACTGTTATCTAGACTGTGGTAAAGATTCTATTCATAGGACTAGCTATGTGGTTTTCAGTTCAGTTGTGGAACAGACAGTATTGTGACTTAATAATTGATAGCATTGCAGGATGGTTTTGCACCTCAGTTGCTTGCACTATGAGAAAGGAAATGGTTTGTGGCAGAATATTTTAATAACTCATGGTGTGAATATGCATACCTGTCATCTTTATCTGAGGTACTGTACTTTGAGTTTTCTAACCACTACTTATAGTCTAGAATAGTAAAAGTCACACAAATAAAAATATTATGGTAATATATTAGAAAATATTAACAAAACATCAGTTACTTTAAAAGTATCTGTTATGCTTGGGGGTTCTGGTGCACACCTGTAATCCTAGCAATTGGGAGGCTGAGGCAGGCAGATCTGTGTGAGTTCGAGGCCAGCCAGTACCACAAAGCAAGTTGTGCTTATCAGTGTCAATATTTGAAATTTCTGTGGATTCTTTTATACAAACAATATTATTTTATAAAATCACTAGTATTACTTTAATCATTCCTTATTTGACAGGATCAGGATGTAGTCCTTAACAGCTCTCCAGCACCAGGCCTGCCATAGCTGTCACCATGTGCCCTGCCATGATGACAATGGGCTCTGAACCTCTGAAACTGTAAGCAAACCCCTAATTAATTACTTCCTTTTTATAGGCCTAGCCTAGGTCATGGTGTTGCTTTACAACAATAGGACAGTGACTAAGACACTTCTTTTCAATAAAGGAAAATGAAACTTCCATCCTTGTTCTATGCCACCAAAGGGATAATAGCCCACTGTCTCTGAAAGTATGGAATCTTTGCCATGTAAACCTCTGAATAAGTATAATAAATGGTGTCATAATCAAACCAATACCCACATTAAATTACACATATGTCTTAAGATAGTTAAGTCTATTACTAAATGATCAATTCTATACAAACAGACAAGACATTAAAATCGTAAAATAGATGCAATGAACAGTTTTAATTGTATTTTGCTTTCTCTCTTTCTTTCTTTTCTCTTTCTTTCTTTCTCTCTTTCTTTCTTTTTGGTTTTTCGAGACATGGTTTCTCTGTGGCTTTGGAGCCTGTCCTGGAACTAGCTCTGTAGACCAGGCTGGCCTCGAACTCACAGAGATCCGCCTGCCTCTGCCTCCCGAGTGCTGGGATTAAAGGTGTGTGCCACCGCCGCCCAGTTTAATTGCAGTTTCATTTGCTGTCATTCTAGAACAACACTCACATGTGGAGTTAAATGGGATTCTAAAGGCGTTGTTGAACTTTATTGAAACAAGGCACGGATCACTTCCTTAGGAGTGCATTTGGATAAAGTGCATTGCACCCTGCTAGAGCAGGAAAAGCACAAAGTTTACACTTATGTATACACATTAAAATGCCAAATAAGACAAAATTTAGGCATAGAATACTTGTAACTGTTGTATTTTACACCAGTTGGAGTTCATTGTTTAAATCCTTTAGGGATAAAAGTATTTTATTCAACTCCTTTTGTCAAAGAGCAAGCAAAAGGGACATTTCATTGGAAGTAGCAATGGGTGAAGGATAAATGTCTCAGATTTATGGTAATTTTTGGATGAATGCAGGGGACATGAACATACCAAACCAGAGTTGCCTCCTTAACTTCTCTTCTGAAGGTTCAAAACATTTAACCTCTGAATGAGCCAGTAGATTCCATTTCATTCCAAATCAGCCCCAAGTGGGGGGCAGAATTGGTGTCATGTACTCATTTTTCTAATTATGCTTTTGGGTCTCAAGTGTACAGTTTCACAAAATCTTAAATTTTGGATATTTGCATAGATTATTTGTATTATCATGCTAGGATGGCCAGTATTCTGCTCCTATTCTGCTCACTGTGTGTTTTAGTGTACTGAAATATTTTCTAAAGGACTTGGCATCTTATGTATTTCCTCAGTAGTCACAGTATTATTTATGGTGTTTCTTCTGCCTTTGCACATACATATACTTATGCATATGAGGCTCTTGAAGCTCAGAAGGACACATTGTGGGCACTGGAACTGGGGATATTCATGGTGATGAGCCAGTATGGACATGCTGCTAATTTCTGCCCTGGTCTTCTGCGAGACCAAAATGTGCTCTTAACTGCTAAATCATCTTCAGTTTCTGTCATTGTATTTTTTAAACCACATATTTTGATTTAACATTTATAGTGACTGGATTTCAATACGCGATTATTAATATCTTCAGATGTCAAATCGTGATTTGTCTCAGTACAACTCGTCTACTTTGTAAGTCTTTGTTTTTCTAAACAAAGCTGATTTTATACTACTTTAATCGTTCTGAACCTTACATAGCTGTGTTCTCTTAGCAAGCCAAATGTCTTATTCAAATATCAAATGTTTTTTCAGTAGACATCTTTTAGAAACAGGGCATTAGAGTAGCAAGTATGCTAATGAGTAGCTATGTAAATATACATTTTTTAAAACTCTCCCTTCAGTTTTGATAAAGAATAAGATTCATAGTATGAATTTAGTTCATTCGTTAGCATCTGTAGTTGAGCATTTTTTCCACTTCAATATTCAAGCTTGGTTTCCGCACATATGATTCTATGAGGGTAAGAGTTAGGGTTTATCTCAAAAGCAAGGAGTAGGTTACATATGAAATTAATTTTTAATTATTCTCTAATATTTATGCTTAATTCAATTCTATTTATAGAACCCAGCACTGTTCTTAATATTAGTTCCTATTATTAATTTTAGCTGGATACTTCTGGGAGCATTCAAGAAATTTTGCTTTAATATAACTATAGCATCAAAGCATGCATTTGAAATTATGATAGAAACAAACATGTAGATTTGAAAATGTAATAGAAATAAACATTAATATGAATGCTTTATTTATAAGACCATTAGATGGATATTTGATTAAAACATTATCCCAGCTACACCAGCCATAAGAAAATAAAATGTTCGGTAAACGCCTAGCAGCTAAGACAGAAGTGAAGCAACACTAAGTTAGCTGGAACAACCCTCAGCCAGCAGTTAAGCTGTGGTTGTCAGTGAGACACTAAGTTAGCTGGAACAACCCTCAGCCAGCAGTTAAGCTGTGGTTGTCAGTGAGACACTAAGTTAGCTGGAACAACCCTCACCCAGCAGTTAAGCTGTGGTTGTCAGTGAGACACTAAGTTAGCTGGAACAACCCTCATCCAGCAGTTAAGCTGTGGTTGTCAGTGAGACACATTCCCCATTTCCTCTCAAATCCACAATCTTTCATTATTTTCACAGAAACACAAAAGTCCATTCCCTGTAGCATGTTCATTGCTGACCACATGTCATTGGTTATAACCTATTTGGGAGCTCATCCCTGCTAAACATGGCTTCACACTCCCCCAGCAACCATGATTTGCCACAGCTCTAGAGGCTGTGCTCTGTGAGATTTCTGCCATCCAAAGTTAGGTATGTCAACTGATGTTGTCTTTATGCAGATCTTGTTTAGACAACCATATTGTTGACATTTTAAGGGGCTACATTCTTGTCGTGCCTAGAAGATACGATATGGCAGCAGGCATTCTCTCATACTGGTTCCTGCTGTTTATTTTCCTCATAAGTGCACTTTTCTCTAAGTCTGTGCAAGGGCTGAAGCAGCTGGTGCTGAGCATGCAATAGTTACTTAAGATTTCATTTTGAACATTGTGGGTCTCTGGAAATATGTCTACTGCCAAAAGAAGCTGCTTCTTTTTTTTGACCAAGTAAATCAATTCTTTCTTTATTTTTATTCTTTTCTTTTTTTATTAAAAATTTCCACCTCCTCCTATTTCCCTCCCCCTCTCCCCTCCTTCTCTCTCTCCAGTCCAAAGAGCAGTCAGAGTTCCCTGCCCTGTGAGAAGTCCAAGGTCCTCCCTCCTCCATCCAGGTCTAGGAAGGTGTGCATCCAAACAGACTAGGCTCCCACACGTAGAATCAAAACCCAGTGCCATTATCATTGGTTTCTCAGTCCGCCCTCATTGTCAGCCACATTCAGAGAGTCCAGTTTGATCATAAGCTCCATCAGTCCCAGTCCAGCTGGCCTTGGTGAGCTCCCATTAGATGAGCCTCACCGTCTCAGTGGGTGGGTGCACCCCTCGTGGTCCTGACGTCCTTGCTCATGTTCTCCCTCCTTCTGCTCCTCATTTGGACCTTGGGAGCTCAATCCGATGCTCCAGTGTGGGTCTCTGTCTCTATCTCCATCCATTGCCAGATGAAAGTTCTATGGGGATATGCAAGATATTCATCAGTGTGGCTATGGGATAGGGCCAGTTCAGGTGCCCTCTCCTCAGCTGCCTAAGGAACAAACTGGGGATATCTCCATGGACACCTGGGAACCCCTCCAAAAGAAGCTTCTCTCATGATGATGACAGCTGCACTTAGCTGTGTGTATGATTGTGTGTCTAAGATAAGTCCTTAGAATACAGTTAGAAACGACACGAGCTTAGACAAAGTACAGTAATAGGATGTGTTCCAGGGTGTAGGACCTCTCCAGTCATGGATATTGGATAGGCTCAGTGTACTCAATGAGACAGATGTTGGTTACCATCAAGATAAAAACCCATTGTACTCAATGGGTAAGACTGCAGGAGGCCTGCTGTTTTCTGAAGGGAGATGAAGGATGGGTTGATCTGGTGGTGGGTGATGAGTGGGACTTGGAGGAGTAAAAGGAGGGGAAACTGCTCAGGTTGCCGGGTATGAGAGGAGAAAATATGTATGTGTGTGTGTTTCATTCAAAATCAATAAATACTAGTCTGAACACAGGGAAAGCGATAACCATTTTCTTTTCACATGTTGGTTTGCATGAAACATTCTGACATGTACTTCTCTTTCTTGGTTGGGTCTTTGTGTGGTTTTGGTATCAGAGTAACTGTAGCTTCATAAAAGGAATTTGGCAATGCTCTGTTTCTATATTGTGAAATACATTAAGGAGTATAGGTATTAGCTCTTCCTGGAAGTTCTGGTAGAATTCTGCATTGAAACCTCGGCTTTTTTTGGTAGGAAGGTGTTTTTTTTCTCTTTTTTTTTTTGAGAAAAGGAAAAAAAACAAGTTTCCGCCTCCTCCAAGCCTCCCATTTCCCTCCCCCTCCTACCAACCTTCTCCCCCTCCTCCTCCCATCATTCTCCCAATCCCCCCACTCCTCTCCCCCTCCCTCTCCAGTCCAAAGAGCAGTCAGGGTTCCCTGCCCTGTGGTAAGTCCTAGGTCCGCCCCACTCCGTCCATATCTAGAAAGGTGAACATTCAAACTGGCTAGCTCCCATAAAGCCATCACATTAAGTAGGATCAAAACCCCATGCCATTGTCCTTGGCTTCTCATCAGCCCTCATTGTTCGCCATGTTCAGAGAGTCCGGTTTTATCCCATGCTTTTTCAGTCACAGTCCAGCTGGCCTTGGTGAGCTCCCAATAGATCAGCTCCACTGTCTCCGTGGGTGGGTGCGCCCCTCGTGGTCCTGACTTCTTTGCTCATCTTCTCCCTCCTTCTGCTCTTCATTGGGACCTTGGGAGCTCAGTCCAGTGCTCCAGTGTGGGTCTCTGTCTCTATCTCCATCCATCACCAGATGAAGGTTCTATGGTGATATGCAAGATATTCGTCAGTATTGATATAGGATAGGGTCATTTCAGGTTCCCTATGGCCAGTTGCCCAAGGAGCTAACTGGGGGACATCGCCCTGGGCACCTGGGAGCCCCTCTAGGTTCAAGTCTCTTGCCAACCCTAAGATGGCTCCCTTAATTCAGTTATGTGATTCCCTGCTTCTCTATCCACCTTCCTTTCTCCCAATCATCCCATTTCCCCAAGTTACCCCCATTCTCCCCTTGTTACTTTTCTCTTCCCACCTCCCCTTACCCCCATCCCACTCCACCCCCAAGTTCCCAATGTTTTTGCCCGGCAATCCTGTCTACTTCCCATACCCAGGATAACAACTATATGTTTTTCTTTGGGTTCACCTTCTTATTTACCTTCTTTAGGATCACAGATTATAGACTCAATGACCATTATTTGTGGCTAGAAACCAATTATGAGTGAGTACATCCCATGTTCCTCTTTTTGGGTCTGGGTTACCTCACTCAGGATAGTGTTTTCTATTCCATCCATTTGCATGCAAAATTCGAGAAGTCATTGTTTTTTACAGCAGCGTAGTACTCTAATGTGTATATATTCCACACTTTCATCATCCATTCTTCCAATGAAGGGCATCTAGGTTGTTTCCAGGTTCTGGCTATTAGAAATAATACTGCTATGAACATAGTTGAACAAATGCTCTTGTCATATGATCGGGCATCTCTTGGGTATATTCCCAGGAGTGGTATTGTTGGGTCCAGGGGTAGGTTGATCCCGAATTTCCTGAGAAACCGAAACACTGATTTCCAAAGTGGTTGCACAAGATTGCATTCCCACCAGCAATGGATGAGTGTACCCCTTCCTCCACAGCCTCTCCAGCAAAGGCTATCATTGGAGTTTTTGATTTTAGCCATTCTGACAGGTGTAAGATGATATCTCAAAGTTGTTTTGATTTGCATTTCCCTGATTCCTGAGGAAGTAGAGCATGATCTTAAGTGTCTTTTAGCCATTTGAACTTCTTCTGTTGAGAATTCTCTGTTCAGAAATGAGGGCTGATGAGAAGCCAAGGACGATGGCACGGGGTTTTGATCCTACCTAATGTTCTGGCTTTGTGGGAGCCTAGCCAGTTTGGATGTTCACCTTCTTAGATATGGACGAAAGGGGTAGGACCTTAACTTTCCACAGGGCAGGGAACCCTAACTGCTCTTTGGACTGGAGAGGGAGGGGGAGAGGAGTGGGGGAGGGGGAGAAGGTTGGGAGGAGGAGGAGGGAAATGGGAGGCTAGGAGAAGGCGGAAACTTTTTTTCCCTTTTTTTAATTAAAAAAGAAGAATTCTCTGTTCAGTTCCGTTCCCCATTTTTTAATTGGGTTAATTAGCATTTTAAAGTCTAGTTTCTTGAGTTCTCCACATGTTTTGGAGATCAGACCTTTGTCTGTTGCGGGGATGGTGAGGGCTTCTCCCAGTCAGTAGGTTTCCTTTTTTTCTTAGTGACAGTGTCCTTTGCTTTACAGAAGCTTCTCAGTTTTAGTAGGTCCCATTTATTCAATGTTGCCCTTAACTTAATGTCTGTGCTGCTGGGGTTATACATAGGAAGCAATCTCCTGTGACCATCTGTTGTAGGGTACTTACTACTTTCTCTTCTATCAGGTTCAGTGTGTTCAGACTGATATTGAGGTCTTTGATCCATTTGGACTTGAGTTTTGTGCATAGTGATATATATGGGTCTATTTTCATTCTTCTACAGGTTGACATCCAGTTGTGCCAGCACCATTTGTTGAAGATGCTTTCTTTCTTCCATTGTATACTTTTAGCTCCTTACTCAAAAATGAGGTGTTCATAGGTTTGTGGGTGAAAATCCGGGTCTTCTATATGATTCCATTGGTCGACTTCTCTGTTTTTATGCCAGTACCGCACTGTTTTCATTACTGTAGCTCTGTAATAGAGTTTGAAGTCAGGGATGGTAATGCCTCCATAAGATCCTTTATTGTATAGGATTGTTTTGGCTATCCTGGGTTTTTGTTTTTCCATATAAAGTTGATTATTGTCCTCTCAAGATCTATGAAGAATTTTGATGGGAATTTGATGGGGATTTCATTGGATCTGTAAATTGCCTTTGGTAGAATTGCCATTTTTACTATGTTGATCCTCCCAATCCAAGAGCAAGGGAGGTCCTTCCATTTTCTGGTATCGTCTTCAATTTCTTTTTTCAGTGCCTTAAAGTTCTTGTCAAATAGATCTTTCACTTCCTTGGTTAGAGTTGCCCCAAGATATTTTATGCTGTTTGTGGTAATCGTGAAAGGTAAAGCTTCTCTGATTTCCGTCTCTGCTTCCATCTCCTTTGTGTATAAGAGGGCGACTGATTTTTTGGAGTTGATCTTGTATCCTGCCACATTACTAAAGCTGTTTATCAGCTCTAGGAGTTCTTTGGTGGAGTTTTTGGGGTCGCTTATGTACACTATCATATCATCTGTAAATAACGAAAGTTTCACTTTTTCCTTTCCAATTCGATCCCCTTGATCACCTTATGTTGTCTTATTGCTATTGCTAGAACTTCAAGCACTATATTGAAGAGGTATGGAGAGAGTGGACAGCCCTGTCGTGTTCCTGATTGTAGTGGGATGGCTTTGAGTTTCTCTCCGTTTCATATGATGTTAGTTGTCAGCTTGCTGTAAATAGCTTTTATTATATTTAGGTATGACCCTTGTATCCCTAATCTCTCCAAGACTTTTATCATAAAGGGATGTTGAATTTTGTTGAATGCTTTTTCAGCATTTAATGAAATGATCATAGGGTTTTTTCTTTCAGTTTATTAATTTATTTTTTTATTGAGAAAAGGAAAAGAAATGTCCCCCCTCCTCACAGCCTCCCATTTCCCTCCTCCTCCTCCCACCCTTTACCCCCTCCCCCCATTCATCTCTCTCTCCCTCTCCAGTCCAAAGTGCAGTCCGGGTTCCCTGCCCTGTGGAAAGTCCAAGGTCCTCCCCCCTCCGTCCGTGTCTAGGAAGGTGAACATCCAAACTGGCTAGGCTCAAACAAAGCCAAACATGAAGTAGGATCAAAACCCCGTCCCATTGTCCTTGGCTTCTCATCAGCCCTCATTGTTCGCCATGTTCAGAGAGTCCGGTTTTATCCCATGCTTTTTCAGTCATAGACCAGCTGGCCTTGGTGAGCTCCCAATAGATCAACCCCATTGTCTCAATGGGTGGGTGCACCCCTCGTGGTCCTGACTTCCTTGCTCATCTTCTCCTTCCTTCCGCTCCTCATTGGGACCTTGGGAGCTCAGTCCAGTGCTGCAGTGTGGGTCTCTGTCTCTATCTCCATCCATCACCAGATGAAGGTTCTATGATGATAATGGAAGATATTCGTCAGTATTGCTATAGGCTAGGGTCATTTCAGGTTCCCTATCCTCAGCTGCCCAAGGAACTAATTGGGGACATCGCCTTGGGCTCCTGGGAGCCACTCTAGGTTCAAGTCTCTTGCCAACCCTAAGGTGGCTTCCTTAATTAAGAATTGTGCTTCCGTGCTCCCCTATCCAACCTTCCTTTATCCCAATCATCCTGTTTCCTCAAGTTCCCCCCATCCTCCCCTTCTCCCTTTTCTCTCCCCATCTCCCCTTACCCCCAACCCAACCCACCCCCAAGATCCCACTTTTCTCTCCAGCAATTTTGTCTAATTCCCATAGCCAAGAAGATAACTGTATGTTTTTCCTTGGGTTCCCCTTCTTATTTGGCTTCTTTACGTTCACCAATTGTAGACTCCGTGACCCTTATTTATGGCTAGAAACCAATTATGAGTGAGTACATCCCATGTTCCTCTTTTTGGGTCTGGGTTACCTCACTCAGGATAGTGTTTTCTATTCCATCCATTTGCATTCAAAATTCGAGAAGTCATTGTTTTTTTACTGCAGCGTAGTACTCTAATGGGTATATATTCCATACTTTCTTCATTTATTCTTCCATTGAGGGACATCTAGGTTGTTTCAAGGTCCTGGCTATTACAAATAATACTGCTATGAACATAGTTGAACAAATGCTTTTGTCATATGATCGGGTATCTCTTGGGTATATTCCCAAGAGTAATATTGCTGGGTCCAGAGGTAGGTTGATCCCGAATTTCCTGAGAAACCGAAACACTGATTTCCAAAGTGGTTGCACAAGATTGCATTCCCACCAGCAATGGATGAGTGTACCCCTTCCTCCACAGCCTCTCCAGCAAAGGCTATCATTGGAGTTTTTGATTTTAGCCATTCTGACAGGTGTAAGATGATATCTCAAAGTTGTTTTGATTTGCATTTCCCTGATTGCTAAGCAGGTTGAGCATGACCTTAAGTGTCTTTTAGCCATTTGAACTTCTTCTGTTGAGAATTCTCTGTTCAGTTCAGTGCCCCATTTTTTAATTGGGTTAATTAGCATTTTAAAGTCTAGTTTCTTGAGTTCTCCATATGTTTTGAAGATCAGACCTTTGTCTGTTGCGGGGTTGGTGAAGGTCTTCTCCCAGTCAGTAGGTTTCCTTTTTTTCTTAGTGACAGTGTCCTTTGCTTTACAGAAGCTTCTCAGTTTTAGTAGGTCCCATTTATTCAATGTTGCCCTTAATGTCTGTGTTGCTGGGGTTATAAATAGGAAGCGATCTCCTGTGCCCATCTGTTGTAGGGTACTTCCCATTTTCTCTTCTATTGGGTTCAGTGTGTTCAGACTGATATTGAGGTCTTTGATCCATTTGGACTTGAGTTTTGTGCATGGTGATAGATATGGGTCTATTTTCATTCTTCTACAGGTTGACATCCAGTTGTGCCAGCACCATTTGTTGAAGATGCTTTCTTTCTTCTATTGTATACTTTTAGCTCCTTTATCGAAAATGAGGTGTTCATAGGTTTGTGGGTGAAAATCCGGGTCTTCTATATGATTCCATTGGTCGACTTCTCTGTTTTTATGCCAGTACCACACTTTTTTCATCACTGTAGCTCTGTAATAGAGTTTGAAGTCAGGGATGGTAATGCCTCCATAAGATCCTTTATTGTATAGGATTGTTTTGGCTATCCTGGGTTTTTGTTTTTCCATATAAAGTTGATTATTGTCCTCTCAAGATCTATGAAGAATTTTGATGGGAATTTGATGGGGATTTCATTGGATCTGTAAATTGCCTTTGGTAGAATTGCCATTTTTACTATGTTGATCCTCCCAATCCAAGAGCAAGGGAGGTCCTTCCATTTTCTGGTATCCTCCTCAATTTCTTTCTTCAGTGCCTTAAAGTTCTTGTCAAATAGATCTTTCACTTCCTTGGTTAGAGTTGCCCCAAGATATTTTATGCTGTTTGTGGCAATCGTGAAAGGTGAAGCTTCTCTGATTTCCCTCTCTGCTTCCATATCCTTTGTGTATAAGAGGGCGACTGATTTTTTGGAGTTGATCTTGTATCCTGCCACATTACTAAAGCTGTTTATCAGCTCTAGGAGTTCTTTGGTGGAGTTTTGCTGGTCGCATTTGTACAGTATCATATCATCTGTAAATAACGAAAGTTTCACTTTTTCCTTTCCAATTCGAATCCCCTTGATCACCTTATGTTGTCTTATTGCTATTGCTAGAACTTCAAGCACTATATTGAAGAGGTATGGCGAAAGTGGACAGCCTTGTCATGTTCCTGAGTTTAGTGGGATGGCTTTGAGTTTCTCCGTTTAATTTGATGTTAGCTGTCAGCTTGCTGCATATAGCTTTTATTATATTTAGGTATGACCCTTGTGTCCCTAATCTCTTCAATACTTTTATCATAAAGGGATGTTGAATTTTGTCAAATGCTTTTTCAGCATCTAATGAAATGATCATATGGCTTTTTTCTTTCAGTTTATTTATATGATGGATTACATTGATAGATTTTCGTATGTTGAACCAGCCCTGCATCTCTGGGATGAAGCCTACTTGATCATAATGGATAATTTTCCTAATGTGTTCTTGGATACTGTTTGCCAGTATTTTGTTGAGGATTTTTGTGTCGATATTCATGAGTGAGATTGGCCTGTAATTCTCTTTCTTGGTTGAGTCTTTGTGTGGTTTTGGTATCAGAGTAACTCTAGCTTCATAAAAGGAATTTGGCAATGACTCTTCTGTTTCTATATTGTGAAATACATTAAGGAGTATAGTATAGGTATTAGGTCTTCTTGGAAGTTCTTGTAGAATTCTGCATTGAAACCATCTGGTCCTGGGCTTTTTTTGGTAGGGAGTTTTTTGATAACAACTTCTAATTCTTCGCGACTAACAGGTCTATTTAGATTGTTCACCTGGTCCTGGTTTAACTTTGGTATATGGTTCTTATCTTAAAAAGTGTCCATTTCTTTTACATTTTTCAATTTTGTGGCATACAGACTTTGGTAGTAAGATCTAATGATTCTCTGAATTTCCTCTGTGTCTGTGGTTATGTCCCCCTTTTCATTTCTGATCTTGTTAATTTGCGTATTCTCTCTCCACCGTTTGATAAGTTTGTATAGGGGTTTATCAATCTTGTTGATTTTCTCCAAGAACCAGCTTTTTGTTTCATTGATTCTTTGTATTGTTTTCTGTGTTTCTATTTTGTTGATTTCAGCTCTCAGTCTGATTATTTCCAGTCTTCTACTCCTCCTAGGTGAGTCTGCTTCTTTTTTTTTCTAGAGCTTTCAGGTGTGCTGTTAAGTCTCCAATGTGTGCTTTCTCCATTTTCTGTAAGTGGGCACTTCGTGCTATGAACTTTCCTCTTAGCACTGCTTTCATCATGTCCCATAGGTTTGGGTATGTTGAGTCTTTATTTTCATTACATTCAAGAAAGACTTTAATTTCTTTTTGATCCAGGTGTGGTTCCGTACTTGACTGTCCAGTTTCCATGAATTTGTAGGCTTTCTGGGGGTAGCATTGTTGTTGAATTCTAACTTTACTTCATGGTGATCTGATAAGACACAGGTGGTTACTAATATTTTTTTGTAACTGTGGAAGTTTGCTTTGTTACTGAGTATATGATCAATTTTCGAGAAACTTCCATGAGCTGCAGAGAAGAAGGTATATTCTTTCCTATTTGGGTGGAATGTCCTATAGATGTCTGTTAAGTCCATTTGATTCATTACCTCCATTAATTCTCTTAGTTCTCTGTTAGGTTTCCGTCTGATTGACCTGTCCATTGGTGAGAGAGGAGTGTTGAAGTCTCCTACTACTAGTGTGTGTGGTTTGATGTCTGCCTTGAGTTTTTGTAATGTTTCTTTTACATAAGTGGGTGCTTTTATATTAGGGGCATAGATATTCAGGATTGAGACTTCATCTCGATCAATTGTTCCTGTTATGAGTATAAAATGTCCCTCTTCATCTCTTCCTATTGATTTTAGTTCGAAGTCAACTTTGTTAGAAATTATTATGGCTACACCTGCTTGTTTCTTAGGTCCATTTGCTTGATAAACCTTTTCCTAGCCCTTTACTCTGAGTAGGTGCCTGTCTTTTTGGTTGAGGTGTGTTTCTTGTAAACAGCAGAATGTTGGATCCTGTTTTCGTATCCAGTCTCTTAGCCTGTGCCTTTTTATATGTGAGTTGAGTCCATTGATATTAAAGTGATATCAATGAGCAGTGGTTGTTAACTCCGGTCATTTTTTCTTTTTTTCTTTTTTTGGTAGTAGAGTTTGTATGTTTCTCTTCTTCTAGTTGTGCTGGTGAAGAGTCATTAGATTCTGAGTTATTGTGGTCATCGTTGGACTCCTTGGTTAGTGATTTTCCTTCTATTACTTTCTGTAAGGCTGGATTTGTGGTTACGTATTGTTTAAATTTGTTTTTATCCTGGAAAATTTTGTCTTCTCCATTTATAGTGAATGAAAGCGTGGCTGGGTATAGTAGTCTGGGTTTGCATCCATGGTCTCTTAGTTTCTGCAGTACATCTATCCAGGACCTTCTGGCTTTCATGGTTTCCATAGAGAAGTCAGGTGTAAGTCTGATAGGTTTACCTTTATAAGCAACTTGACCTTTTTCCTTTGCAGCTCTTAATATTCTTTCTTTATTCTGTATGTTTTGTGTTTTGATTATTATATGGCGAGGAGATTTTTTTTATCCAGTCTATTCGGTGTTCTTGAACCTCAAAGGAATATCTTTCTTTAGGTTATGAAAGTTTTCTTCTATAATTTTATTAAATATATTTTTTGGACCATTGAGCTGTACTTCTTCTTCTTCTACCCCTATTATTCTTAGGTTTGGCCTTTTTATTGTGTTCCAGATTTCCTGAATGTTTTGTGATGAGCATTTGTTGGACTTGCTGTTTTCTTTGATCAGTGTGTTTATTTTCTCTATGGTATCTTCAGAATCTGAGATTCTTTCTTCTATCTCTTGTAATCTGTTGGTAGTACTTGTCTCTGTAGTTCCTGTTCGTTTACCCAGATTTTCCATCTCCAGTCTTCCCTCGGTTTGTGTTTACTTCATTACTTCCATTTCATTCTTCAAGTCTTGTACCGTTTCCCTTACCTGTTTTATTGTTTTTTCTTGTATCTCTTGGTTTTCTTGGGTATCTTTGAGAGATTTATTCATTTCCTCTACCTTTTTGTTTGTAATCTCAATTTTTTATGGCAGTTTTTCACCTCCTGTAAGGTCCTCTATTATTTTCATATAATTCAGTTTAGAGTCGATTTCTTCTGGAGTAGGGTGTACAATTCTTCTTATTTCTGGATCCCTGGATTCTGGTGATGTCATGTCGCCTTTCAGGTTGTTGGAGGAATTCTTGCATTGGTGCCTTTCCATCTCTTCCTCCAAATGGAGCCAGGAGAGGCCTGGTGTCTTTGTTCAGTCTTTGCTGTGGCTGACTCTCTGGGTGTATCTCCTCTGGGTGTAGAAGCAGGAACCATTTCCGTCCAGATGAAACTACTCAGCACTGAAACAGGGACGCCTGGTAGTCCAATGACCCGTGGACAAAAGGGCGAACTTGGGGGGCAGGGTGGGGTCGAACACAGGAGATCCTGCAGCACAAGCTGAAGGTGCCTGTGCTCCCTTGCGGGGGACCTTGAGGCCTGCCTGTTAGGCTGGCACTCACTGCTCTGGGTGGGTAGCCTTAGTGTAGGAGCAGAAAACTGTTCTTGAGCAAAGGACCTAGCAGACAGCAGGGCAGGCTTGGGGGGGGGGGCTGGGGGGCTGGGTCGTGTGTAGGAAAGACAGCCCTGCAGCAGGAGCTGGGGGAGGGGGGTTTGTGCTCTCTTCCGGGACAGTCCGCCCCTGGATAGCACACACTCACCAGTCCAGATGGAACTCCTCAGCTGAAGACGTAAGTCATAAACAATGCCACACCAGTTTGGAATTATGATTAATAGGGTGGTATTTATTTAAAGGGGAAAAAACTTACAGATCACTGTCAGCCCTCTGCGTAACCAGGAAGGAAGTCAAGTCACCGGCGGAGCAGGAAGTGAAGAGAGAGAGGAGAGGGAAGTGGCCGCTTTTTTAAAGGGAGAGAGACCATGCCCCAAGGGGCTGGTATCTCAGCGGTGATAGGCTGGAGGAGTGGGAGGACCTCCCGTAACACCTCCCCCTTTTGTTTAAATAAGAGAGTTCTAAACCTACTATGAAATTATATACAATAAGTACAAATATCCTATTCTAACTAGCTTAGGTCTTGTATAATAAATAACTTGGCCAAGTCATGAAAGAAAAGTAACTACATCTATATAGTCTTCAACCCCATCAAAGATCTGAGAAGGGGAATAATGTTACCTGGTTAATTAGGAAGTTCAATAAAACAACTTCCAAAACATGCATCAAATCACAGAGACAACTAGCTACCTAGGCAATCACCCAAAGTCACATTAGCAGCGTTGAAGCAACCAACTTTGGCTAAGGCCTAACATAACTGACACACCATTTTCAAAGGCAAGCAACTTTTCAAAACTATCTTACCCTGTCTTGGCAGGATAAGACAGTCCTGTTTTATCCATTGATGCATGCTCTGTATCTTTGTCGGTGGTTGAGGTACGGGCATTTCTTTGCCCAAAGGCCAGTTCTGCTAAAAAGAAAGGCTCCAGGTGGAGTGTCTTTGGTGCTCAACATTCTCTCGGGAATAGAGTGGTGTTGCCAGGAGCAATTGTGTCTCACTACCACAAAACTCTGAGTTAGATTAAAGGCCATTTTCTACAGCTCTTTGAAGAAGTTGAAGATTATCTATCTATACTGAGTATGATCTCTATATATCTAAAGAACCTGATTAGTCTAATTATAAATGACAAACTTAGATGACTATTAGTCTATATAATTCTCAATATCTATCTAACTTAAAGATTAAGACAATAAACAACTGTGAAACAAATGAGGACAATGACCTCCAAATATAAACAATGTACAAATATACATTGCAGTAGGTAAATATATATCAATACACAAACATTATATAAGTATCTTAATCAGAGGTAGAAATGTACACAGCAATATGGTAAATATATACAATACAATATATGTCAATACATAAAAATGTTTTAAACAAGGTAGAAACATGCATGCATACAATAGTCAATAGCCCCACTCCCGACCCCTGCAGGTCCCTCAACCAGGGTTCATATTTCCACCACTGTTTTGCAAGTAAGGGGCTCCAAATGTCTGTCTGGGAACTGCTTCTTCATTTGCTGGGGACTGCTCACTTGCCTAGGTGTCCAGGAAGCTGCTGACTTTGAGGAGCAAGGGTTCCAGAGGTGAGCAGTCGTGGAGAGAGGACTGGGCTGGGGATGCCACAGGGTGGCCAGGCAGAGGATGCTGGAAAGCCCAGGACTCTGAAGGTGTCTGGGATGATGCTAAGCCTGGAGGCTGAGAATGTGGAGGATCCTGCGAAATCCCGGATGCTGATGGTGTCTGGGATGCAGCAAAGCCCAGGACCCTGATGATATAGGAAATGCTGGAAACCTGGGAAGATGACTCTGTCAGGGATTGGGGAATGCTGATTGGGAAAGCCCAAGATGCTGATGGTGTTGGGAATGTTGTGAAAGCCAAGACCATGAAGGTGTCAGAGATTCTGCAAAGCCCAGGACGCTGACTGTCATCGGTGCTGCGATGCCCTGGACACTGACAATTGCAGAGATGCTGCAAAGCTCAGGTCAGTGATTGTGTCAGTGTTTGGGGATGCTACGAAGCCCTGGATTCTGATGGTGTTGGGACTGATGTGAAGCTGGGATGCTGACAGTGTCAGGGATGCTGTGGAACCATGAATGCTGATGATAATACTTCAAAGACGAAAATGTTGCGAAGCCCTGGATGCTGATGGTGTTGGGACTGATGTGAAGCTGGGATGCTGACAGTGTCAGGGATGCTGTGGAACCATGAATGCTGATGATAATACTTCAAAGACGAAAATGTTGCGAAGCCCTGGATGCTGATGATGCAGAGGTTGCTGCAAAGCCTCAAACACTGACTGTGTCACAGACAGGATGCTGTGAATCTCAGGATGCTGACATTGTCTGGGATGTTGGGAAGCCCAAGATGCTGATGATTTGGGGCATGCTGCGAATCCCGGGATGGTGACTGTTTCAGAGATGCTGTAAAACTGGGGATGCTGATGGTGTCAACAATGCAGTGAATCCCATAGCCCTGATGGTTTCAGACATACTGCAAAGGACAGGATGGTGATTGTGTCAGGGATGCTGTGATGCCCTGGATGCTGAGGGTTCAAGGATGCTAAGATGCCCTGGATGTGACAGAGTTGGGAATGCAGAGAAGCCAGAAATGTTGTGAAGCCCTGGAAGGCGACTGTGTCCTCGGGGATTGGAGATACTGGGAAGCCAGGATGGTCACTGTTGGGGATGTTGCAAAGCCCTGGATGCTGAAGGTGTCAAGGATGCCATGATGCCCTGGATGCTGTGAAAGCCTGCATGCTGATGATGTCAGGGATGCTGCGAAACCCAGGACAGTGAATATGTCTGAGATGCTGCAAAGCCCTGGACTCTGATGGGATTGGGGATGCTGCAAAGCCAGGGATGATATGAATGACGCTCTAGTTGCTGATGATGTTGGCCGTGCTTAGAAGCCCGGGACAGTAATGGTGCTGGAGATGCTGCGAAGCCCAGAGTGCTGATGATGTCAGGAATGCCCCCAAAGGCTGGGAAGGTGACTGTGTAAGGGGACCAGGAAGGCTGGAAAATCCAGGATGTTGACCGTGTTGGGGATGCAAATAAGCCCAGTATGGAGATGGTGTTGGTGATGTTGTAAAGCCCAGAATGCTGCAAAGCCAGGGATGCAGACAATGTTCGGGATCAGGGATGCTATGAAGCCCAAGACGCAGATGGTGTCTGGGTGCTGTGAAATCCAGAGAGGTGACTGTGTCAGGGATCTGGGATGCTGGGAAATGTTAGGAGTGTAATGGTGTGGGGATGCTGTGAAGTACTGGACACTGACATTGTTGGGGATCAGGGATGCTGCAAAACCTGGGACACTGGTGGTGTCAGGGATGCTATGAAGCCCTGGATTCTGACAGTGTCAGGGATGCTGCTGAGCCCAGGATCCTGATGGTGTTGGAGATGCTGTGAAGGCCTGGGCATTGACTCTCAGTGATTGTAGATGCTTTGAAGCCAAGGATGCTGAAGGTGTCAGGAATGCTCTGAAGCTCAGAACAGTGAAGTTGTTGGAGATGCTGCAGAGTCCTGGATGATGGTGGAATCGTTAATACTGCAAATCCAGGGATGCTGTGAAGGTCTGGACTCTGAAGAAGATGGGGATTGTTTGAAGCCCATGATGGTGATGGCATTAAGAATGCTGCAAAGAAAGAGATGCTGAAAGCCTGGGACATTGATGATGTCACAGATGCCTCAAAGACTGGAATGGTGATGTTGTTGGGGATGGGGATGCTGAAAAGCCAAGGACACTGACTTTTGGGGAATCAGTGATGCTGGGAAGCCCTGAATTTAATGATGTCTGTAGTGGTAGGGCCAGCTTGTTTCGCCCAGCTGCCCGGCTAGCTTAGCCCTGAAATTGTATTCATTAAAACACTGCTTGGCCCTTTAGTTCTAACTTCTTATTGGCTAACTCATTAATTTAACTCATTCCTATTAATCTGTATATCACCACGTAGCTGTGGCTTACCGGGTATATTCCCAGCATTTGTCTTCTGTGGCTCCATGGCTTCTTAACTCTGCCTCCTTTCTCCCATAATGCCATTTAGTTTTCCCCACCTACTTAACTTCTGCTCTATCAACAGGCCAAGGCAGTTTCTTTATTCATTAACCAATGAAAGCAACACATAGACAGAAGGACCTCCCACAGAGGTAGAGAAGCTGCACATCATAGTCTGATGGTGTCAAAGATGCTGCGAATCCTGAGACTGTGCCTGTGTTGCTGATTGAGGATTCAGCAAAGCCGAGGACAGTGAAAGTCCTAAAGACTTTCACTAAAAACACTAAAAATGCCTGGAAGCTGATGGGGTCAGGGATGCTCTGAAGGCAGGGATGCTGCGAAGCCCAGGATGCTGAGGGTGTCTTTGACGCTGCAGAGGCAGTTTTTCTGGGAAGACTAGGGCTCTGAAAGTGTCAGAGACGCTGCGAATCCTGGGACTGTGATATTTACTGAGATGCTGCAGAGCTGGGACTGTGTCCATTCATGAGGGTGGCTTGTTAAAGTCTCTTGATATTTGTGTATGGGGTTCTACAAGTGATTTAAGCTTTTGGAATGTTTCTTTTACAAATGTGGGTGCTCTTGTATTTGGGGCATAGATGCTCAGAATTGAAAGTTCATCTTGATGTATTTTTCCTGTGATGAATATGAAATGTTCTTCTCCATCTCTTTTGATTAATTTTAGTTTGAAGTCTATTTTGCTAGATATTAGGATAGCTACACCTGCTTGTTTCTTAGGTCCATTTAATTGAAAACTCTTTTCCCAGCCCTTTACTCTGAGGTAATGTGTCTATGAAGTTGAGGTGTGTTTCTTGTATACAGCAGAAGGATGGCTCCTGTTTTCATATCCATTCTTTAGCTTGTGTCTTTTTTAGATGAGGTGAGTCCATTGATATTAAGGGATGTTAATGACCAGTGATTGTTTTTTATTTTTATTTTTATTATTACTTAAAAAATAACAAGCCAAATTTTCACTCCCTCCCTTTCTCCCAGTCCCCTCCCTCTTCCTCCACAGACCCTCCCACCCCACCCCTCCAACCCTAAAGTAGTGCCATGCACCCTGCCTTGTGGAAAGTTCAAGGTCTTCCCTACTACATCTTGGTTGAGAAAGGTTTACATCCAAAGAGAATAGGATCCCATGAAGCCAGTACATGCAATAGAGACACATCCCAGTGTCACTATCAGTGGCCTCTCACTCTGCCCAAGCTGTCCACCTCCTTCAGAGGGGCTTGGTTGTTCCCGTGCTCATTCACTCCCAGTCCAGTTGGAGTTGGTGAGCTACCATTAGCTCAAGCAAACTGCCTCAGTGGATGACCCCCTCATGGTCTTGAATTCCTTGCTTATACTCTCACTCCTTCCACTCTTCAACTGGATCTTGGGAGCTCAGTCCAGTACTCAGATGTGGGTCATTGCTTATTCCCATCTGTTTTTGGATGAAGGTTCTATGGTGATATTTAAGATAATCATCAGTCTGACTACAGGGTAAGGTCAGTTCAGACACCCTCTTCTCTATTGCTTTGGGTCTTAACTGGAGTCAGCCCTGTGGTTTCTTGGGCATTTTTCTACAGCCAGGTTTTTTGCTAAATCCATAATGGCTCCCTCAATCAAGATATCACTTTCCTGTGGCACGCAGCTCTGCCAGCAGAGAAGACTACCACAACAGGATTCTTCTTGGAACGTACTTTATTGGAGCACAGAAGACTGAAGTTCAGATAGAGGCGAAAAGACCCCGAGCCCAACCGTGTGGGAGAATATATACAGCGCCTGGTCCGCCTATGACATGTCATTGCTTGATTGGCTCAGACCACACTGAGGCAATTGTGAGAGCAAGTCGTGTGAGCAAGTGATAGGTGGGAATCAAACCACTCTTGGGCCAGAGGCGAGCGTGTGCAGAAGTTGTTTACCAACTAGAGACAACTAGCAAATGGCAGCAATGGGCTTAGTGCCAGACCCTGAGAACATGGCGGCTACATTTCCCTTCTTTGAGCCGCAGTGGTGAAGGGTCTCTAGATGTCTGAGTTATTGTGGTCATTGTTGGACTCCTTGGTTAGTGATTTTCCTTCTATTACTTTCTGTAAGGCTGGATTTGTGGCTACGTATTGTTTAAATTTGTTTTGTCCTGGAAAATTTTGTTTTCTCCATTTATAGTGAATGAAAGCATGGCTGGGTATAGTAGTCTGGGTTTGCATCCATGGTCTCTTAGTTTCTGCAGTACATCTATCCAGGACCTTCTGGCTTTCATGGTTTCCATAGAGAGGTGTTAGTCTGATAAGTTTACCTTTATAAGTAACTTCACCTTTTTCCTTTGCAGCTCTTAATATTCTTTCTTTATTCTGTATGCTTTGTGTTTTGATTATTATATGGCGAGGGGATGTTTTTTTTTGATCCAGCCTATTCAGTGTTCTGTATGCTTCTTGAACCTTCATAGGTATATCTTTCTTTAGGTTGGGAAAGTTTTCTTCTATAATTTTATTAAATATATTTTCTGGACCGTTGAGCTGCACTTCTTCTCCTTCTTTTATCCTAATTATTCTTAGGTTTGGCCTTTTTATTGTGTCCCATATTTCCTGAATGTTTTGTGATGAGAGTTTGTTGGACTTGCTGTTTTCTTTGATCAGTGTGTTTATTTTCTCTATGGTATCTTCAGAATCTGAGATTCTTTCTTCTATCTCTTGTATTCTGTTGGTTATGCTTGTTTCTGTAGTCTCTATTCGTTTACCTAGATTTTCCATGTCCAGCCGGCCCTCTGTTTGTGTTTTCTTCTTTGCCTCCATTTCAGTTTTCAAGTCTTGAACTGTTTCCATTATCTGTTTGATTGTTTTTCCTTGGTTTCCTAGGGTATCATTCACTGATTTATTCATTTCTTCAAACTTTCTGTTATACTTCTCATCCATTTCTATAAGGGCGTTCTTTACATGCTGTTTAAGGGCGTCAATCACTTTCATAAAGTCAATTTTTTCTACTTCTTCTTTTTTTTTGGTTTTTTTCGAGACAGGGTTTCTCTGTGGTTTTGGAGCCTGTCCTGGAACTAGCTCTGTAGACCAGGCTGGCCTCGAACTCACAGAGCTCCGCCTGCCTCTGCCTCCCGAGTGCTGGGATTAAAGGCGTGCGCCACCACCACCCGGCTTCTACTTCTTCTTGATTAAGATGTTCATGTCCTCCTGTTGTGAGGTCGCTGGGTTCTGGTGGTTTCATGTTGTTTTTCAGATTGTTGAGTGAATTCTTGCATTGGTGCCTGCCCATCTCTTCCTCTGAATGTTCCCTTATGGATCTTCTTTTACAGGATCAGGTCTCCTTGCCTACTGATGTACCTTCCCAGTGATGGCACTCCCCAGTGATGGCTCTCCTGGTGCTCCAGTGATGTCTCTCCTGGTGCCGAGATCAGATCTCCGTGCTGGTTGGGTAGCTCGTAAACAAAGCGCCTACCTTGCTTGGTGCAGGCAGGCTATTGAAACAAAGGAACTCCCGCCCGCCCGGTTGCCCACAGGATTCAGCCCCAGTGCCCAGACAGGCTGAGCTGGGTGATGTTATGTGCCCGAAGCGGGAAGGGAGGCAGAAAGGGGGAGGGTTCTGGATGCAAGCTGGGTGGGATAGGAAGAGAGAGGCAGTATGCAGGGAGTATAGGCCCTGCAGGAAGCCCAGGAAGTATGGGGGTGATGAGGAACTTCTGAGTTCCGTGTCCCGGGCTGCTGTCACAAACTCACCCCAATGATGGCTCTCCTAGTGCCGAGATCAGATCTCCGTGTTGGTTGGGTAGCTCGTAAACAAAAGCCTCTTCCATTTCTTTAAGTGAGTTTCTCACTTCCTCTTTAAAGCTCTCCATCATTTTCATAAAGTTATGTTTAAAGTTGTTTCCTTCTACTTCTTCTGGGTTAGGATGATCAAGTCTGCTGGGTTCTGATGTTACCATGTCACTTTTTAGGATTTTGGAGGAATTCTTGCATTGGAGCCTACCTATCTCTTCCTTCAAATGAGGCCATCAGTGTCTTGGCATCTTGCTCCAATCCTTGCTGTGGCTGTCTCTTAGGTCCCCTCAGTATTGGAGCAATCTGTGTCTGCGGGTTCCACTGAGCTCACAGGCAAAATGCTGGGTCTGTGGGCAGGGTGGGTTGGGGGATACCCCAGCCACAAGAATACTCCCTACTGGCTGGCTAAAAAGACCAAGGCAGTTGGGGAGGGCCCCCTTGTTTTGTCCCACTTGGGGAGGTCCAAAGAGGATGGCATCTGACTGTCTGGCCCTGTGGCCACTGACTCACCTCTTAGATCTGCTCAGCATTGGATGAGTTGTGTTCCTTAAAAGAGGAAGGGAAGGTTAAACACAGAAATACTAGAATTATGTATTCATAGGTAATCAGCTTATCCTTCAGCCTACAGATAGCAATAGGGGTTAAATAAATGCATAAATACAATAAAAAGGGGGAAACAAAGATCACAGTAAAGCCATGAAGCCTGAGGAAAAAACCAAGATCCTGCTGCTTAGTTGACATATTCTAGATACAAATAAATTTTGTGGTGGTATATTATTTGTATTTTAATAAATACATTTTTTCTGAAGACCTGAGGCAGAGTTAAAGTCACTAAAGGTCAGGTAATGGTGGCACACACCATTAATCCCAGGATTTGGGAGACAGAGTCAGATGGATTTCTGTGAGTTCACTGCCATCCTGGGCTACACAAGATCAATGCAGAAACAAATCCTGGTGGTGGTGCCTCATACCTTTAATCCCAGTCCTAGTGAGTCATATGCATTTAATCCTAGCACTAGAGGGAATATAGAATGGGAGGAGAGAAAGGCTTAGTCTCTTTGAATTTATGGTCACCCAGCCTTGGTAGAAATAAGACTTCTCTATTGGTTTGACTGCTTTACTTTTCTGGTTTTCAGTTGAACCTCAATTTCTATCTCTGGGTTTTTATTATTTGTGCTACATTTAAAGAGACACCATGTACTTGCCAAAGGAGTAAGATGCCAGAATATTACCAGTAAGCCACAGCCTTGTGGCAATACGTAGTTTAATAGAAATGGGTTAGTTTGAAGATATAAGAGCTAGCTAGGAGTTCACCTGAGTCATTGGCCAAATAGTGTTGTAGTTAATATAGTTTCTGTGTGGTTATTTGTGTCTGGTCAGTAGGGAAATGAAAGTACAGTTTATTTTACAAATTTTAAAAAGTAAGTATGTTTAATGATAATGCCTTTACTTCCATAAATGTGTCATTTATTAGGAATTAGGAAGGAATTGCTTCATCAGTTATCGCTGACAAAAACATGGTATTTCTCTCATTGACAGAAAAGTTGTATTCCATGATTTAAAATTTTCTTCCTTGAAATCTATTTCTGTCTCTTAAATCTCATTGAAAAATAGTGCTAGCTTGGTGATCTCAAAGTGGAATGTAGCAGGAGTCAATACACTGTGTACATGGAATTGTATGACTGCAAAAATAATACAAAATATTCAGTGATTTTTCTTTAAAACCCAAAGTACCAGTGGTCATATCAGAGGAGCAGCAGGTGACAATTGACTTCAAGGGATCAGTCCACGAGGAAGCAGAGCTCTGATAGGTGAATCTCAGAGAGGCAAGGCCCTGAGAACTTTGGCCCCAGAATGTCTCTTACTACTGCTGTGCCTTTGCATGTTTGCCACGCCATTTTTCTCTGGTATCTGGCATGGTGTGAATGGGCATGGGGAGATCCCAAATGACTTTAGTGTAGTGTGACTCTCTCATGGAAATATTCTGTTCTATGGGGCATTTCTGTCTGTGAATTATTATGAAGACGATTTCCTCCTAAGTTGTACCATTTACCCAAAGCAATGATTTTATACAATAATAATGTTACTTCAAATGGGATTTTGATGATTGAGAGTCTTTAAAAAATATAGGTAAAAGCAAGATATAGTGTTGCCCCCACCCTGATAAAGCAGGGGCTGCAAAGGATAGAAAATAAGAACAAGAAAATGCCCACAACTGGTTCCTCTTGAGGAACCATATAGACTATGGCTTAGGTTGATGAATAAGAAAGACAATTGAGTCCCAGAAGCTAAGTTAGCTCAAATTCTTCTAATCTTAATGTTGAGATATATGTTCACATGTTTTTTTTTAAAGAGTTGAGGACTTGGGCAACTTCCTTAATTTCTTCAATGTCTTTGAGGTTTTTTTTAAATTTATTTAACTTTACTTTATGAGCATTGGTATGAAGGTATCTGATCCCCTGGAACTGAAGTTACAGGCAGTTGTGAGCTGCCATGTGGGTGCTGGGATTTGAACCTGGGTCCTCTGGAAGACCAGCCAGTGCTCTTAACCACTGAGCCATCTCTCCAGCCCCATGTTCATATGTTTTAATGTGCATCATAGCTAAAACAAATCTTTACATAACACTTAAGGTTAGCTTAAGATTTAAAGGTTAGCAGAAAATAGTGGAAAAAATAAAGTTTAGAAGAACATACTTTTAATAGCTGAACTAAGAACTCATTGTGGTTTGAGAGCAGAAACAATGGTAGCCTGGCTATTGCTGGCTGAGATATCTTTCTTGTTAGGATAAGTTGGTGATCAATGGTGATTATTTCTGCCCTCAGCTTCCTGATATACTATTTATGAGTGGGTATGCACCCTGTGAATTCCAAATAGAGCTGACTGGTTGTCTTTCATATTTAAAAGTTTAGGTTTGCTATTCCTATTGTGCCCAGACCCCTCGACCCCCAGAGAGACCAAGACTTAAATGAAAGAGCAAAGTTTATTATAAAGTGCCAATATGAGCTAGGCAAGGAACTCATCTAACACATTCAACACAGTGAGGACAGGAGGAGCTTCCCTTCAGGGCTTACAGGGCTTTTTATAGCCAAAAGTTATAGGATCATTTTTTATAAGATTAGCTTTTGAGATGAATGCTAAAGTAATAATTGATCCTGCCATTGTAAGCACAAAATGCATCCTGCCAGCAAAAGAACTAGCTGAGAAAGCTTGCTTACACTCTGATAATCTATGACAAGTTGCTTGGGTGCAAATGTATGCGGGCTCTTGGGACAACTTGTTTTTCACCTGTAATACAGAAAAGGTTCAACCATGTAAGGGATATGGAAAACATGTTGCTTTTTATTTGAATTCAGGATAATCATTCACTTAGAGATATATTGTAACCACATCATAATTTTTAAACTGCTTGAAAATTTTTGCTGGGATATATAAGCTGTAAAGGAAAGAATAAAGTTAGTTAGAAGGAAAACATCAAGAGAGAAAGAGAAACATCTGGATATATGTAAGAAAAGAAATAGATAAAAAAGATGATAGAGTGTGTATATGTGTGTCTGTGTGTGTGTCTGTCTGTATGTGTTTATTTCCCCTTTTGAACAAGACCCAGATAATCAAGTTTTACTCCCACAGATACAAAATCAAAGTTGAGTGATTAATCCATTGACTCTGTGGCTTTCCTTCTATCTCTAGGTTGCTGAAGCTGGTCCTCACAACAGTGGTAGGTGCACATCCTACTCTCTCAAACCCTACATATAGACACAGTAGAAATGGTTCAGAGCTTCTCAAAAGGTCTTGCATCTCTAATATCACCCTCCTTGACAATATTGATCCCCACCTCCTTGCCACACCATCTCTTGTTTGAGACCTTAACCTTTGCATATCAGCTATTGAATAATATTGACAATGACCACTTGGGAGAATGATGGCTATGTGTCGCTCTAATGTCAAACACAAAACCACCCGTTGTGGCCTCCATTATTTTACTAGATTATTTCACCTTACTGCCTGGAGCCAAATATCACTACCACCTTATCTCTTTCATATCTCTCTCTTCAGTACCACAGACTGCTTTAACTCCTCAGGAACACACCTGTGGGCCCCGAGTTCCACAGACTGCAACAATACCATAACCCATAGTACTACCACCCAGCCCCTATGTCCAAACATTCACAATGACTCAATTTGCTGTGGCATTCATGTTTATTGGAACCCACCTGCTAAGTGGTCTGTGATGTATGCCCTGGTATTCCTTTTTCCTGAATTAGGTGTGGACCCAGTAAAGAGCCCTTGCCAATTCTCATCACTAGGTTCATAGCAGCATGGTATAACAAATTAAGGTCAGACCCTTTCTCACAGCCCTGGGAATAACTGATGGTGTCACCACTGAGCAGTGGGACTTGCTACTTCCTAGCTATTTACCATCAGTTTTCCTTGCAATTCACCCAGGATTGTAAACACATGGCTCAAGTATCCTTACCTTCAGGGTTAAGTAGACTCTCCAGCCAGCATAGCACTACAAAATAGGAGAGCATTAGATTAACTAACAGCAGAGAGAGATGGTCTTTGTCTCTTCCTCAGGGAGGGATGTTGTTTCTATGGTAACCAATTAGGTAGAGTGAAACACAAGATCCAACAACTCCAGATGGATCTTCAAAAACAAACAGCTTGAAACCTCTTGCAAGTGGCTCGCTGATAGCTGATATGGGACTGGATGCCACTCATCTTAAACACTCTTCTCTTGTATTTCTTAATCCCACTGATTGGACTCTGCCTCATGAACTTCTTGTCTACATTTCTTCAACATCAGATCCAAAAGATTCATAACAAGACTTTTAACCAGTTTCTATTACAAGTTTACCAACCTATAGGAATGGAGACAGAGACCCGAAATGTCCAGTTACATCCTGACAAAGAAAATAAGGATTGCCCAAGAACCCCAATGGCCCCTCTCAACAGGAAGAAGTCTAATGATAATGACACCCCATTTCAAGCCCTTGTTGATTAATTATAAACAAAAAATGGGGGAATGTATGGTAAAAGAGGCCGGTGAAAGAACACCCTAGACCTGAGACCAGAGCCAAGAAAATACACCCTGCCCCTAACCCGTTCAGAAATTGGAATCCATCCAATCCCTAAGCATGGAAACCAAACCCAGAGCATGGAATCCATCCAATCTCTGAACTCATTCCAAGCTCAAGAAATGAGATCCTACCAGTTCCCACCCTGAAAATCTTCACTTTGGAATGTTTATCCCCTAAGAAACTCTATATAAACCTTTTACCTGTTCAGTTTGGGGCTGCCTTTTTCTATCCTGGCAGAGGAAACCACTGTCCTGTATTCTTCCATCCCCAAAAGTCTCTTGAGTGAGGTTTGTTGTAACAATTTTCTTTCACCAAAACAGGGTAGAGCAGAGATGTAACAACTTTTGCCAGAGCCCAGCAGAGCTGTAATGGTTCTAGACAGAGCACAGTGGAGCAGGGCGGAGTAGAAGTGTAACACTTTGGATGAGAAAACTTTCCCCTTGATGTAGCAGGATTTTTACACTCCAAGGAAGCTGAGCAGAGTGGAGGAGAGCTGTGATAATCAGGCTGGGAAACCCTCCCCTGCTAGAGCAAAGAACAGAACTGTGACAACCCTGATGGAGAAACCACTCATGCAGGAACCAGGTTGATAGACTGGCATTAGGGAAACCTTTCCTGGAACAAGGACTTTAATACTTTACTGGGGAGATAGTCCCCCGACACTGGAACAGAGCTGTAAGACTTCTGTAAGACTTTCAGAGCTGTAGGTATCCCTTGGTTTCCAACTGCCAGGATACATTTCCCTTTAGAGACATAATGCTTACAGGTTTTCCTTGGCTTCTGGCTGCTAGGATACAGTTCCCTCTGAGCTATAGGCATTCTTTGGCTACTGACTACAGGATACCTTTCTGTTCAGCGCTGTAACACAGCATGGATAGGAGTAGGCCTCTTCCTTCATGTGGTTATTTGGTTTCTATAGGTTTTCATTTAAAATCAATAACTTCATTTGAATTTTCATCTCTTTCACACCTTCAACACTTGACAGACATTATTGAAGAATTCTGCTCAAGTCATGAAAAAGTTTCTGGAGTCATAAATGGTCATAGTCTCACCATTTTGTAAAGCTCATTCATTTTTGATGAACAATGATAATTCCCCAAACAACACGATTTGGTTCCTAGAACTAACATTAGTTGATTTTCTATATTCTTGTCTTCTAACCTCCATAGCTGACCCAGAGGTGGCCTGGCTGCAAGCACATTCTATGGGTACAGCAAGTCAGTCTTCAGCCACACACTGTAGAACCTCTGTCTTCACCTGAGTCCATTCAAGAATCTCCTGAATTCTCCTTAGAGCCCCCAATGTGCTGCTGCCTGTCACTACAGCATCCACAGTGCTTCTAAAAATCTTTTATCAAATAAATGTTTTGCTTTTCAATATTCCTCTGAAATTTTGTCTAGTATGTTTGTAATTGGGATATAGGAATGCTGCTCATTTGTATGTGTTGATTTTATGTCCTTCTACTTTGCTGAACATCAGCTTTAAGAGATTTGGGGTGGATTTAAGGGTCTCTTGTGTACAGACTCCTGTCATGTGTGTATGTATGACACTTGACATCTTTTCCCAACTTCCTTTATCTCCCCTTGTCTTAGAGCTCTAAGACTTTAAGCATAATATTGAAGAGTGGAAAGAATGTACACCCCTAGTGTCTTAAAGAGGATGTTTTGAATTTTGCCCATTTAGGATCATATTGGCAAGCTGTCACATGCAACCTTTTCTAAAAACCTCTTAACCAAATATGATAGTTCCATTATGGTTTTTCTGATCATTTCTTTTAAATGACGTAGAGACTCTTAACTTGTCCAAATTCTGAGAGAAATGACTATTGAATGCTTGACCCTGAGTAAGGGAATTATATGAAACCCATAAGGCAGGGAACATCATGGGAGAAGAGATAGAAAGAATGCTTGTGGTGGAGGATGGGAAGAAGAGATGTGAACCAGTGTCTTCTGGGCAGGGCATGGCCAATGTACTTAAGAATTCACAGCATCTGTGCTTACTGCACATGATCAGCCACAGTATCAACATGACCATCCACATCCCAGCAGGCAGAAGCACTTGCTGGACTCACTGTGTTACAAGAAATAGGATGTGCAGGTAAGAGGAAACACATTGGGTTTGCCCAGAGAAGTTGGAGGATTAGGGTGGACATGATCAATGCATATATCTATGAAACTGACAAAGAGAAAATAACAGGTAAGTTTCTCAGAAAGACAAGAAATCATTTATTGAGAGCTACTCTATGTCCAATACATGACAGATGTTAGATGAAAATGCCTGAAACCCCGCAACAAAGGACATCGGAGACAGGAAAATGGCAGCACTTGTGCCACTGAAGTGGGACGTTGCTCTTTTCAAAACATGTGGAGCTTCACAGCTGTAGAGCACAAAGGAAACTAATTTGGGGCAGTAACTCATGTTTCTCCTTGTTGCATGAAATCCTTGTCATTTGGTCCCATCCAACCATGCTTTGAGTGAACAAGAAAGTTCCTCCACTTGTGAGATATTGAATTTCCATATGCCAGAGAGTGATTAAAAAACAGGCTCCTGAAATCTCCTCAGAATGTCGCTCCATTGTATATTTAAAGGCAAGAAATGATGTTAGCCCTGAAAAACACAAAAGAGAATTACCTCTTCATCAATCAAACATGTTGACCCAAAAATTATCCTTAATGTCTTGTCTGCAGGGGCATCAGTCTCACATGTACACAGAGATCAATAGAAACAGACTACAAGCATAAACACTGACATTTTGTTCATGCTTTTCCTTCTTTGTGATTCCTGGAGTTTAACTAGTTATTTGTGTGAGTATCTTAGGATGGTGGGTTGGTGATTTACTAGAGCATAGGCAATTTATCAGTGGTACACTACCAAGGAATAGGAAAGTTGTGATGGCTAATTTTATCTATCAGCTTGATGCAATCTGGAGTCCCCTGGAAAGAGAGGCTAACTGTGGTATTTTCAGATTAGGTTGGCCTATGGTTATGCCTTGACTATATTAACTGATGTGGAAATAGCTACCTACCATCAGTGGTACCGACCCATGGAAAGGTGTCTCTAAACTGTAAGGGTGGACAGAGTGTGCTGAGCACTTGCATACATGCTTTAGTTCATGGCTCTCTGCTCCTGACTGTGGATATAATGTGACCTATTTCATGAGCCTACTGCCATGACGTCCCTAAAGATGAACTATTATCTAGAAGTGAGATAAAATGAACTCTTTCTCCACTGAATTGCTTTCTTCAAGGTCTTCTGTCACAGCCACAGAAAGTGAAGCTATGACAGACCCGGATGGCATAGCATTTGATATGCAGTAAGTGAATAGAGAAGTCACAGTGTGAAGTTATGTTAAGGTAAAAAGTAACACAAAATCCACTTAATACAGCAAATAGTGTGTGTGTACATATATGGGTAAGCATGTATTCGCTCTGTCCTTATTAGAGGATTGAACAAAACAATGTGTTTCTCTGCCATGGTTTTATTCATGCATATCATGTACTTTGATCACAATGTGCCTGTTCTCTGTATTCACAGTCGCTACTCCCAGTGATGGTCATTTCCTCCCAAATGGTTATGGTTTGAATTTTGTGTCACTTATTAACCTGAATTCCATGTATGACAGACAGCGTGTGATTATTTGTACTTCTTTTTCTGGATTATTTCTCTTAACTGAATGATACCCAATCTAACCATGTTTCAGAAAACTTACCCCATTTCCTTTGGGTGGCAGAATAAAACCCCACTGTGTGCATACTATCTGTAATGGTTAACTTTGACTGTCAACTTGACAGGTTCTATAATCACTTAGGAGACAAATCTCTGTCTGTCCCTGAGATTTACCATCCAGATTGCATTAACTGAGACTGGAAGGCCCACTCTACATGTGGTGGAACCATTCCATGGGCTGGAGGAGAAATGTGAGAACGTGAGCCAAATACTGCAGTTCATTTCTCTATTTCCTAACTTGGATACCGTGTGACCAGTTGCCACGTGCTCCTGCTACTATGATTTCTTTTCTATAATGCACTGTACCCTTGAACTGTGACAGAATAAACATTCCCTTCCTTGAGCTGCTTCCGTCACGTATTTTGTTCCAGCAACAAGAAAAAAGTAGCCGAGACACCTTCTTTAACTAATCTGTTACCAGACAGCAAGGCTGGCCACAGAACTTGAGAATGTAAATTATTACATCCTTTTGAACCAGTAAGAACATCTCCTTGATAGCCTCATAGGTCACTGGCTAGGATGAAATCCTTAACATGTATGTTGTCTTCGCACCTATAGATCTCACCTTGTTTAGTTTGTGCAGTTAATAAGTCATAGAGGTGGGTGTAAACCTAGGCAGCCTGCTCTAATATCCCCATCCAACAGTTGTGCATGAGCACACTTAGCAGCCAGCAGTACTGACACTGTTGAGTTTGCTGAGCAACTGTGCCCCTTCTAGTCAATATCAGTGGGAAACACATAGTCATTCCCTCACCATCTTGGAAATGGGTTGCATAGATGTCAGTAAGATCCCTGAAGTCTGGGAATGGGAGCTGGATTCAGTCTTCCTGGTGATGACTTTCCTATATTCATCCCGTACCTGACAGGGAGACATAACAAAGCAAGGTAAATAAGGCTGGGATTGGGCCAGTCGGTAAGTTTGCTGCACAACATGAGATCTTGGGCTTGGATCTCCAGCACCGACATAAAAAAGCTGAGTATGGTGCTCAGCCCTAAACAGGACATTGCATCACCTCACACACCAAGGACAGGGAACAACATGGAAAATAAGGTAAAAAGAATGTAAGAGCTGGAGACGCGGCGGAGCGGCATGGTGGCCAGACGCAGCGGAGCGGCCCGCATTCAGCAAGAGGCTTTGGGAGACCAGCGCAGCGGCAGACGCAAGAGGCGGGGTCAGGCTTGCAATAAGGAGAGCAGATCGCCCTACTACAATTAAGAGGTAGGCCTTTGGTTGGCCAGGTCACTGGCAAACGGGGAGCCTGGTCCTGTCCTGAAGACCCTTCGGAGGGGTGAGAGGGTTCTTGGCCTGCGGCAGGAACCAGGAAACAGAGTGAGGGCATTTTGTAAGCAGAGCCCTGGGCCAGCAGGGAAACCTGATCCGGTTTTTAAAAGACCCATTAGATAGGATTAATAGGAGGAGATGGGCAGACGCCAAGACAAGAACTCACCCAATAATCTGAAAAACAACATGAAAACACCAGAACCCAAGGATCTTACAACAGAAGTATTTGAACAATCTAACACAGAAGAAGTGGAAAAAATTGACTTTATGAAGGCAATGGAGTCCCTTAAACAACATGTAAAAAATGCCCTTATAGAAATGGATGAGAAGTATAACAAAAAGTTTGAAGAAATGAGTAAATATGTACATGATATCCTGGGAAACCAAGAAAAAACGATCAAACAGGTAATGGAAACAGTTCAAGAATTGAAAACTGAAATGAAGGCAAGGAAGAAAATACAAACTGAGGACCAGCCGGATATGGAAAATCTAGGTCAACGAGCAGAGTCTACAGAAACAAGCATAATCAATAGAATACAAGAGATAGAAGAAAGAATCTCAGATGCTGAGGACACCATAGAGAAAATAAACGAACAGATCAAAGAAAACAGCAAAGCCAACAAATTCTCAACACAAAACATTCAGGAAATATGGGACACAATAAAAAAAACCAAACTTAAGAATAATAGGAATAGAAGAAGGAGAAGAGTCACAGCTCAAAGGCCCAGAAAATATATTCAACAAAATTATGGAAGAAAACTTTCCCAACTTAAAGAAAAATATTCATTTAAATATTCAAGAAGCATACAGAACACCAAACAGACTGGATCAAAGAAAAACATCTCCTCGCCATATAATAATCAAAACACAAAATATACAGGTTAAAGAAAGAATATTGAGAGCTGCAAAGGAAAAAGGCCAAGTAACTTATAAAGGTAAACCGATCTGACTTCTCTATGGAAACAACGAAAGCCAGAAGGTCCTGGATAGAAGTACTGCAGAAGCTAAGAGACCATGGATGCAAGCCCAGACTACTATACCCAGCCAAGCTTTCGTTCACTATAAATGGAGAAAACAAGACATTCCAGGATAAGAACAAATTTAAACAATACGAAGCCACGAATCCAGCCCTACAGAAAGTAATAGAAGGAAAATCGCAACCCAAGGAATCCAACATTGCCAACACTGCCTACAATAACTGAGGCATCTAGCGACCCTTCACCAGCACAACTCAAAGAAGGGAGACACACAAATTCTACTTCCAAAAACAATAAGAATATCTGGAGTAAACAACCACTGGTCATTAATATCACTTAATATTAATGATCTCAATTCACCTAAAAAGGCACAGGCTAAGAGATTGGATACGAAAACAGGATCCAACATTCTGCTGTTTGCAAGAAACACATCTCAACCACAAAGACAGGCATCTACTCAGAGTAAAGGGTTGTGAAAAGGTCTTTCAAGCAAATGGTCCTAAGAAAAAAGCAGGTGTGGCCATATTAATTTCTAACAAAACTGACTTAAAACTAAAATCAATCAGAAGAGATCGAGATGGACACTTTATATTCATAACAGGAACAATTCGTCAGGATGACGTCTAATCCTGAATATCTACGCCCCTAATATAAAAGCACCCACTTATGTAAAAGAAATATTACTAAAACTCAAGGCAGACATCAAACCACACACACTAGTAGTAGGAGACTTCAATACACCTCTCTCACCAATGAACAGGTCAATAAGACAGAAACCTAATAGAGAATTAAGAGAACTACTGGAGGTAATGAAGCAAATGGACTTAACAGACATCTATAGAACATTCCACCCAAATAGGAAAGAATATACCTTCTTCTCTGCAGCTCATGGAACCTTCTCAAAAATTGACCAATAAGTGGAAACAAAGGAAACCTCCACAGATACAAAAAAATATCAGTGTCCACCTGTGTCTTATCTGATCACCACGGATTAAAGTTAGAAGGCAACAACAATGCTACCCACAGAAAGCCGACAAACTCATGGAAACTGAACAGTCAACTACTGAACCACACCTGGGTCAAGGAAGAAATTAAGAAAGAAATTAAAGTCTTCCTTGAATTTAATGAAAATAAAGAGACAACATACTCAAACCTATGGAACACAATGAAAGCAGTGCTAAGAGGAAAGTTCATAGCACTAAGTGCCCACTTAAAGAAAACGGAGAATGCATACATTGGGGACTTAACAACGCACCTGAAAGCTCTAGAAAAAAAAGAAGCAGACGCGCCCAGGAGAAGTAGAAGACTGGAAATAATAAAACTGAGGGCCGAAATCAACAAAATAGAAACACAGAAAACAGTCCAAAGAATCAATGAAACAAAAAGCTGGTTCTTGGAGAAAATCAACAAGATCGACAAACCCCTATTCAAACTAATTAAACGACAGAGAGAGAACACACAAATAAATAAGATCAGAAATGAAAAGGGAGACATAACCACAGACACAGAGGAAATTCAGAGAATCATTAGATCTTACTACAAAAGCCTGTATAACACAAAATTGGAAAATATAAAAGAAATGGACACTTTTTTAGATAAATACCATATACCAAAGTTAAACCAGGACCAGGTGAACAATCTAAACAGACCTGTTAGTCGTGAAGAATTAGAAAAGGTTATCAAAAATCTCCCTACCAAAAAAAGCCCAGGACCAGATGGTTTCAATGCGGAATTCTACCAGAACTTCCAAGAAGACCTAATACCTATACTCCTTAATGTATTCCACAATATAGAAACAGAAGGGTCATTACCAAACTCCTTTTATGAAGCTACAGTTACTCTGATACCAAAACCACACAAAGACTCAACCAGGAAAGAGAATTACAGGCCAATCTCACTCATGAATATCGACGCAAAAATCCTCAACAAAATACTGGCAAACCGAATCCAAGAACACATTAGAAAAATTATCCATTATGATCAAGTAGGCTTCATCCCAGAGATGCAGGGCTGGTTCAACATACGAAAATCTATCAATGTAATCCACCATATAAATAAACTGAAAGAAAAAAATCATATGATCATTTCATTAGATGCTGAAAAAGCATTCGACAAAATTCAACACCCCTTTATGATAAAGGTCTTGGAGAGAATAGGGATACAAGGATCCTACCTAAATATAATAAAAGCTATTTACAGCAAGCCAACAGCTAACATTAAATTGAATGGAGAAAAACTCAAAGCCATCCCACTAAAATCAGGAACACGACAAGGATGTCCACTCTCTCCACACCTCTTCAATATAGTGCTTGAAGTTCTAGCAATAGCAATAAGACAACATAATGGGATCAAGGGGATTTGTATTGGAAAGGAAGAAGTTAAGCTTTCGTTATTTGCAGATGATATGATAGTATACATAAGTGACCCCAAAAATTCTACCAAAGAACTCCTACAGCTGATAAACACCTTTAGTAATGTGGTAGGATACAAGATCAACTCCAAAAAATCAGTTGCCTTCCTTTACACTAAGGACAAGGAAGCAGAGAGGGAAATCAGAGAAGCATCACCTTTCACGATAGCCACAAATAGCATAAAATATCTTGGGGTAACCCTGACAAGGAAGTGAAAGATCTATTCGACAAGAACTATAAGTCTTTGAAGAAAGAAATTGAAGAAAACACCAGAAAATGGAAGGACCTCCCTTGCTCTTGGATTGGGAGGATCAACATAGTAAAAATGGCAATTCTACCAAAAGCAATCTATATATTCAATGCAATCCCCATCAAAATCCCATCAAAACTCTTCACAGATCTGGAGAAGACAATAATCAACTTTATATGGAAGAACAAAAAAACCCAGGATAGCCAGAACAATCTTATACAAGAAAGGATTGTCTGGAGGCATTACCATCCCTGACTTCAAACTCTATTATAGAGCTACAGTATTGAAAACAGCCTGGTATTGGCATAAAAACAGAGAAGTCGACCAATGGAATCGAATAGAAGACCCTGACTTTAACCCACAAACCTATGAGCACCTGATTTTCAATAAAGGAGCTAAAAGTATACAATGGAAAAAAGACAGCATTTTCAACAAATTGTGCTGGCAAAACTGGATGTCAATCTGTAAAAGAATGAAAATAGATCCATATCTATCACCATGCACAAAACTCAAGTCCAAATGGATTAAAGACCTCACTATCAGTCCGAACACACTGAACCTGATAGAAGAGGAAGTGGGAAGTACTCTACAGCACATGGGCACAGGAGACCACTTCCTACGTATAACCCCAGCAGCTCAGACACTAAGGGCATCATTGAATAAATGGGACCTCCTGAAGCTGAGAAGCTTCTGTAAAGCAAAGGTCACTGTCACTAAGACAAAAAGGCAACCCACTTACTGGGAGAAGATTTTCACCTACCACGCAACTGACAAAGGTCTGATCTCCAAAATATATAAAGAAATCAAGAAACTAGACCGTAAAAGGCTAATCAATCCAATTATAAAATGGGGCACTGAGCTGAACAGAGAATTCTCAACAGAAGAACTTCAAATGGCCAAAAGACACTTAAGGTCATGCTCAACTTCCCTAACGATCAGGGAAATGCAAATCAAGACAACTTTAAGATACCATCTTACACCTGTTAGAATGGCTAAAATAAAAAACACCAATGATAGCCTTTGCTGGAGAGGTTGTGGAGAAAGGGGTACACTCACCCATTGCTGGTGGGATTGCAAACTTGTGCAACCACTCTGGAAAGCAGTGTTTCGGTTTCTCAGGAAATTCGGAATCAACCTACCCCTGGATCCAGCAATACCACTCTTGGGAATATACCCAAGAGAGGCCCTATCATACAACAGAAGTATATGCTCAACTATGTTCATGGCAGCATTGTTTGTAATAGCCAGAACCTGGAAACAACCTAGATGCCCTTCAACGGAAGAATGGATGAAGAAAGTATGGAATATACACATATTAGAGTATTACTCAGCAGTAAAAAACAAGGACTTCTTGAATTTTGCATACAAATGGATGGAAATAGAAAACACTATCCTGAGTGAGGTAAGCCAGACCCAAAAAGAGGAACATTGGGTGTACTCACTCATATTTGGTTTCTAGCCATTAATAAAGGACATTGAGCTTATAATGCATGTTCCTAGAGAAGCTAAATAAGAAGGTGAACCCAAAGAAAAACATATAGACATCCTCCTGGGTATTAACCTTCATCAGGCGATGAAAGGAGACAGAGACAGAGAGAGTCCCACATTTGAGCACCAGACTACAACCCCAAGGTCCAAATCAGGAGCAAAAGGAGAGAGAGCACGCGCAAGGAACACAGGGCCATGAGGAGTGCACCCACACACTGAGACAATGGGGATGTTCTATCGGGAACTCACCAAGGCCAGCTGGCCTGGGTCTGAAAAAGCATGGGATAAATCCGGACTAGCTGAACATAGAGGACAATGAGGAATACTGAGAACTCAAGAACAATCGCAGTGGGTTTTGATCCTACTGCACGTACTGGCTTTGGGGGAGCCTAGGCAGTTTGGATGCTCACCTTAGGAGACCTGGATAGAGGTGGGCGGTCCTTGGGCTTCCCACAGGTCAGGGAACCCTGATTGCTCTTCGAGCAGATGAGGGAGGGTGACTTGATCGGGGGAGGGGGAAGGAAATGGGAGGCGGTTGCGGGGAGGAGGCAGAAATCCTTAATAAATAAATAAATTAAAAAAAAAGAAAAAAAAAGAATGTAAGAGCTGGAGGAGGGGTGCTGTGAATGCTGTCTTCCAGAAACGACAAGGCTATCACACTCATGGACCCACAGCAGCTGCCAGTGCCTCCACAAGATCAAGCCGGCCACATCATAACATGGATTGGGAAAAAGACCTCCAGGCCCCTCCCCTTACTGAGAAATGATTGCCAGTTGATCATTTCTTTTTTTTTTTTTTGTTTTTGTTTTTGTTTTTGTTTTTTTTTGGTTTTTTGAGACAGGGTTTCTCTGTGGTTTTGGAGCCTGTCCTGGAACTAGCTCTGTAGACCAGGCTGGTCTCGAACTCACAGAGATCCGCCTGCCTCTGCCTCCCGAGTGCTGGGATTAAAGGCGTGCGCCACCACCGCCCGGCCAGTTGATCATTTCTGAGACAGAGAAAATTTTCCTTCTCTGGGGATATGCTCCAATGGGTGTCCCCACGCCATGCATATATGGAAAACACTAACTAAACCTCGTAGGGTTTTTCAAGTCATGAAACATGAAGTTGGTTGAGTAACATGTTCAGAAGAATATGTAGGAATCTGGGGGAAGAATTGGAGTGGATATGAACCCAGTTTATTGTATGCTTGTATAAAATTATCAAAAATAGAGAAAATTCAGAGGGGAATGAAGATGGTTTCACACATCAGCAATCAGGAGGCAGAGACAGAAGGATGCTTGCTGGGCTTTGACTGACAATCTAGCTCAACTGATGCTCCAGGTTCAGCAAGAGACCTTGTCTCAAAGGACAAGCTAGAAGAGCTAGAGAGAAGAGACTCGGTGGTTAAGAGTGTGCCTTGTTCTTGCAGAAGGCCCGAGTTTGGTTGTAAACACCTATGACAGGAGGCTCACAAACATCCACAACTCCATCTCTAAGTGATCCAGTGCCCCTTCTGGCTGCTGCAGGCACTACACTCATGTGCATAGCTACAATGACAGATTCTTCTGTAAATACCCTCTGCCTTAGGAGACCTTGAACTTTTCCCAAGCCTTACAACTAGGTTAATAATCTACCTTGAAATCATCTAAGACTGTGTGCTCAACCTTCTCTCCTACCATTGCCAAGCCTGCCTAATTCTACCCTGCCTTTAAGAGGACAATGTGGCTAACCTTACTGAGCCTTGGATTGCCCATGTTATCAGTTTGTAAAATCTAAGCCAAAGACATAGCTTTAATCATTAATTATGTGTTCTCCCCATTCCCGAGCCTAGAATAGTATGTGTGTGGTGTGTTGAGTTGTGTGTGTGTTGTGGTGATCATTTGCTGAGAACAGCAAACAGGTTGAACATAATCTGAAGAAAAACAAATATCCCCTAAATGTGGGGAAAAAAACACACAGATACAGGTTGATAAGATCTGCAGTTCTGAGTGCTCTCCTAGGTCAGCTGTGGTCAGTAAAGTAATTACTCCCCTTGTAAAACTCCATGAAAGACTTCTATAAGTAATTCCTTGACCTTTTCTATGCTGTTTTTTGTGCTTTCCAATAAACACAGAGTGATCCCTTTGTCCCTTTGTTAGACAGAGGCACAACATATAGACAACACATGCAGGCAATACAGACAGATCCAACATATAGCACATGTAGGTCAGACAGACCACAGACCACAGACTGAAGACAGACAGGAAGCACAAGCAGGGAAGCGGAGAATTCACCGTTTGGCTTTCTTTTGGTCAAACTTCTCCAAGAGAAGGTCACACACATGCGCATATCACTTTAAATAAAGTACTAGAGGTGAGGGGGAAGTGATGGAGAAAGACACCGATGTCAGTCTCTAGTCTTCAGGAAAACAAGAGCACATGTACAACACACAATTACATACACATACACACAAATACATACAACACACATGCATACACAACACAGAATTCTAGATAAGAAAGTGAGAATAAAGAAAATGGGGCCCAGCCATTCAATGCTGCCATAAAAAGGCACGAGGCACTGAGAGCTGACAAATGTGGGCAAATCCTATGAACTTCATAATAAATAAAAACTAGGCAAATGCCATTTATTAAGTGAATTTATTTAGATATCAAGACTAGATTGGGAGAGACAGATGGGAGAAGAGCGAGACAGAGAACATGTAAAGTCGAAGCTGTTTTGTAAGATAATACGATGGTGACAACAGTGTGAAGGAAAAGAGAAGGAGAGTGAGTGGCCACCTGCTGTGCTGAGCATGCTCCAGGCTCAGGGCCAATCGGAATGTGGCCACCTGCTGTGCTGAGCATGCTCCAGGCTCAGGGCCAATGGGAATGTGGCCACCCGCTGTGCTGAGCATGCTCCAGGCTCAGGGCCAATGGGAATGTGGCCACCTGCTGTGCTGAGCATGCTCCAGGCTCAGGGCCAATCGGAATGTGGCCACCTGCTGTGCTGAGCATGCTCCAGGCTCAGGGCCAATCGGAATGTGGCCACCCGCTGTGCTGAGCATGCTCCAGGCTCAGGGCCAATCAGGGAATCATTGTGTCATTCACTAATTTTCAGACATTTGTGAGACACTCACCTTCTCTGTACCTCACACTTTCCACACTGTCTCCCTAGCCAGAGAAAAAGATTCCAGGCCAGACCATATGACTCCCCGTAACCCTAGCGCCCAAGAATCATGGATTTCAGACCTGCTGGTCCTATGGGAGAATCTGCCTCAAAATAGACAGACATTTAAAAATATTAGTGTTTTCTCACATTTCTGTGTGGTGTGTGTGTATCTCTGTGTATGCATATGTGTGGTATGTGTACATGTGTATGTGAATGCATGTATGCATGTGTATGTGCACGTGTGCATGTATGTGGGTGAATGTGCATTTTATATGCATATATGTGCTTTGTGTGGCTGAAAATGCATGTGTGAATGTGCATTGTATATTTACATTTGAGTGTATGGGTTTTTACATGTGTGCTCATGAGAGTGTGTGCATGTTGTGCATGCATGTATATGTATACTTGGGTGTGGGAGTGCGTGTGTGCATGTTTGTATTATTTGTATGTATATGTGCATGTGTCCACATTTATATTTGTGGATATGTCCATGTTTGTCTGTGTTTATGTGTGCATTTGTATGTATGCATCTATGAGTTCATGTGTGTAAGAATGTGTGTGCATGTATGTATGTGTACATCCATGTAGGTGTACATGTGTGTGCATATCTGTGTTGGTTTGAAAGAAAATAGCCCACAATGGTTGTGGCAGTATTGGGAGGTGTGAATTTGTTGGAATAGATATAGCCTTGTTGGAGGAAGTGTGTCAATGTAGGGGTGGGCTTTCAGTTCTCCTATGCTCAAGCTACTTCCAGTTTCACAGTCTACTTCCTGTTGCCTGTGGAATTAATATGTAGTAGCTCCTTCTCCAGTGCCATTTCTGCCTACACACCGCCATGTTCCCCACCATGATGATAATGAACTAGTAAGCCACCACTACTGTGGGACAATGGTCTTGTAGTCTGTAAAGTTTTGTCACTTGTACTGGTTTAGTAAAATGCTGATTGGCCAGTTGCCAGGCAGGAAGTATTGGCAGGAGAATTTTGGGAAGAGGAAAGGCTTGGTCTGCAGTCATCACCTAAATGCAGAGGAAGCAAGATGAGAATGTCTCACTGACATAAAGGTACCAAACCACATGGCTAACACAGACAAGAATTATGGGTTAATTTAAGATGTAAGAGTTAGTAAGAAGCTTGAGCTAATAGGCCAACCAGTTTATTATTAATGTAGACCTTTGTGTGTTTCTTTGGAACTAAACAGCTGAAGGAACAGGTGGGACAGAAACCTCTCAACACGCTACCTCAAATGTTTTCCTTTATAAGAGTTACTGTGGTCATGGTGTTTCCCCACTCATCAAGCAGTAGGTAATTAGGGTTTCACCCTTCTTTCTTTTGTAAATGATCAGGCGCTAGTGGCTGCACTATCTTCATCTACAATTTCAGCAATAACATAGCAGGTTCCTGTTCTCCAGTATCTTTACACTTTCACATGTGTCCCAGCATCTGTGCATGCTAGACAAGTGCTCTACCTGTGACCTCAGCATGCAACATGTACTTCTTAATTTTTATACCAGATTTTGTTGTCCAGCTTCAACCTCATATATGTGACACACACACACACACACACACACACGCGCGCGCGCTTTCCTCTACCAAGTGCTGGGATTGCAGAGCTGTGCCACCATGATTGACTTATCTTTTGTATTTTCACCATCTTAATGATATCAAGTATCATCTCATTGAGCTTTGATTTGCAGTACTTGAGGGTTGATGGTGTTAAAGAACTCCCAGTGTGCCAATAGGACATTTGGAAATCTTTCCCGGTCCCATCAGTTCAAACCATGGCTCATAAGGGAAAGACAAATATGCCATGCAGATGGAAGGGGAGTGTAAATGAGAGGAAAGGACAGGAGGGAGAGAGAGAGAGAGAGAGAGAGAGAGAGAGAGAGAGAGAGAGAGAGAGAGAGAGAGAGAGAGGAGGGAGAAAGGAAAGAGGCTGAGACCTGCTTGCCTCAGTGGGGAAAAAAAGAGAAAAAGAGAGTATGGGAAGGGAGGGAGGGAGGAAGGGAGGGAAGGAGGGAGAAAGAGAGAGCACTAGAGAGACTAGAAGTAGCCAGAGCATCTCTTAATGGGACAGGGTACCATTTGCTGTACAGCCAGGCATAGGGCATGTGGTGCTGTGGCAGGGTGTGCCTAAATACTAACAAAATGTCTCTTGAGATCCATTGCCCCCTGTGACACTGGGCTCTCATTCTAGTGTTGAGTCATAGCAAATCTACACATTCTGAAGAAAATTTCCTATAGGCCTATATATGGTTATATACAACACATGGGAATAAATCCAACAGCAGGATTTATTCTGGACCCAATGGAATAAGGAAAGCAGGGACTTATGTTTTATACAATTACTGACTGTACTGAAAAATATTTAATTACCTTAAAATGTTCTTGCATTTTCTTAGTGTTAGAGAGAAGACCTGGAGCCTTCCTTCCATGTATGAGGCAAGCTCACACTATGCCCAAGCCACATGCACATCCGTATGTTTTCCTTAATAGCTATCATTTTACAAGCATTTGCTTATTTAAGAGGTGAGAAGAATATAAGAAACACTTCTCTGTTTTACTTTTTAATGGAAAGAATGTTACCAGGAAGAAACCCTGAGAATAAGGCCACTGAAATGTCTCGGCAACTAAGACCATTTTCCATACAAGCCTGATAAGCTGAATTCCATCCCTGGAATCCATGATAGGAGAATTAAACCAACTCCCAGATGGTGCCCTCTGACCTCTACATTTATACCTTGTCTTTCAACCCACACAAACACACATATGCGCACACATACACACACACACACACACACACACACACACAGAGAGAGAGAGAGAGAGAGAGAGAGAGAGAGAGAGAGAGAGAGAGAAAGAGAGAGAGAGAGAGAAGCCAAGGAGGATCACTACTTATTGGCCTGTTCCCTATGGATTTCTCAGTCTGCTTTCTTATGGGAATGAGGACCCTCTGTACAGATTGCTACTACCCACTTGCCTTGCCTACTCTACTAAAGTATTTGGTGATATGGATAATATTTAAAGAGGTAGCACTTGGGCAGAAGGACTGGTCCTGAGGGAGGAGCTTGAAAGGAACAAGAATGCACTAGAGCAGAAACTAGACAGAAAAGCTCAACCTCAACACTGCATCACAAAATGAGAAAATGCAATGTGCCAATGGTTGCACCCAGACTTTGTTATCATCTAGCTAAATGCCGGATAGTTTTCCATTGTTATCTATTCAACAACCATGTACTAGGAGAAGCAGTAGACTCATGACACGATCCACTATTAAGCAACCATAAGATATGAACTGAGCAAGTGGATTCAAGTGCACCACGACACCTACTGGCAGGCAACAGTTATTGCATCTACTCCAGCTGATTAGACCACAGGTGAGATTTATTAGTCTAACTATAATCCATAAGGTACTGATCTAAAACGGGCAATATGTCAGACAATCTAATCATCCAAGCTTTCAATAGCCTTTTCATTTACAACATGTGTGAGGTCTTACAAGTATGCATATGATGTCCCTCCTACATTGCTATCCCTATTTCTAGGGTTTAGTTTTGTACTCAATATTTTTTTCTGAAAAATATGGTTTGACAAAAGGAAAAAGGTGCAGTCTTTATAGACTGAATCCTAGCTTCTTAGGAAAGAAGTTGGAAATCTGAAAAAAGACACAATCACCTCAACTAACAATTGTCAAGTCAGCTGAGGTACTTTTAACCACTGTACAGACTGGTACCAAGCTTCTTAAAGAGGAGGTCATACATCTACAAGAGAAAACAAACACTTTGAATACCAAAACCCAGTTGAATGAGGTGCTTTTAGAAGTGGTACAGACTAATAACAAACTTTTTGAAAAAGAGATTGCACATGTGAAGGAGAATACTAGGACTTTGCTTAACAAGACTCTGTCAACTGAGATATCTTTGAAAAAGGTACAGTCCGATAGTAATTTATTTAAAGAGAGATTCAACACTCTGGAGAAAGCAAAAGCTAATTTGGCATATAATAATAATTCATTTAAAGAGAGATTCAGCATTCCAGAGGAGGAAACAGCTGATTTGACACATAAAAGTAGTTCATTTAAAGAGAGATTAAGCACTCTGGATAAGGAAACAGCTGATTTAGAACATAAAAGTTAGTCATGGCAGTGGGTGCTGAAACATTATTTGAGAGAATTGGCACTGTTGAATGTATTAATCAGACTCTGTTGAAGTGGTATGACAGATTGACTTATAGAATGTCTCACCAAGAAGGTAAAATGCACGCCATGACGATTATGTCCAAGGATGAGACATTATCTCTACTGGAAAGACTTTATACCTTAGAATCCTCCATGAGGGCATTAGAGCAGAATACTGGACAGGAGGTCTAGACTTTCAAAATGCAGTGGTAAACAGATTTGAAAAGATTGAGGGAATTATCAACTTTGATGACCAGGAGCAAAAGGTATAAATGCAAATTTTAACTTCATCAGTATGTAAAATTCTCCAGGATAGCTTTCCCAGAGTTATACCTGACTTTTCAGTAGTAACATCAGAAAAGGTATCCAGCTCCAAATACCCTAAGCTTGTCAAGGAATATACAAGGGAGCCCATACGTAACACCGATTAAAAAGAAATTAAACAAGCAATTGTAGCTTACAGACTACATTCATCTTATGTTAGGGAAATGGTTAAAACGTGGGCTTTCAGTAGCAAAGCCACAACTCATGATTGGGCTCAGTTAAGCTTAGCTGTTCTAGAATGTGGACCACAATTGCATTGGAGATGCTTTCTTAAAGAGGAAGCAAGAATTTTAGAGCAACAAGAAAAAGCGAAAGGAACTGAAATTTCCCTAGATCAAATTCAAGGTGAAGGACTTTACTCTGATCCTCAGGATCAAGCTCTCTATAATGACCACACCTTGTCCCTATGGACCACAGCAGCTTTAAATGCTTGGGATAGAATTCAGGAACTAGGAAAGGGAGTTGAATCATATCTTATGGTTAAAAAGGGTCAGAGAGAAACTTTTAGTGAGTTTTTGCAAAGATTAACTAGGGATGTAGAAATAAGTATAACTGACCCAGAAGCTAGACATATAATAATTGAATCTCTGGCTTATAGGATGCCAACATAGAGTGCAAAGAGATCCTGGGGCCTTGAAAGATCAGATCAGCACCCATGGATGAATGAGTTTTACAAACATTGAATGTCAAGACACTTGACTATGGTACTGAAGCGTGGGTAGGAGAATCAATTTACAATGGTAAGAGAAGACATCAACATGCCAGATGTTTTAACTGTGGTAGAATGGGACATATGAGAAGGGAGTGTAGGCAATGGGTTTCCAGGAATAATGACTCTTCTGGAAATGGCAGAAATAGGAGGTCTCAGCCTTCAGGCATATGCAGGAGGTGTGGCAAAGGCTGACATTGGACCAATGAATTTAGGTCAACAAAATATAGACAAGGCAATCTGATGTCGTTGGGAAACAGCATGGGGGCGGGGGCTCTCTCAGGCCACCAAGACAAATGAGGTCCAGTCATTTCCAGTTACTGTGGAGAATGAATCTCGTCAGGAAAATTAAACAGTCCCATGCTTGCTGTCAAAAGCAATACTGGTCTGAATGATGAGATAAATGTGGAGAATGAGTCAAGAGCTCTGCTGAGACAGAGGAAAGTTATATTCTGGCAGACTTCTAGAAATGACCAAAGACCAAAGCTAAAAGTGTGTATAAATGGCATTTTTATTAAAGGTTTATTAGACATAGTGTAAATGTAAGTATCATTAATACAAAATCTTGGCATCCGAATTGGCCTCTTCAGGAGGTAGATGTTCAGTCCATGAGAACTGGAACCCTATCTTGGCTAAGACAAAGCACAATATGGGTTGAATGCACAGGACCAGAAGGGCAAATAGGAAAACTAAGGCCATATATATCCAATATTGCAGTGAATGTGTAGGGTCATGACCTACTGCAGCAATGGAATACCCAGATTAATATTCCTGAAGCCCCTAAAGCTTATGTTTCTGAGGAAACTGTTAGAAGATATTACAGACGATGAACAGTGGCCTTCTGGGCTGTACAAGGACACAACGCAATTGATAACCCTTTAGATGTACCAACAGCCCTGCCTTTAAAATGGTTGACTGAGAAACCAATATTGGTTAAGCTATGGCCCCTAGCTGAGGAATAGTTTCAGGCTTTAGAACAGCTGGTACAAGAGCAATTAGATGCCTAACATATAGAAGAATCTATCAGCCCTTAAAATTCTCCTTTATTTGTTAAGGAAAAAATCTGGAAAATGGAGAATGGTGACAGATCTTAGAACTATCAACAAGGTTATTCAATCAATGGACCCTCTGCAATCTGGAATTCCTCTGCCCTCTCCATTACCAAAGTGATGGCCTCTCATAGTTATTGATTTAAAGGATTGTTTCTTCACTATACCTTTACAAGAAAAAGATAGAGAAAAGTTTGTCTTCACAGTGCCTACTTGTAATAATTCTCAGCCTACTAGGAGGTACCAGTGGACTATCTTCCCACAAGGAATGCTCAACAACCCCACCCTGTGTCAATACTTTGTAAGTCAGCCATTCAAAATAATATGTAAGCAATTTCCTATAATTTACCATTACATGGATGTCTATAACACTTTAGAAAGAATGTTTGAAGAAATAAAGATAGTTTTACTTAAATAGGGATTGTAGAATGCTCCTGAAAAAATACAGAGAGGAGATTCTGTCAGTTATCTAGGTTATAAAATAGGTTTACAAAAAATTAGGACCCAAAAGACACAAATTAGCAGAGACCAGTTACGGACTCTTAATGACTTTCAAAGATTGTTAGGAGACATTTCCAGCCTACTACCAGCTGTTGCAATAACACCTGATCTAATAATTCATTTAGACAAAGCATTAGATGGTAATAAAGATTTGAATAGTCCCAGAGAATCACAGCTGAAGCAGAAAAGGAACTGACAATTGTTGAGAAAAAATTGCAGGAAGCACACGTGGATAGGGTGAATCGAAATCCTAGTTGTATTCTTGTCATACTGACTTCCAGAATTTCTCCTATGGGAATTTTAATAAAGAGGAAGATATTATTTTAGAATGGATCTTCTTACCACATAAACCAAGTAATAAATTAAAAACTTATGTGGAAAAAGTCTTTGAATTAATTATAAAAAGTAAATTGAGACTTTGTCTGCTAGCAGGTATAGACCCAGCAGAAATTATAGTGCCTTTCACTACTGATGAAATAAAAAGTTATGGGATGAAAATGAACCATGACAAAGAGCTTGTGCTACGTTTTTTGGAGAAATTAATAGCAACTATCCCCAAAGCGATTGACTTAACCCCAGAAAGAGGACTTCTTGGGTTCTTCCTCATATCGTATATGATGCTCTGGTAACTGGAGCCTATACATTTCATACTGATGCTTATAAATCATGGAAGGCAGATTACAAATCAGACGAATTGAGTAAGGTGGAAAAAAGCCCTTATAATTCTGTCCAGAAGGTGAAATTATTTGCCATTCTTATGGTGATAAGGGATTTTATAGAATTTCTTAATATACTTACCAAATTACAATATGTGAAAAGAGTTATCTTGCATATTGAAACTGCTGAATTTATACCTGTTAATAGAGAATTGACTTCATTGTTTATCCAGGTGCAAGACATGATCAGGAATAGACTTTGTCTTTGTACATAACACACATTCAATCCCATATGGGTCTGCCAGGTCCTCTAGCACAAGATAATGCAGAAATTGATCAATTATTGATTGGAAACCTGTTGCAGGCCTCTGAAATTTATAAAAAAAAGTCACGTCAATAGAAAAGGTTTAAAGAAAGAGTTTTTTATTACATGGCAACAAGCTAAGGAGATTATAAAGAGGTATCCTACTTGCTCTTTCTATAATCTGCTGACAGAAGGAAAAATGATTCTCCACTAAGAGGCATCTAGAAAACAAAATATGGCTTATGAATCCAGGTACTGTTTACACTTACAATTTACACACACACACATATGTGTGTATATCTGGTTTTGAAGTGGCTTTGTACCTCTCTAAATCCAAGCTTGTTGTTAAAATGAATGTTCAGAGTTTCTGTCTCATATCACGAGCCATCTGTTATAAGACAGAAGGAAGACTTTAGAAAAAAGTTTACCTTCTCCATGCCTATTTTGTTTATATCATATTCTTCATTGTATGTATGTTTATATGAACGATGTGTAAGTTTTCCATGATGAACAATAGATTTTCCTACAGATCCTTTTCCTGCTGTAAACTTAGAGGTTTCCAGGAAGAAAATGAGGCCCCACAGCAACCACTGCACCTAATTGAGATAACATCGTGATATAGACAGCGCTACTATAAGACCACTTTTTTGGGTACCAGCTGCTGAAATGATGCACCTTCTTATATTCTGGCAGAACTCCAAATGAAAACTTTGAAAATAAAAACAAAAACTAACCAAAACCCATTGACTGCTCAGAAATTGTTTGCAACTGTGCTAGACAGTAATTTTGGAGCTTAAGCACCACTTAAGTTTTACAGGATTCTTTTCAGAGAATATCACCCCCATGACAGCAGGAAGTAATTCTAAAAGATGACATTCCCCTTTCCCCAAAGAGTTTGTCCTTAGAGTTGGGAACACTGTTTAGGGGTTGATATTATTACTCATACAAGACAGAGGGTTGGGGTGAAATCTATGTTTGTTCAAAGAAAAGGGGAGACAGTAATAGTGAGCTATTATTTATGGATAATTTACATTGATATAGTTTTTGTATATTGATACAAGTTCAAATTGTATTTGTTACCTTTGTTTACATTATTTATACATCTATACAAAGTTCTTTTGTCAGATTGTATGTATGTGTGTTTCTGTCTCGGTTTAGAACATTTTGTATACTGATACAACTTTTAGGGTATATATCCATATTGTATTATATATTACTGCTACCCCTGATTAAGATACTTATAGATTGTTTATATTTTGAGGTCATCATTCTCATTTGTTACATATTTGTTTACAAATTATTTAATATTCTGACATGAAGTTTTAGTCTTTAAGTTATACAGGTATCAATTATTATAGGTCAATAGTTGTTCATGCTTGTTATACATACGGTCAGATAAATTAGGTTCTTTAAATACATAGAGATTATATTATGTCCAGTTAGGTAATCTTCAACCACTTCAAGGATCTGTGGAACATGGCATTTTAATAATTTAGGGTTCTGTTGACATGAGACATGATTGCTTCTGACAGCACCAATCTATTCCCGTGAAAATGTTGAGCACTGAAGACAATCCACTTGGAGTTTGTGTTCTTCTTGGCAAAACTGGCCTTTGGACAAGGAACTGACACTGCCTCAACTACTGACAAATTACATAGTATCCGGAAATGGATAAGCAGAACTGTCAAATCTTACTAAGACAGGGTAAGACAGTTTTGAAAACTTTCCTGCCTCTGAAATGGTCTGTCAGTTAAATTAGGCCTTAGCCAAATTTGGTTGCTTCAATGTTGCAAAGTGAGACTTTGGGTGATTGCTCAGTTGGTTAATTATCTCCATCATATATCACTTGCTTTGGAAGCTGCCTGATTGTACTTCCTGCCTGCTCAAGGAATATTATCTCCCTTCTCAGGCCTTCGATGGGGTTAAAGATTAGTCAGAGTTACTCTACTCTTATGATCTAGCCAAGCCTTTCCTATAGAAGACTTAGACTCCATAGGATAGAATGTTTATTAAAACATTTAGCGTATGTTCCTTGCTTAATATTGTTTATGCTGGGTGTAATTCTATTTATTCTTGATATCTGTTCCTAGTGTATATAGTTTTGTATTGGGTTTGGAACTCTCTTATTTAAATAAAAAGGGGAGGTAATGTGGGAGCACATTCTGCTCCTTCAGCCAGTAGTCTTTAAGAGATTGCTGACGCCCGCAGGTACCTGTGCATCGCTCAATAAACAACCTCTTGCCATTGCAGCTAGTGGTCTCGACTGTTCCTTGAGTTCAGGGGTCTCCTCCTGAGGGAAGGACCACTCTGAGGGTCTTTCAGCAAATTCTCCTAGTCAGGTAAGCACAGGTTAAAATATAAATAATATGGGCAAATCTATATATTTCTCTTAAAATACATATTTCTCTCTATCTCAAGTCCTAATGACAAATTTGGGGAGCTCTTCAGATCCTAGCGGGAAAAAAGTCTATCCTGCAGACACAAACACCAAGGATCAACTGTGACATACAGAGACAGCTCATCACCTAAATGGTGAACAATTTGAGTAAGTGAATCATCTGAGCAAGAGAGAGATTTAAAGCCTAAAGCCCAGTAAAAACCTTTCGGGGGGGGGGGGGGGGACCGGATCGTGGGTGAAGGCAGCAGCGGAGGCAGCCGCGGCTTGGCAAGCGGGTTAAAGCTTCAGGGGCAGCTTCCGCCATGATCCTGCTGGAGGTGAACAATCGCATCATCAAGGAGATCTCACTCTCGTTCCAGAACACGGCCTTTGGAAACAAACCAGAAGCTGTAGAAGTAACATTTGCAGATTTTGATAGTGTCCTTCAAATCCTAATGGAGACAAAACAAAGGTGATGGTCAGTATTCCTTTGAAATTCTACAAGGAACTTCAGACACATGGTGCTGATGAGTTATTAAAGAGAGTATATGGGAGTTTCTTGGTAAACCCAGAATCGGGATACAATGTTTCTTTGCTATATGACCGTGAAAATCTGACTGCATCCAAGGATTCTATCGTGCAGCAGACTGGCATGTTGAAGCAAAATTGCTTTGACTCTGTCTTTGAGAAATACTTCCAGTATTGGGAGCTCACCAAGGCCAGCAGGACTGGGTCTGAAAAAGCATGGGATAAAACAGGACTCTCTGTACATGGCGAACAATGAGGGCTGATGAGAAGCCAAGGACAATGGCACAGGGTTTTGACCCTACTTCATGTTCTGGCTTTGTGGGAGCCTAGCCAGTTTGGATGCTCACCTTCCTAGACATGGACAGAGGGGGGAGAACCTTGGACTTTCCACAGGGCAGGGAACCCTGACTGCTCTTTGGACTGGAGAGGGAGGGGGAGAGGAGGGAGGTAGAAGGGGGGAGGGAGGGGGGAAATGGGAGGCTAGGAGGAGGCGGATACTTTTTTTCCTTTTCTCAATAAAAAAAAAACTTCTGCAGTCTGAGTGATGCCCCCCTAAAAAAAAATAATAAGGTGGATGAAAATAACAAAAACAACCAATAACCTGAGAAGGGGATTTAATAAAATTATATGAACACTGAAGAAAATGAAAACTGAAATATAGAATGAAAACATCCAATAATACAATGAGAAGACTAAAAGAAAAACTTTACTAGTATTATGAATCAAGAAAAGTTTAAGGCGAGGACCTAAAACAAAGAAGGAAGAACCGTGAAAAAAAAAAGAAAAAATAAACAAGAAATGTGGGAAAATATCAAAAACCTTCGAATATAGGCATAAGTGAGCGAGAAGAACCTGAAGTCAAGGCACAGACAAGATTTTAACAAGATTGTAGAAGGAAACTTCCCACAAACTAAGAAATTACCATGCACACAGATACATGAAGCACACAGAACACACCAGGTAAATCAAGGACAGAAAATCTCCATGGCATACCACAGATGAAACACTAAACATAAAAACAAGGAAGGTTCACAGAAAGCTGCAAGAAAAATAAACACAAAAAATATATATATAAAGGAAAACATATCAGAGTAATAGCTCACTTCTCACTGGAAGCTTTGGAAAGGCAGAAGACTCTGGAGAAATGCATTAAAGCCCTAAAAAACAAGGATTGATAACATAGACTAATATGAGTTCCAGAACGGAAGAAGAAAAACAATCACCTCCATGATATAAACATCCTAAAGCAAATTATTTACAACATTCAAAATCTTAATATACTAATTTTTTATTAAGAATTTTTATCACAACCTTTTCTCATTTTCTATAGCTATCCCCATTCCCACTCCCTCCTCTCCTTCCGCCTAACCCTTCCCCACCACCACCGACTATCCACTCCTCAGAAAGGGTAAGGCTTCCCATGGTAAATCAACCAAGTCTGACACTTCACTTTGAGGTAAGACCAAGGATCTCCCCCATATCTAGGCTGAGCAAGGTACTCCTCCGAAGAGAATGTGCTCCTGGATGCCTGTTCAAACACTAAGGACAAACCCTTGTCCCACTGGCAGTGGTCCCACTGACTGCCCAAGCCTCACAAGTGTCCCACACATTCAGTTGGCCTAGTTTGGTCCTATGCAGGATCCCCCATATCAGTCCAGACTCAGTGAGTTCTCACTAGCTCAGGTCAGCTGTTTCTGTGGGTTTCCTCATCATGCTCTTATTATTGCTCCTCCCTTAGACTGGTCTCTGGAAGCTCCGCCCAGCACTTCACTATAGATCTCTGCATCTACTTCCATCGGTTGCTAGATAAAGGTTCTATGGTGACAATTAAGGTAGTCATCAATCTGATTACAGGGCAAGGCAAGTTTAAGCACCCTCTCCACTATCGCTTTGAGTCTTAGCTGGGGTCATCCTTGTGGATTCCTGGGAATTTCCCTAGTATCATGTTTCTAGCTGGCCCTTTGATGGGTCTCTAAATCAAGATATCCCTTTCCTTGTTTTCCCTCTCTGTCCTTCCCCATCTTGAGCATCCAGTTCCCTCATGTTCTCTTCTTCCCTCTCCTTCTCCCTTCCCCGTCACCTTCCAACCTCCCTTCTCCCACCTCAAAATCCCAATCTTTTCAGGAGATCTTATTTGTATGCCCTTTTCTGAGGAAACCATGTTAGTCTCTCTTAGCTTCTCTAGCATCATGGACTATAGGCTGGTTAATCTTTGCTTTATGACTAATATCTGCTAATGAGTGAGTAAATACCATGTTTGTCTATCTGGGTATAGGTTACCTCACTAAGGACGGTATTCTCTAGTTCCAACCCTTTGCGTGTAAATTTCAAGATGTCATTGTTTTTTACCACTGAGTAGTACTCCATTGTGTAAATGTATCACATTTTCTTTATCCATTCTTCAGTTGAGGGGCACCTAGAGTGTTTCCAGGTTCTGGCTATTATTAATAAGGCTGCTACAAACAGAATTGAGCCAATGTCCTTTGGGTATATGCCCAAGAGTGATATTGTTGGGTCTAATGGTGCTGGCATAACCGGATGTCAACATGAAGAAGAATGAAAATAGATCCGTATCTATCACCATGCACATAACTCAAATCCAAATGGATCAAAGACCTCAACATAAATCCAATTAAACTGAACCCCACAGAAGAAAATCTGGGGATCTGCAGGGATGGCAGCCAGGCAGGGTGGGTGGCTGCGGCCCGCTCTCGGGCTGTGCTTGCTGCTGGCGACTGCGTTTCAAGCAGTGTCCACTCTTGGGGCTGAGTTGTCGTCAGAGGGATGCAGAGAGTTGGATTTCTCCAGGAACTTGCTCTGCAGATCTTGTGATCTTCTTGGACAGTTTAACCTGCTTCAGCTGGACCCCGTTTGCAGGGGTGCTGTCAGGAAGAAGCACAATTTGAAACCAAAAAGCTGTATGCCGGAGCTATCCTTGAAGTCTGTGGATGAAAATCGGGAAGGTTCCCTCAAGTCCAAGCTTTTGTCAGAAGTGATAAGCCCAAACTGTTCAGAGGTCTACAGATCAAGTATGTTCGTGGTTCAGACCCTGTCCTAAAGCTTTTGGATGACAACGGGAACATTGCTGAAGGACTAAGCATCCTCAAGTGGAACACGGACAGTGTGGAAGAGTTTCTCAGCGAGAAATTGGAGCGCATATAAACCTTGCTTGGTTGTTCTTTTCTTACTCATCAAATGAACTATCATAACACCTAGAAAATAATTTAGTTTTGCATGCTTACAATGATCAGTCTTTTTTATGTACGCCATTAATCTTCTAATTAGAAGTTGAAGTAGTAACACAGCCCCATGATATGCAAAAAGCTGGCAAGCTTAACAAAACCCTTCTTAGAAATTTCTATTCTTATGCATTAGTTGATATCACTAATGAAATGCTTTGTAAGAGGCTTCTGGTTAATTATGCAAATACGAACTTGTACTAATTGGTCCAGTTTTCTTTTTCTTTTTCTTTTTTTTTATTTTCAAGACAGGGTTTCTCTGTAGCCTTGGATCCTGTCCTGGAACTAGCTCTTGTAGACCAGGCTGGCCTCAAACTCACAGAGATCCGCCTGCCTCTGCCTCCCGAGTGCTGGGATTAAAGGCGTGGGCCACCACCGCCCAGCTTTGTCCAGTTTTCTAACAACAGAATCTTAAATAAGAAAGTCAATAAAGGAGATGCCTGCTCTGCTGTCCCTCTGAAGATGGCTGACAGAGAACTACAAAGCACGTGAGATGGACTGAGCCCCAGCAGCAAGGCTGCTCCACAGAGAACTCAGATCTTTTGTACTGCCCGGCTTTCCTGTTAGTAGAAGTGTTTGTAGCCTAACTGTTGTGGAAGAGATTGAAGATCTACAGTGACAATGTAATACTCATACGCATTCATGAGGATTACACAGAAAACCTTTGTTAAGGAATTGTGTAGATCTGATAATTGGCAAATTTTTATGTTTTTAAATATTCTTACAAAAGAATTCCATTTAAGAATGTTCATTTATATGAACAAAATATAAATAAAAACTTTCAAAAATGTTTGAATTTTTAAAAAAAGAAAAACTGGGAACACATTGGCACAGGAGACCACTTCCTAAATATAACACCAATAGCACAGACACTGAGAGCAACAATTAATAAAATGGGACCTCCTGAAACTGAGAAGCTTCTATAAGGCAAAGAATACAATCATTAAGACAAAATGGCAGCCTACAGAATGGGAAAAGATCTTCACTAACTCCATATCGGACAGAGAACTAATCTCCAAAATATATACAGAACTCAAGAAACTAAATATTAAATTACCAAATAATCCAATCAAAAATGGGGTACAGATCTAAACAGAATTCTGAACAGAAGAATTGCAAATGCCAAAAGACACTAAAGGAATTGTTCAACATCCTTAGCCGTCAGGGAATTGCAAATCAAAACGACTCTGAGATACCATCTTACACCAGTCAGAATGGCTAAGATCAAAAACAATAAAGATAGCTTATATTGGAGAGGATGCAGAGTAAGGGGAACACTCCTCCACTGTTGGTAGGAGTGCAAACTGGTACAGTAACTTTGAAAATCAGAGTGGTGGTTTCTCAGAAAACTGGAGCTCAATCTACTATAATATATTATAGGAAGAATATTTCTAGCTAAAATTAGGAATAAGAATATCAAAGAGAATCTTAAGAGAAGAATTATGCTGTAATTATTTTATTAACTACCATTAAGAAAAAACATGACCACCAAAAACAACATGATGCAACAATTAACTTATATTTAACTTACATATTTAAAAATTACCTTCTAATATCACTGGCTTCAATTCTCTAATAAAAAGACACCGACATTTTCATGCCAACACCAAGCAGTTTTGATCACTGTAGCTCTGTAATAGAGCTTAATGTCAGGGTTGGAAAAACAAAAAAACCCAGGATAACCAAAACAATCCTATACAATAAAAGAACTTCTGGAGTCATTACCATCCTTGACATCAAACTCTATTACAGAGCTACAGTAATGAAAACAGCTTGGTATTGCCATAAACACAGAGACGTTGACCAACGGAATCATATTGAAGACCCAGATGTTAATCCACACACCTATGAATATCTTGCATATCACCATAGAACTTTCATCTGGTGATGTTGTAATAGGAGCGGTGGGGCTGCATCCCCAGCACCCCGGCCACCTGCTAGCTTATGCCCCAAAATAATTACACGGACACTGTATTCTTTTAAACACTGCTTGGCCCATTATATCTAGCCTCTTCTTGGCTAACTCTCGCACCTGGACTAGCCCATTTCTAATAATGTGTGTAGCACCCCAAGGTGCGCTTACCAGGAAGATTCTAGCCTACGTCCATCCTGGGTCGGAGCTTCATTGCGTGTACCTCAGAGAGCAGAGCTATTGCGTCTGCCCGGGAGAGGGGAGCATGGCGTCTCTCAGCTCACTTCCTCTTCCTCCCAGCATTCTCTTCTGTTTACTCCTCCCACCTATGTTTTAACCTATGAGGGCCAGCCAAGCAGTTTCTTTATTTTTTAACCAATGACCTTCCCCATCATTTCCCCTTTTTCTGTTTAAACAAAAAGGAAAGGCTTTAACTTTAACATAGCAAAATTACATATAACAAAACAGTTATCAAGTAAAAGTTACAATATTTACATCTATTTTATCTTTTTTCATAACCAAGGAAAACTATAACTAACTATATATTCTTTAACTCCATCAAAGACTCCAGAAGGATATAATATTACCTAAGCAAACCAGAAATCCAAAACTCTAGAAATGACAGAGACATCTCGCTGCCTGGACAGTCACCCAAAGTTTCTCTGTATCATTGGGGCATCCATCTTCGGCCTACAGGCCCATAGTTTCCAGCAGACATTTCCATAAAGCAGGGAATTTCAAAAGCAGTTCAGTCACTATCTGTTGTGTCCTGTAGAATGTCTTTCAGACTCTTTCATGAATCAGAAACCCCGAAAGACCCTCTCACCTTTAGGCAAGTTCAGCAGTCCTCTCTGCGGGTTCTTTGTGTCCAGTTTATGCATAAGTCCAGGCAAGAGCAGTTTCTTGCCCAAATGGCTATCAAATTCCATAAGGATCCTCTTCGATGCCCATCTTCCTCTTGAAGTAGATTGGTGCTGCCAGGAGCAGACATGTCTCATTGTCATGAAAAACCCTAAGTTATTAAAACATTTAAATGCCATATTCTGCAGTCTTTGAAAGATATGAAGAAGGCCTATCTAACTGAAATATATCTCTATACATCTAGAAAATCCAACTAACATGATTACAAGCTTGATTATTATTGATGATTATCCATTAACAACCTACATTTCCTAATTATACGTTACATTTTAAAAATGAACTACACAATCACAATACCTTAATCAAGAGCAGAAATGCATATACATATAACAAAATTGACCTTAAGATCCATACCAATGCAAATTATTCATACCTATATCATTTCCCCCTTTAAATGTAAAAGAACATTTATAAACAATATTTTGGGAACATGGGCGCAGTTTTTTCTCTCCAAACTGCTTCCTGCTGAATGGGGGCACTGTTAATCAGATCATTTAGGGTGTAACCTGTGTGCCAGGTTTATCTCAGTTGGCAGTTGAGTGAAGTAATTTTTTGAGGGTGTTCACAGGAACTTTTCGGGAGGTTGTGGTCTATCATACCATATCGGGATAGAATCAATCCACAGGGTCTGGTCCTCTGTGAAAACAAAAGAAGACCCTCTCCAAAGCATCATATCCTTAGACCCAAATTTTGAAATCATAATACCCTTATATCCATTCTGGTTTAACTTGGCAGCCCATGTAATGAAATGTCTCTCTGTACTTAGCTCCTTCACAGTCAAAAATTTTAAAGAAAACACAATAATACAAAGAATCCAGACTCTCTGTGAATTTTCCATTTTTACGTGGCTTATTTTCCTTTATTTCTTTTAATTTATAACTATCTGTACTCTGTCTCTTTAAAGACTTTACCCTATTTTTATGGGCATTAACTTTATTCTATTTTTTTTTCTCTGTCTCTCAAGCCTACGTACACTCATCCAACATTGTAATTCATTTAGTGGTCTTTTATGTCTGAAATATGTTTTATTGTGAATCTGTCTTTTTTTTACTATCCAGGAGCACTTTGTTTTGCGCCTTTAAATCACTAAGTGCTTAAGAATCTAAGCTGTGACATTCCTAGGTCAAAAACAGGTACTGCCTGCTGGCACCGCCCAGTCCAACATGGCGGAGCCGCTCGTGCCTCTGATCCTTGCACATTGCACCACTACCATGGCGGAGCTGCTTGTGCCTCTGAGCTGCGGCATGCAATGTCCCCCTTTTAGGCACACAGCAGTCTAGTTGCCATCAAACAAATCGTAGGGCACCACTCTGTAGTGATGGGCTGTGGGCCTGCTTTTCGTCCCGCCCGACTCCCGCACGGCTAGCTTTACACCAGAAATAACAACACAGAAATTGTATTCATTTAAACACTGCCTGGCCCATTAGTTTCAGCCTCTTAACCCATTTCTAATAATCTATGTAGCGCCACGAGGTGCGCTTACCAGGAAAGATTCAGCATGTCTGACCTGGCGGCTTGCTTCATCACGTGCGTCTGCCTGGGAGAGGGGAGCATGGCGTCTCTCAGCTCACTTCCTCTTCCTCCCAGCATTCTCTTCTGTTTACTCCTCCCACCTATGTTTTAACCTATGAGGGCCAGCCAAGCAGTTTCTTTATTTTTTAACCAATGACCTTCCCCATCATGGTGATGGATGGAGATAGAGACAGAGACCCACACTGGAGCACTGGACTGAGCTCCCAAGGTCCCAATGAGGAGAAGAAGGAGGTCAAACATGAGCAAGGAAGTCAGGACTGTGAGGGGTGCACCCACCCACTGAGACAGTGGGGCTGATCTATTGGGAACTCACCAAGGCCAGCTGGACTGTGACTGAAATAGCATGGGATAAAACAGGACTCTCTGAACATGGCGAACAATGAGGGCTGATGAGAAGCCAAGGACAATGGCACTAGGTTTTGATCCTACTTCATGTTCTGGCTTTGTGGGAGCCTAGCCAGTTTGAATGCTCACCTTCCTAGACCTAGATGGAGTGGGGAGGACCTTGGACTTTCCACAGGGCACGGAACCCTGACTGCTCTTCGGACTGGAGAGGGAGGTAGAGAGGAGTGGGGGGAGGGGGAGAGGAGTGGGGAGAGGGGGAGGGAAATGGGAGGCTGGGGGGAGGCAAAAATTTTTTTTCAAAAAAAATATACATATATATGTGTGTGTGTGTGTGTATATGTGTATATATATATATATATATATATATATATATATATATACCAATCAAATGGACCTAAGAAACAGGCTGATGTAGCTATCCTAATATCTAATAAATAGACTTCAAGCTAAAATCAGTCAAAAGAGACAAAGAAGGTCATTTCATATTAGTCACAGAAAAACTTCAAGAGGGAATTTCAATACTGAACATCTATGCTTCAAATGCAAGGACACCCTCATACGTCAAAGAAACACTTCTAAAGCTTAAATCATAATTAAACCCCACACACTAATAGTGGGAGACTTTAACACTCCCCGCTCACCACTGGACAGGTCAATCAGACAAAAAATGAACAGAGAAATAAGAGAACTAACACATATTATGACACAAATGAACTTAAGAGACATCTATAGAATATTCCATCCAAACAGAAAAGAATATACCTTTTTCTCAGCACCTCATAAAACCTTCTCAAAAATTGACCACATACTCAGTAACAAAACAAACCTCAACAAATACAAAAAAACTGGAATAACCCAATGTACCTATCAGATCACCATGCTTTAAAACTAGAAGTCAACAGCAATACTAATTCCAGAAAACCACAAACACATGGAAATTAAACAATGCTCACCTGATCATCACTGGCTCAAGGAAGAAATAAAGGGAGAAATTAAAGACTTCCTAAAATTCACTGAAAATAACCATACAACATACCCAAATATATGGGACACAAGGAACGCAGTGTTAAGAGGCAAGTTTATAGCACTAAACACCTACACAAAGAAGCTGGAAAAAATCCCACACTAGTGAGTTAACAGAACATTTGAAAACTATTGAACAAAAAGAAGCAAACTCACCTAAGAGAACTAGGTGGAAGGAAATAATCAAATGAGAGCTGAAATCAACAAAATAGAAACAAAGAAAACAATACAAAGAATCAATGAGACAAAGAGTTGGTTCTTTGAGAAAATCAAGACAAACCTTATCTAAACTAACCAAAAGGCAGAGAGAGAATACCCAAATTAACAAAATCAGAAATGAAAAGTGGACATAACAACAGACACGGAGGAAATATAGAAGATCATCAGGTCATTTTTTGAAAACTTGTACTCCACAAAATTGGAAAACTTAAAGGAAATGGACAACTTTTTGGATAAATATTACTTACCAAAATTAAATCAAGACCAGATAAAGCACTATAGACAGACCTATAACTGCTGAAGAAATAGAAACAGTCATCAAGTCTCACAACCAAAAAAAGCCCAGGACCAGATGGTTTCAGCACAGAATTCTATAAGACTTTCTTTTTTTAATATTTATTTATTATGTATACAATAGTTTATCTGTGTGTATGCCTGAAGGCCAGAAGAGGGCGCCAGACCTCTTTACACATGGTTGTGAGCCACCATGCGGTTGCTGGGAATTGAACTCAGGACCTTTGGAAGAGCAAGCAATACTCTTAACCACTGAGCCGTCTCTCCAGCCCCCTCTACAAGACTTTCAAAGAAGAACTAATACCAATACTCCTCAAATTATTCCATTCAATAGAAATAGAAGGAACAATGCCAAACACTTTTTATGAGGCTATAATTACCCTGATACCCAAACCACAGAAAGACATTACTAAGAAAGAGAATTACAGACCAATCTCACTCATGCGCATTGATGCAAAAATACTAAATAAAATACTGGCAAACCAAATCCAAGAACACATCAGAACCATCATCCACCATGATCAAGTTGGCTTCATCCCACAGATGCAGGGATGGGTGAACATACAAAAATCTGTCAACGTAATCCACTATATAAACAAGCTGAAAAATAAAAACCACATGATCATCTCATTTGATGCCCAAAAAGCATTTGAGAAAATACAACATCCCTTCATGATGAAGGTCTTGGAGAGAGCAGGGATACAAGGAACATACCTAAACATAATTCATAATTAAGGTAATATACAACAAGCCAACAGCCAACATCAAACTAACTGGAGAGAAACTCCCAGTGATTCCACTGAAATCAGGAACAAGGCAAGGTTCTCTCCATATCTATTCAATATAGTTATTGAGGTACTAGCTAGAGCAATAAGACAACAAAAGGAAGATCAAGGGGATACAAATAGGAAAAGAATAAGTCAAACTTTCACTGTTTGCTAATGATATGATATTTTTACATAAGTGATCCCAAAAAATTCTACCAAGGAACTTCTACAATTCATAAACATAACGTAGCAGAATAAAAGATTAACTCAAAAAAATCAGTATCCCTCCTATACAGAGATGATAAAAGGGCTGGGAAAGAAATCAGAGAAACAATATCTTTCACAATAGCCAAAAATAGCATAAAATAGCTTGAAGTAACTGTAACCAAACAAATGGAAGTCTTGTATGACAAGAACTTTAAATCTTTGAAGAAAGAAATTGAAGAAGACACCAGACAGTGGAAAGATCTCCCATGCTCTTGAGAAGACAGAATTAACAAAGTAAAAATGTTAATCTTAGCAAAAGCAATCTACATATTCAATGCAATTCCCGTCAAAATCCCAGCAAAATTATTTAAAGACCTTAAAAGAATGGTACTCAACTTCATATGGAAAACCAAAAAACCCAGGATAGCCAAAACAATCCTGTATGATAAAAGAACTTCTGGAAGCATCACAATCCCTGGCTTCAAACTCTACTACAGGGATACAGTTCTGAAAACAGCCTGACATTGGCATAAGAACAGGCAGGAGGACCAATGGAACCAAAAAAAAAGACCCGGATATCAATTCACACATCTTCAAACACCTGACCTTTGACAAAGAAACAAAAAATATCAACTGGTAAAAAAGAAAGCATATTTAACAAGTGGTACTGGCATAACTGAAAATCAACCTGTAGGAGAATGAAAATAGACCCATATCTATCACCATGCACAAAACTCAAGTTTAAATGGATCAAAGACCTCAACATAAAGCCAGCCACACTGAACCTTATAGAAGAGAAAGTGGGAAGTCCACTTGAACACATTAGCACAGGGAACCACTTCCTAAATCTAACCCCAGCAGCACAGACACTGAGAGAAACAATACATGGGACCTCCTGAAACTGAAAAGCTTCTGTAAAGCAAAGGACACGGTCAACAAGACAAAATGACAGCCTACAGAATGGGAAAAGATCTTCACCAACCCCACATTGGACGGAGGGCTGATCCCCATAATATACAAAGAACTCAAGAAACTGGACACCAAAAGACCACATAATCCAATAAAAAAAAATGAAGTACAGACCTAAGCAGAGAACTCTCAACAGAGGAATCTGAAATGGCTGAAATACACTTAAGGAAATGTTCAACATCCTTAGCCATCAGAGAAACGCAAATCAAAACAACTCTGAGATTCCATCTTACACCTTTAAGAATGGCCAAGATCACAAACACTGATGACAACGTATGCTGGAGATGATGTGGGGTAAAGGGAACACTTTTCCATTGCTGGTTGGAGTGAAAACAGGTATAGCCATTTTGGAAATCAGTATGGCTATTTCTCAGAAAATTAGAAAACAACCTACCTCAAGACCCAGCAGCACCACTTTTCGGTATATACCCAAAGGATGCTCAGGATGCTCAATCGTGCCACAAGGACATGTGCTCAACCATGTTCATTAGCAGCATCGTTTGTCATAGCCAGAACCTGGAAACAACCTAAATGCCCCTCAATCAAAGAATGGTTAAAGAAGATGTGGTACATTTACACAATGGGGAAAAAAATACTGACATCTTGAAATTTGTGGGCAAATGGATGGATCTAGAAAACATCATTTGAGCAAGGTAACCGAGACCCAGAAAGACAAATATAGTATGTATTCATTCATAAGTGACTTTTAGACATAAAACAAAGAACAACTAGCCCACAATTCACAATCCCAGAGAACCTAGACAACAATGAGGACACTAAGAGAGACATACTTGGCTCTAATCTACATGAGAAGTAGAAAAAGACAAGATCGCCTGAGTAAATTGGGAGTTTAGGGATCATGGGAGAGTGTAAAAGGGGAGGGGGAGATAGAGATGGGTGAGGAGAAAAATATATAACTCAATAAAAACAATTTTTTAAAAAGCTTCTAAACAGCTAAAACAAACAATCAGAGAGAAAGGAAGCACACAGAATATAAGAAAATCTCTATCAGATATACACCTGAGGGTTCAAATCCAAAATTTAAAAACAGAAACAAAGCTGACTCATTCAAAAAAGGATCCTGTGATCTGAACACAGTGAACCCAAAAAAAGGAAAAAAAACTAAAAAGTGTCTCAATATGCTCTTTGTGCCCAGCAATAATGGACTGCAAATCAAAATAAATTTGAGAGTTCTCCTATGGGTACAGTTGATGGAGGGGTATGGAGGGCACGGAGCCCTAATTTACTGTCAGTCGGAATGAACAATTGGTGAAAGTACTGTGTAGGAATCTGTGGGAAATTCTGAGAAATCTAACAGTGAATCTACCATATGTCCCAGCTATATAATTCCTTGGCCTATGCACAAAGGACTCCATATCCTGATGCACAGATACTGGCTTAGCTATGTTCATTGCTACTTTACTCAAATACAAAAAAAAAACAATCTAAATGTCCTTCAACTGACAAAATGGCCAATAAAAATGTGCTATATACATAATAGGAAATTTTTCATCCATAAAGGAAAATGAGATCTTAAACTTTTCAGGTAAATGGATGGAACTAGAGAAGATCTTACTGAGTGCTGTCACCCAGACTGAGAAAGAGAGATATTCCATGTACCCCCTTATTACAGGTTTATAGGTACAGATCTTCAATGTGAGTAAATATTCCAGAGTAACTTAAGAAAGCAGGAAAGTAAGAAGGTTTCATTCCCAGGGCAAGAGGGTGAGGAAGCAGAGAGAGGGAAATAACAGGGTAAAAGTAATCTAATTAGGGAGTGGCAAAAAGAGGGCTTCTACATACTGAGGGGAGAGGGGGATAAGTATTGAAGATAAAAAAGGGTAAAATAAGCCAGGCGGTGGTGGCGCACGCCTTTAATCCCAGCACTAGGGAGGCAGAGGCAGGCAGATCTCTGTGAGTTCAAGGCCAGTCTAGTCTACAGAGTGAGTTCCAGGACAGGAACAAAAAAAAAAAAACTACGGAGAGACCCTGTCTTGAAAAAAATCAAAAAAAAAAGGGTACAATAATGGTAAGGATGAATGAAAACTTTATAATAATCAGTTATACTATATCTATATACCTAAAATATACTGTATGTCTGTGTATAAATATATACTATAAATGAAGTTTTCTCATTTGTGCTGACAATGTTTCTTCCAAGATCTAAACACCACCTACCAAATACCCAAAAGAAGGCATGAAAATCCCTATATTAGGGGGCTGGAGAGATGGCTCAGCGGTTAAGAGCATTGCGTGCTCTTCCAAAGGACCTGAGTTCGATTCCCAGCAACCACATGGTGGCTCACAACCATCTGTAATGAGGTCTGGTGTCCTCTTCTAGCAGGCATATATGCAAACAGAATATTGCATCCATAATAAATAAATAAATATTTTAAAAAAAGAAAATCCCTATATTGGGTTGTTGGTCACAGTTGTACAAGAAAATCCCAGCACATTATAGGCTTTTGCTGTTGCGCTTGGCTGACCTATAGAGACGGAATTAAAATCACTATTGATGAAAACATTATATATTTCAGACACAAAATGAGTCCCCTGTACTGAAACTGACCTCTTCCCTGAGGAACCAAACTGCTCCACGCAAGCTTCCAAAGGAAGGAGCAACCAGCTCAGGCTACCTATGAACCATGATAGAGAAGAGCATGGAAAAAATAAGTTTATTCCACAGCACTAGATAATATGCACACAACCCATTAAACAAGATGTGGAGCTGCCGCCTACCCACCTCCACCCCTTATGACCTGCTGGCATTTTGGGAACAGGAACGTATTCTGTACACTATCAAATGAGATCATAAACACACAGCCTACCACAAACCTTGCAATCTAAAATGATGTTCTACTTGCGAGAAATGCCAATGCAATGATGGATAAATAAGCAAATAAATAAATAAACAAACTAATTAACTTACTTGTGGCCATAACCAGCTTGGACCTGATTTGAAATAAGACCCACTCCACAGGATGGAACCCATAGATAACAGTGCTTGGGTGAGCAATTTCCTGAGATTATACATTCTAGGGACCGATGCTAAAACCAAACAACAACAAAACTAGCACTAAAATGACTTCTAATGGCATTACACTATACGCCTAGATCAGAGTCTTGCTCAGTGATCATCAGAGAAGCTTCCTCCTGTAGCAGATGGGAACGAATACAGGAACCCACATCCAGACAATATGCAGAGAGCGAGAGAACAGTCACCGCTCAGCACAATACATGATGTCTCCATCAAATGCCTCCACTCAGCGCTCAAGGACACTGGAATAGTGGGCAAAGAGTGTGAGAGCCAGAGGGGACGGAGGACACCAAGAAAACCAAGCTCACTAAATCAACATTACTAAAGCATTTATAAACTTACAAAGACTTGTTTCACTTTTCATATTTTAGAGTATTTCGTTTTACTGGCAATTATAAAAACTACTCCCTATATAAACGGTCTTGTTTTTCACTTGTAATATGTAAAATGTTTATTCATATAAGGGATATAAAATATGTTTGTTTCTTTTTTTACTTGTATTCATTGCAATCATTCACTTAAAAAACAAAACGTAATCACGGTCTAACTTTTATACTGCTTCAAAGATTCTGCTGGGGTATATAAACTGAGATATAGGAGATGAGAGACAGAATACATTAGGGAAGATGCAGAAGGAAAAGTATAGAAGGGAGACACCAAGACAGATGCAAAAGAAGTCATCAGGGAGTAGAAGAAGAGAAACATTGCAATAGAAGAACAGAATAGAACAAGGCAGAACAAATAATAAAGCAGCCAGGCAGTGGTGGCACATACCTTTAATCCCAGGACTCGGGATTTTTTTTTACTTTATATTTTCTTATTCCTTCTTTTTACACTGTATGTCATTTGTTTATATTATAGTTTTCAGTTAAGTTTTTTACTGGAACTTCTGATTATATAACAACACAGTTTCTGTGTCTATATCTGTTTAATTTGGCTTTTCCAGAACTCTTTGATTTTTGTTTTTTTGTTTTGTCTTATTATAATATGTTGGCTTTGGTTATATCTCATTATATTATTATTATATCATATCTTACCTTGTGATACATATCAAATTTATTATACCATATTATTATATATATTATGTTTTATCATTATCCCCTAGAAATCTGTTTAATTTCTAATGAGAGACTTCAAGCAGGTGAATTTGGATGTGAAAGGAGGTGGGAAGAAACTGAGTACTAGAGGTAGGAAAAATGTAATCAAAATATAACAGAAAAAGAACTTTCCAATACAAGGAAAAATAATAAACATAACACTATTTTAAAACACCCATTTTTCTGAATCTCCACTATAAACCACTGAGACTCTGGGGTAAAGGTTAGGGGGATCCTCCTTCTCTAACACAGTGGAACAGAGCAAAAGAATCAGGGGACAGTTCAGTTTCTGCATAGGATGGGACAGCTGATGCACAGCATTTGTTCAACACTTCAAAATAACAGAATCCAACAGCCACAGTGCGCTCCAGTGCAGCCTGGTTAGAGGATGCAGCACTACATACAAAACTGGGAACGGAAAGGCGAGAATAATGATCTCTGGAGTGGTCACCTTGTTGTGGAGCATCAGCACAGGCGAATGAAGTCAGCATCACTACATTAAGATAAATGACGACCGATGTCCACAAATAAACACGTGAGAACTGCTGGGATAGTGACTTTCCCAGAAGGAAACCAATCATAATGTGGACGCATCTGTAGACACCATCAGCTTTATGCTAAGTACAGAATACATACATCTGCCGTAGTCTAGACTGGCAAATATTTATATACTTATGTTTGGGATCCAGGAGAGTGTACCACTTATAATTCTACTTAATCATGAATATGTGAATTATACTAGGAATGCATTCCATATATCTGAATGTACACTTTCATATGCCAATGAAGCAACAGATCTCTCAGATGGAATCCATGCGATATGTTTACATTTCCTTTTGATATGAGGCCATGAGCTGGTCTCTGTAGGAACTGGACATTAGACACTTAAGAAAATGTTCAATATCCTTAGTCATCAGAGAAATGTAAATCAAAACAACTCTAAGATTCCATCTTACACCTGTAAGAATGGCCAAAATCAAAAACACTGATGACAAATTATGCTGGAGAGGTTGTGGGGGAAAGGGAACACTTCTGCATTGCTGGTGGGAATGCAAGCTGGTACAACCCCTTTGGATGTCGGTGTGGCAATTTCTCAAAAAATTAGGAAACAACCTTCCTCAAGACCCAGTATTACCACTTTTGGGTATATATCCAAAGGATGCTCAATCATGCCACAAGGACATGTGCTCTACTATGTTCATAGCAGCTTTGTTTGTCATAGCCAGAACCTGGAAACAACCTAAATGACCCTCAATTGAAGAATGGATAAGAAAAATGTGGTACATTTGCTCAATGGAGTATTATACAGCAGAAAAAAATAACGACAGCTTGAATTTTGCAGGAGAATGACGGAGCTAGAAAACATTATTTTGAGTGAGGTAACCCAGACACAGAAAGACAATTATTACATGTACTCATTCATAGGTGGTTTTTTAAACATAAAGCAAAGAAAGCCAGCCTACAAACCACAATCCCAGAGAACTTAGACAACAATGTGGACACTAAGACTTAGATAGATCTAATCTACATGGGAAGTAGAAAGTAGAAAAAGGCAAATCACCTGAGTAAATTGGAAGCATGGGGACCTTGGGGGAGAATTGAAGGAGGGAGGGGAGACTCAGGGAGGAAGCAGAGAAAAATGTAGTGCTCAATAAATATCAATTTAAAAAAGTAGAAGCCATGCTTAACTCTATTTTTTTTTTCTGTCTGGAATAACTTTCCAAACTCTCTCAGGCTTTTAAGTGGATTTGGTCAGCCCCACATTGGCACGCCATTCTGTTGTCTGAGGTCTCTGTCCTGATCAGTTCCCACATCATTAAGTTCCAAAGAAATCAAACAGAGGTCTACATTAGTTATAACCTGATTGACCCATTAGCTCAGGCTTCTTATTAACTCTTATAACTTATGTTAGCCCATTATTCTTGTCTATGCTAGCCACTTGGTTCGGTACTTTATTCAGCAAGGCAGTTACATCTTACTTCTTCTGTGGCTGGGTCACTATTGCAACCTAGGACTTCCTTCTTCCCAGAATTCTGCTGTTCTTATTGACCCACCTCTACTTCCTGTCTGGCTGACCCGCCTATACTTCCTGCCTGGCTACTGGCCAATCAGCGTTACTTTAAAATATAGTTGACAGAATATAGACCATTTTCCCACACCAAGAAGACATGGAAAATTGTGCCCAAATAACTTAGAATGGGGTTTTGGAAACATTTTCAGGAGTCTTCCACAATATCTGGACATGTTTGCAAGGTACACAGAGATGTTTTTTATTTGTATCTACTCCTGGTGATCAATTCAGGGAGTAGCAAGTATGACTCTAAGTTTTATCAGATTTTTTTCTTCCTTGTTTTCACAATTGCCCATTTATACATACATTGTTTATACCATATATCCATGTGTGTGTTCAATATCCATGTCATATTGGCAGGAAGATTTCATAGCATCCACCCTCCTTCCCAGCCTCATATTTTATCTTCAACCTCTTGTCAATGAAGATACCATTTCTTTATTACATTTATTTAATGCCTTAGAGATTAATCCAATGAGGCAGCAAAATATGTCACATCAATAATAAACGCAGATTGACCTCTAATTTACTGGTGCATTAAGAATTATTAAGGGCACAAATAACTTCCACTTGGTGTCATGTGACCAAGAGCAATCCCAAATATGAACGGTCTACTTCACTCTCCACATGCCTTCCATCTTCTCCTGCCACATAAGCCTCAATCTGTGCCCTCCTGAAGACTGTCTAGTGAATCTGTCCTTGCCCGTGTCCGCATCTGTTCCTAACGAGGGGCTTTGCTCTTTCTTTTATTGAGCAGCACAGAAAGTATCACATGGGGAGGAAATGAGGAATGCTTTTCAGAAATCATCAACAAAATTTCACAAGGGATTGAGTCACCGACTCCAACGAAGCGCACTTGATATGGATGACAGACAATACCACAAATGCCATTGTTTATCAACTTTATCTCTTTGTTTAGCATTTATTATAGCAGAAAAGATAATTTAATTATACAGCTGAACACTAACTTTGGTTAGAAAAGTCGACTATCTGGAAAATCCAAGGCAAGTGAGGTTGGTTGTTACACTATGAAGGCACGTTGAAAAGGGGGCTCACCAGATTTCCAGTTATACTACAGATCTATATAAGAAAACCTGCATGATGTACTAATAACAACAGAGTCACTGCTCAAGGGAACAGCACGGAGACTCCACATATAAGCCCATACTACTATGGGCAACTTGACATTTTGGCCTAAATACACATGGAAGAATAGAGAACATCTTCAACCAAAGGTTCTGGTCAACCCAGATGTAGGAGAGAAAAGCCATCAGTGTTATTACCCACACACTGACTGTCCCTGACCTAGTACTGACCTTCTGTGTGCCAATTGTCCTTATTATTGCAAGGTCAGTCATTCTCCTTACTGCCTATATTTGTGTCAAAATCTCCTTTACATGATTGTATCTGTTAATCCACTGCCTGGCCAACCATCCCCCATGGCATCAGAGGCCCCCAGAGGCACAGGCAACAGGTGCACCAATTGAAGCAAGAGATGAGGGACTGGTCTTCTGACTGGACTACCCTGGTCCCTAGGCCCTAATCCCTGGGGCACTTCCCATGCCCCTCCCCTCCTGCCTCAGCACAAGCAGACCATCAGTAGGCAGGAGTCCTGTGGATAGGCTTCTCCACCACTGCAGTCACCTATTGAACTCTGTAACCTACAAGACCCACTCTGCCCCCTAAACTTACCCAACCCAGCATTCTACCTCTGGCCAATCATCCCCTATGTTCCCAGCATCTGTGGAGGCACAAGCAGCAGCTGCACCAATTGGAAGAATGATGGAGGAAGGTCATTGGTTAAAAAATAAAGAAACTGCTTGGCCCTCTTAGGTTATATCATAGGTGGGTGGAGTAAACAGAACAGAATGCTGGGAGGAAGAGGAAGTGAGCTCAGAGGCCATGCTCCTCTCTCCTGGGCAGACGCGATGAAGCTCCAACCCAGGATGGACGTAGGCTAGAATCTTCCCGGTAAGCGCACCTTGGGGTGCTACACACATCATTAGAAATGGGCTAGTCCAGGTGTAAGAGTCAGCCGAGAAGAGGCTAGATATAATGGGCCAAGCAGTGTTTAAAAGAATACAGTTTGTGTGTTGTTATTTCTGGTATAAAGCTAGCCGTGCGGGAGCCAGGTGGGACAAAAAGCAGGCCCACAGGTCCTTCAACAGAAGAAGACCCTCCCCATGAACAGCACTTTCCAGCAACATCAGCAGACCTGAGGGCACAAGAAGACCTTCCCCATGAACAGTGCACTCCAGCAACATCAGCAGACCCTATGGGCACAAGAAGACCTTCCCCATGAACAGTGCACTCCAGCAACATCAGCAGACCCTATGGGCACAAGAAGACCTTCCCCATGAACAGTGCACTCCAGCAACATCAGCAGACCCTATGGGCACAAGAAGACCTTCCCCATGAACAGTGCACTCCAGCAACATCAGCAGACCTGAGGGCACAAGAAGACCTTCCCCATGAACAGTGCACTCCAGCAACATCAGCAGACCTGAGGGCACAAGAAGACCTTCCCCATGAACAGTGCACTCCAGCAACATCAGCAGACCTGAGGGCACAAGAAGACCTTCCCCATGAACAGTGCACTCCAGCAACATCAGCAGACCTGAGGGCACAAGAAGACCTTCCCCATGAACAGTGCACTCCAGCAACATCAGCAGACCTGAGGGCACAAGAAGACCTTCCCCATGAACAGTGCACTCCAGCAACATCAGCAGACCTGAGGGCACAAGAAGACCTTCCCCATGAACAGTGCACTCCAGCAACATCAGCAGACCTGAGGGCACAAGAAGACCTTCCCCATGAACAGTGCACTCCAGCAACATCAGCAGACCTGAGGGCACAAGAAGACCTTCCCCATGAACAGTGCACTCCAGCAACATCAGCAGACCTGAGGGCACAAGAAGACCTTCCCCATGAACAGTGCACTCCAGCAACATCAGCAGACCTGAGGGCACAAGAAGACCTTCCCCATGAACAGTGCACTCCAGCAACATCAGCAGACCTGAGGGCACAAGAAGACCTTCCCCATGAACAGTGCACTCCAGCGACATCAGCAGACCTGAGGGCACAAGAAGACCTTCCCCATGAACAGTGCACTCCAGCAACATCAGCAGACCCTATGGGCACAAGAAGACCTTCCCCATGAACAGTGCACTCCAGCAACATCAGCAGACCTGAGGGCACAAGAAGACCTTCCCCATGAACAGTGCACTCCAGCGACATCAGCAGACCTGAGGGCACAAGAAGACCTTCCCCATGAACAGTGCACTCCAGCAACATCAGCAGACCCTATGGGCACAAGAAGACCTTCCCCATGAACAGTGCACTCCAGCAACATCAGCAGACCTGAGGGCACAAGAAGACCTTCCCCATGAACAGTGCACTCCAGCAACATCAGCAGACCCTATGGGCACAAGAAGACCTTCCCCATGAACAGTGCACTCCAGCAACATCAGCAGACCTGAGGGCACAAGAAGACCTTCCCCATGAACAGTGCACTCCAGCAACATCAGCAGACCTGAGGGCACAAGAAGACCTTCCCCATGAACAGTGCACTCCAGCAACATCAGCAGACCTGAGGGCACAAGAAGACCTTCCCCATGAACAGTGCACTCCAGCAACATCAGCAGACCTGAGGGCACAAGAAGACCTTCCCCATGAACAGTGCACTCCAGCAACATCAGCAGACCTGAGGGCACAAGAAGACCTTCCCCATGAACAGTGCACTCCAGCAACATCAGCAGACCTGAGGGCACAAGAAGACCTTCCCCATGAACAGTGCACTCCAGCGACATCAGCAGACCTGAGGGCACAAGAAGACCTTCCCCATGAACAGTGCACTCCAGCAACATCAGCAGACCCTATGGGCACAAGAAGACCTTCCCCATGAACAGTGCACTCCAGCAACATCAGCAGACCTGAGGGCACAAGCACCACCCATGCCAGTTGAAGAACAGACACAGGCAAAACCTATACCAGTTAAAATAACAGACTCCATAGGCACAGGCAAAATCCACACCAGTTAGAAGAACAGACCCCATATGCACAAGTAAAGCCCACACCAGCCAGAACAACAGGATGATTATGCTAGCTCTAGGCATGCAAACTCCCACAAACTTCAGCTGAGACAACTCTACTCAACCTGACAACCAGCCAATCACCAGAACCCCTAGCCATTCAGGGCAAAAGACAACAAAGGAAGCAGATAATAAAGGAACAAAAACCCACCCAGCAAAGAAATCGCCTGTACCTATAAGCACCCCATACCCAGATGGGTAGACGGCAGTGAAGGAATACAGTCAACAACATAAAGAACAATACGGCACCACAGTACCTAGTGGTTTGATAATAGCAAGACCCGAACAGCCCAATGCAGGTGATGCAAAAGAAAACAAGCATAAAAATAACTTTATGAAGATGATACAGGCTCTTAAAGAGGAAACAAAAAAATCCCTTAAATAAATCAAGGAAAACACAAATAAAAAATTGGATGAAATTAATAAATCCAGCCAACAAGGCCAAGAAAAAGTAACCAAACAAGTGAAGGAAACAGTTCAAGACTTGAAAACTGAAATAGAGGCAATAAAGAAAATACAGACTGAGGGAATTCTGGAAATGTCAACTCTTGGTAAACACACAGTAACTACAAGTGCAAGCATAACCAACAATGGAAGAAACGTAGGCATTGCAGATATGACAGAGGAAATACACTTATCAGTCAGAGAAAACTTTAAGTTCCACAAAATCATATCATAAAAGATCCAGGAAATCTGGGACACCATGAAAAGATCAAACCTAAGAATGATAGGGATAGAAGAAGAAGAAGTCCATCTCAAAAGTCAGAAAACATATTCAACAGAATCACAGAAGAAAACTTTCCAAAACTAAAGAAGAACATGCCTATGAAGGTACAAGAAGCAGCTTACAGAACACCACATAGACTGAACAAAGAAAGAAAGAAAGAAAGAAAGAAAGAAAGAAAGAAAGAAAGAAAGAAAGAAGGAAGGAAGGAAGGAAGGAAGGAAGGAAGGACATACCTATGAAGTGCAAGAAGCTTGCTAGACCAAAAAAAAGTTTACTTGGACACATAATAATCAAAACACTCAATATACAGAATAAAGAAAGAATATTAAGAGCATCAAAGGAAAAGGCCAAGTGACATACAAAGGCAGGCCTATCAGAATTACACCTGACTTCTCAATAGAAACTCTGAAAGTCAGAAGATCCTGGATTGACATTCTGCAGACCCAAAGAGACCATGGATGCCAGCCCAGACTACTATGCTCAACAAAGTTTTCAATCACCATAGACAAAAAAAACAAGATAGTCCATGACAAAACTAGATTTAAATATACCTATCCACAAATCCATCCATACATAAAGTACTAGAAGAAAAATTCAACCCAAGGAAGTTAGTTATACTCTCAAAAACACAGGCAATAGATAATCCCACACCAATAAGACCCAGAGAAGGGAAACACACAATGTCACCACCAACAAAAAACCAAAAATAATAGGAACTAACAATCACTTGATCAATAATATCTCTTACTATCAATAATCTCAAATTACCTAGAAAACCCACAGACTAAGAGAATGGATACAAAAACAGCTGTCCTTGTACTGTATATAAGAAACAAACCTCAGCTTTAAAGACAGACTCCCCCAGATCAAAGGGTTGGGAAAAGATTTTCAAATCAAATGGACTGAAGAAGTAAGCTAGTAGCTGGGCGATGGTGGCGCACGCCTTTAATCCCAGCACTCGGGAGGCAGAGGCAGGCGGATCTCTGTGAATTCGAGACCAGCCTGGTCTACAGAGCTAGTTCCAGGACAGGCTCCAAAGCC